>NW_028182146.1:0-350000 GCF_964271855.1 Acomys minous
TCCCTGTGCGTAGGGAAGCTCAGTTTTAGTCACAGTAGCTCCCACAAGTGTCTCCTCAGTGTGTTCCCATTTCCTTAGAAACAGTGTATTTGCTGGGAGAAAAGTGCATTAATGTGCGCTTTCAACGTTCAGCAAATACATGTGTAGAAGCACAGCGCTAGCAGAAACGAACGTTTCTCGACGTTTTCTAACTCAGGAAACAAGTTGCACACTTCTGAGATGCATTTGGGCAACTTTGTCAGAAATGAGTTTTTTGCCTACAGAGACATGCCTATTTGCTCAGTAGTACAGATTCTGAGTATGTAACTGGGCTGGATGAAATCAGCATTTCTCTTGCTTCCCTGTGCGTAGGGAAGCTCAGTTTTAGTCACTGTAGCTCCCACAAGTGTCTCCTCAGTGTGTTCCCATTTCCTTAGACACAGTGGCTTTGCTGCGAGAAAAGTGCATTACTGTGCGCTTTCACCGTTCAGCAAATACATGTGTAGAAGCACAGCGCTAGCAGAAACGAACGTTTCTCGACGTTTTCTAACTCAGGGAACAAGTTGCACACTTCTGAGATGCATTTGGGCAACTTTGTCAGAAATGAGTTTTTTGCCTACAGATTCATGCCTATTTGCGCAGTAGTACAGATTCGGAGTATGTAACTCGGCTGGATGAAATCAGCATTTCTCTTGCTTCCCTGTGCGTAGGGAAGTTCAGTTTTAGTCACAGTAGCTCCCACAAGTGCCTCCTCAGTGTGTTCCCATTTCCTTAGAAACAGTGTATTTGCTGGGAGAAAAGTGCATTACTGTGCGCTTTCACCGTTCAGCATATACATGTGTAGAAGCACAGCGCTAGCAGAAACGACCGTTTCTCGACGTTTTCTAACTCAGGGAACAAGTTGCACACTTCTGAGATGCATTTGGGCAACTTTGTCAGAAATGAGTTTTTTGCCTACAGAGACATGCCTATTTGCGCAGTAGTACAGATTCTGAGTATGTAACTGGGCTGGATGAAATCAGCATTTCTCTTGCTTCCCTGTGCGTAGGGAAGCTCAGTTGTAGTCAGAGTAGCTCCCACAAGTGTCTCCTCAGTGTGTTCCCATTTCCTTAGAAACAGTGTATTTGCTGGGAGAAAAGTGCATTACTGTGCGCTTTCACCGTTCAGCAAATACATGTGTAGAAGCACAGTGCTAGCAGAAACGAACGTTTCTCGACGTTTTCTAACTCAGGGAACAAGTTGCACACTTCTGAGATGCATTTGGGCAACTTTGTCAGAAATGAGTTTTTTGCCTACAGAGACATGCCTATTTGCGCATGAGTACAGATTCTGAGTATGTAACTGGGCTGGATGAAATCAGCATTTCTCTTGCTTCGCTGTGCGTAGGGAAGTTCAGTTTTAGTCACAGTAGCTCCCACAAGTGCCTCCTCAGTGTGTTCCCATTTCCTTAGAAACAGTGTATTTGCTGGGAGAAAAGTGCATTACTGTGCGCTTTCACCGTTCAGCATATACATGTGTAGAAGCACAGCGCTAGCAGAAACGAACGTTTCTCGACGTTTTCTAACTCAGGGAACAAGTTGCACACTTCTGAGATGCATTTGGGCAACTTTGTCAGAAATGAGTTTTTTGCCTACAGAGACATGCCTATTTGCTCAGTAGTACAGATTCTGAGTATGTAACTGGGCTGGATGAAATCAGCATTTCTCTTGCTTCCCTGTGCGTAGGGAAGCTCAGTTTTAGTCACTGTAGCTCCCACAAGTGTCTCCTCAGTGTGTTCCCATTTCCTTAGAAACAGTGGATTTGCTGCGAGAAAAGTGCAATACTGTGCGCTTTCACCGTTCAGCAAATACATGTGTAGAAGCACAGCGCTAGCAGAAACGACCGTTTCTCGACGTTTTCTAACTCAGGGAACAAGTTGCACACTTCTGAGATGCATTTGGGCAACTTTGTCAGAAATGAGTTTTTTGCCTACAGAGACATGCCTATTTGCGCAGTAGTACAGATTCTGAGTATGTAACTGGGCTGGATGAAATCAGCATTTCTCTTGCTTCCCTGTGCGTAGGGAAGCTCAGTTTTAGTCACAGTAGCTCCCACAAGTGTCTCCTCAGTGTGTTCCCAGTTCCTTAGAAACAGTGTATTTGCTGGGAGAAAAGTGCATTACTGTGCGCATTCACCGTTCAGCAAATACATGTGTAGAAGCACAGCGCTGGCAGAAACGAAAGTTTCTCGACGTTTTCTAAATCAGGGAACAAATTGCACACTTCTGAGATGCATTGGGCAACTTTGTCAGAAATAAGTTTTTTGCCTACAGAGACATGCCTATTTGCTCAGTAGTACAGATTCTGAGTATGTAACTGGGCTGGATGAAATCAGCATTTCTCTTGCTTCCCTGTGCGTAGGGAAGCTCAGTTGTAGTCACAGTAGCTCCCACAAGTGTCTCCTCAGTGTGTTCCCATTTCCTTAGAAACAGTGTATTTGCTGGGAGAAAAGTGCATTAATGTGCGCTTTCACCGTTCAGCAAATACATGTGTAGAAGCACAGTGCTAGCAGAAACGAACGTTTCTCGACGTTTTCTAACTCAGGGAACAAGTTGCACACTTCTGAGATGCATTTGGGCAACTTTGTCAGAAATGAGTTTTTTGCCTACAGAGACATGCCTATTTGCGCAGTAGTACAGATTCTGAGTATGTAACTGGGCTGGATGAAATCAGCATTTCTCTTGCTTCGCTGTGCGTAGGGAAGTTCAGTTTTAGTCACAGTAGCTCCCACAAGTGCCTCCTCAGTGTGTTCCCATTTCCTTAGAAACAGTGTATTTGCTGGGAGAAAAGTGCATTACTGTGCGCTTTCACCGTTCAGCATATACATGTGTAGAAGCACAGCGCTAGCAGAAACGAACGTTTCTCGACGTTTTCTAACTCAGGGAACAAGTTGCACACTTCTGAGATGCATTTGGGCAACTTTGTCAGAAATGAGTTTTTTGCCTACAGAGACATGCCTATTTGCTCAGTAGTACAGATTCTGAGTATGTAACTGGGCTGGATGAAATCAGCATTTCTCTTGCTTCCCTGTGCGTAGGGAAGCTCAGTTTTAGTCACTGTAGCTCCCACAAGTGTCTCCTCAGTGTGTTCCCATTTCCTTAGAAACAGTGGATTTGCTGCGAGAAAAGTGCAATACTGTGCGCTTTCACCGTTCAGCAAATACATGTGTAGAAGCACAGCGCTAGCAGAAACGACCGTTTCTCGACGTTTTCTAACTCAGGGAACAAGTTGCACACTTCTGAGATGCATTTGGGCAACTTTGTCAGAAATGAGTTTTTTGCCTACAGAGACATGCCTATTTGCGCAGTAGTACAGATTCTGAGTATGTAACTGGGCTGGATGAAATCAGCATTTCTCTTGCTTCCCTGTGCGTAGGGAAGCTCAGTTTTAGTCACAGTAGCTCCCACAAGTGTCTCCTCAGTGTGTTCCCAGTTCCTTAGAAACAGTGTATTTGCTGGGAGAAAAGTGCATTACTGTGCGCATTCACCGTTCAGCAAATACATGTGTAGAAGCACAGCGCTGGCAGAAACGAAAGTTTCTCGACGTTTTCTAAATCAGGGAACAAATTGCACACTTCTGAGATGCATTGGGCAACTTTGTCAGAAATAAGTTTTTTGCCTACAGATTCATGCCTATTTGCGCAGTAATACAGATTCTGAGTATGTAACTGGGCTTGATGAAATCAGCATTTCTCTTGCTTCCCTGTGCATAGGGAAGCTCAGTTTTAGTCACAGTAGCTCCCACAAGTGTCTCCTCAGTGTGTTCCCATTTCCTTAGAAACAGTGTATTTGCTGGGAGAAAAGTGCATTACTGTGCGCTTTCAACGTTCAGCAAATACATGTGTAGAAGCACAGCGCTAGCAGAAACGAACGTTTCTCGACGTTTTCTAACTCAGGGAACAAGTTGCACACTTCTGAGATGCATTTGGGCAACTTTGTCAGAAATGAGTTTTTTGCCTACAGAGACATGCCTATTTGCTCAGTAGTACAGATTCTGAGTATGTAACTGGGCTGGATGAAATCAGCATTTCTCTTGCTTCCCTGTGCGTAGGGAAGCTCAGTTTTAGTCACTGTAGCTCCCACAAGTGTCTCCTCAGTGTGTTCCCATTTCCTTAGAAACAGTGGATTTGCTGTGAGAAAAGTGCATTACTGTGCGCTTTCACCGTTCAGCAAATACATGTGTAGAAGCACAGCGCTAGCAGAAACGAACGTTTCTCGACGTTTTCTAACTCAGGGAACAAGTTGCACACTTCTGAGATGCATTTGGGCAACTTTGTCAGAAATGAGTTTTTTGCCTACAGATTCATGCCTATTTGCGCAGTAGTACAGATTCGGAGTATGTAACTGGGCTGGATGAAATCAGCATTTCTCTTGCTTCCCTGTGCGTAGGGAAGTTCAGTTTTAGTCACAGTAGCTCCCACAAGTGCCTCCTCAGTGTGTTCCCATTTCCTTAGAAACAGTGTATTTGCTGGGAGAAAAGTGCATTACTGTGCGCTTTCACCGTTCAGCATATACATGTGTAGAAGCACAGCGCTAGCAGAAACGACCGTTTCTCGACGTTTTCTAACTCAGGGAACAAGTTGCACACTTCTGAGATGCATTTGGGCAACTTTGTCAGAAATGAGTTTTTTGCCTACAGAGACATGCCTATTTGCTCAGTAGTACAGATTCTGAGTATGTAACTGGGCTGGATGAAATCAGCATTTCTCTTGCTTCCCTGTGCGTAGGGAAGTTCAGTTTTAGTCACAGTAGCTCCCACAAGTGCCTCCTCAGTGTGTTCCCATTTCCTTAGAAACAGTGTATTTGCTGGGAGAAAAGTGCATTACTGTGCGCTTTCACCGTTCAGCATATACATGTGTAGAAGCACAGCGCTAGCAGAAACGAACGTTTCTCGACGTTTTCTAACTCAGGGAACAAGTTGCACACTTCTGAGATGCATTTGGGCAACTTTGTCAGAAATGAGATTTTTGCCTAAAGAGACATGCCTATTTGCGCAGTAGTACAGATTCTGAGTATGTAACTGGGCTTGATGAAATCAGCATTTCTCTTGCTTCCCTGTGCGTAGGGAAGCTCAGTTTTAGTCACAGTAGCTCCCACAAGTGTCTCCTCAGTGTGTTCCCATTTCCTTAGAAACAGTGTATTTGCTGGGAGAAAAGTGCATTACTGTGCGCTTTCAACGTTCAGCAAATACATGTGTAGAAGCACAGCGCTAGCAGAAACGAACGTTTCTCGACGTTTTCTAACTCAGGGAACAAGTTGCACACTTCTGAGATGCATTTGGGCAACTTTGTCAGAAATGAGATTTTTGCCTAAAGAGACATGCCTATTTGCGCAGTAGTACAGATTCTGAGTATGTAACTGGGCTTGATGAAATCAGCATTTCTCTTGCTTCCCTGTGCGTAGGGAAGCTCAGTTTTAGTCACTGTAGCTCCCACAAGTGTCTCCTCAGTGTGTTCCCATTTCCTTAGAAACAGTGGATTTGCTGCGAGAAAAGTGCATTACTGTGCGCTTTCACCGTTCAGCAAATACATGTGTAGAAGCACAGCGCTAGCAGAAACGAACGTTTCTCGACGTTTTCTAACTCAGGGAACAAGTTGCACACTTCTGAGATGCATTTGGGCAACTTTGTCAGAAATGAGTTTTTTGCCTACAGATTCATGCCTATTTGCGCAGTAGTACAGATTCGGAGTATGTAACTGGGCTGGATGAAATCAGCATTTCTCTTGCTTCCCTGTGCGTAGGGAAGTTCAGTTTTAGTCACAGTAGCTCCCACAAGTGCCTCCTCAGTGTGTTCCCATTTCCTTAGAAACAGTGTATTTGCTGGGAGAAAAGTGCATTACTGTGCGCTTTCACCGTTCAGCATATACATGTGTAGAAGCACAGCGCTAGCAGAAACGAACGTTTCTCGACGTTTTCTAACTCAGGGAACAAGTTGCACACTTCTGAGATGCATTTGGGCAACTTTGTCAGAAATGAGTTTTTTGCCTACAGAGACATGCCTATTTGCTCAGTAGTACAGATTCTGAGTATGTAACTGGGCTGGATGAAATCAGCATTTCTCTTGCTTCCTTGTGCGTAGGGAAGTTCAGTTTTAGTCACAGTAGCTCCCACAAGTGCCTCCTCAGTGTGTTCCCATTTCCTTAGAAACAGTGTATTTGCTGGGAGAAAAGTGCATTACTGTGCGCTTTCACCGTTCAGCATATACATGTGTAGAAGCACAGCGCTAGCAGAAACGAACGTTTCTCGACGTTTTCTAACTCAGGGAACAAGTTGCACACTTCTGAGATGCATTTGGGCATCTTTGTCAGATATGAGTTTTTGCCTACAGAGACATCCCTATTTGCGCAGTAGTACAGATTCTGAGTATGTAACAGGGCTTGATGAAATCAGCATTTCTCTTGCTTCCCTGTGCGTAGGGAAGCTCAGTTTTAGTCACAGTAGCTCCCACAAGTGTCTCCTCAGTGTGTTCCCAGTTCCTTAGAAACAGTGTATTTGCTGGGAGAAAAGTGCATTACTGTGCGCATTCACCGTTCAGCAAATACATGTGTAGAAGCACAGCGCTGGCAGAAACGAAAGTTTCTCGACGTTTTCTAAATCAGGGAACAAATTGCACACTTCTGAGATGCATTGGGCAACTTTGTCAGAAATAAGTTTTTTGCCTACAGATTCATGCCTATTTGCGCAGTAATACAGATTCTGAGTATGTAACTGGGCTTGATGAAATCAGCATTTCTCTTGCTTCCCTGTGCGTAGGGAAGCTCAGTTTTAGTCACAGTAGCTCCCACAAGTGTCTCCTCAGTGTGTTCCCATTTCCTTAGAAACAGTGTATTTGCTGGGAGAAAAGTGCATTACTGTGCGCTTTAACCGTTCAGCAAATACATGTGTAGAAGCACAGCGCTAGCAGAAACGAACGTTTCTCGACGTTTTCTAACTCAGGGAACAAGTTGCACACTTCTGAGATGCATTTGGGCAACTTTGTCAGAAATGAGTTTTTTGCCTACAGAGACATGCCTATTTGCTCAGTAGTACAGATTCTGAGTATGTAACTGGGCTGGATGAAATCAGCATTTCTCTTCCTTCCCTGTGCGTAGGGAAGCTCAGTTTTAGTCACAGTAGCTCCCACAAGTGTCTCCTCAGTGTGTTCCCATTTCCTTAGACACAGTGTATTTGCTGGGAGAAAAGTGCATTACTGTGCGCTTTCACCGTTCAGCAAATACATGTGTAGAAGCACAGCGCTAGCAGAAATGAACGTTTCTCGACGTTTTCTAACTCAGGGAACAAGTTGCACACTTCTGAGATGCATTTGGGCATCTTTGTCAGAAATGAGTTTTTGCCTACAGAGACATCCCTATTTGCGCAGTAGTACAGATTCTGAGTATGTAACAGGGCTTGATGAAATCAGCATTTCTCTTGCTTCCCTGTGCGTAGGGAAGCTCAGTTTTAGTCACAGTAGCTCCCACAAGTGTCTCCTCAGTGTGTTCCCAGTTCCTTAGAAACAGTGTATTTGCTGGGAGAAAAGTGCATTACTGTGCGCATTCACCGTTCAGCAAATACATGTGTAGAAGCACAGCGCTGGCAGAAACGAAAGTTTCTCGACGTTTTCTAAATCAGGGAACAAATTGCACACTTCTGAGATGCATTGGGCAACTTTGTCAGAAATAAGTTTTTTGCCTACAGATTCATGCCTATTTGCGCAGAAGTACAGATTCTGAGTATGTAACTGGGCTTGATGAAATCAGCATTTCTCTTGCTTCCCTGTGCGTAGGGAAGCTCAGTTTTAGTCACAGTAGCTCCCACAAGTGTCTCCTCAGTGTGTTCCCATTTCCTTAGAAACAGTGTATTTGCTGGGAGAAAAGTGCATTAATGTGCGCTTTCACCGTTCAGCAAATACATGTGTAGAAGCACAGTGCTAGCAGAAACGAACGTTTCTCGACGTTTTCTAACTCAGGGAACAAGTTGCACACTTCTGAGATGCATTTGGGCAACTTTGTCAGAAATGAGTTTTTTGCCTACAGAGACATGCCTATTTGCGCAGTTGTACAGATTCTGAGTATGTAACTGGGCTGGATGAAATCAGCATTTCTCTTGCTTCGCTGTGCGTAGGGAAGTTCAGTTTTAGTCACAGTAGCTCCCACAAGTGCCTCCTCAGTGTGTTCCCATTTCCTTAGAAACAGTGTATTTGCTGGGAGAAAAGTGCATTACTGTGCGCTTTCACCGTTCAGCATATACATGTGTAGAAGCACAGTGCTAGCAGAAACGAACGTTTCTCGACGTTTTCTAACTCAGGGAACAAGTTGCACACTTCTGAGATGCATTTGGGCAACTTTGTCAGAAATGAGTTTTTTGCCTACAGAGACATGCCTATTTGCTCAGTAGTACAGATTCTGAGTATGTAACTGGGCTTGATGAAATCAGCATTTCTCTTGCTTCCCTGTGCGTAGGGAAGCTCAGTTTTAGTCACTGTAGCTCCCACAAGTGTCTCCTCAGTGTGTTCCCATTTCCTTAGAAACAGTGGATTTGCTGCGAGAAAAGTGCAATACTGTGCGCTTTCACCGTTCAGCAAATACATGTGTAGAAGCACAGCGCTAGCAGAAACGACCGTTTCTCGACGTTTTCTAACTCAGGGAACAAGTTGCACACTTCTGAGATGCATTTGAGCAACTTTGTCAAAAATGAGTTTTTTGCCTACAGAGACATGCCTATTTGCGCAGTAGTACAGATTCTGAGTATGTAACTGGGCTGGATGAAATCAGCATTTCTCTTGCTTCCCTGTGCGTAGGGAAGTTCAGTTTTAGTCACAGTAGCTCCCACAAGTGCCTCCTTAGTGTGTTCCCATTTCATTAGAAACAGTGTATTTGCTGGGAGAAAAGTGCATTACTGTGCGCTTTCACCGTTCAGCATATACATGTGTAGAAGCACAGCGCTAGCAGAAACGAACGTTTCTCGACGTTTTCTAACTCAGGGAACAAGTTGCACACTTCTGAGATGCATTTGGGCAACTTTGTCAGAAATGAGTTTTTTGCCTACAGAGACATGCCTATTTGCGCAGTAGTACAGATTCTGAGTATGTAACTGGGCTGGATGAAATCAGCATTTCTCTTGCTTCCCTGTGCGTAGGGAAGCTCAGTTTTAGTCACAGTAGCTCCCACAAGTGTCTCCTCAGTGTGTTCCCAGTTCCTTAGAAACAGTGTATTTGCTGGGAGAAAAGTGCATTACTGTGCGCATTCACCGTTCAGCAAATACATGTGTAGAAGCACAGCGCTAGCAGAAACGAAAGTTTCTCGACGTTTTCTAAATCAGGGAACAAATTGCACACTTCTGAGATGCATTGGGCAACTTTGTCAGAAATAAGTTTTTTGCCTACAGATTCATGCCTATTTGCGCAGTAGTACAGATTCTGAGTATGTAACTGGGCTGGATGAAATCAGCATTTCTCTTGCTTCCCTGTGCGTAGGGAAGCTCAGTTTTAGTCACAGTAGCTCCCACAAGTGTCTCCTCAGTGTGTTCCCATTTCCTTAGAAACAGTGTATTTGCTGGGAGAAAAGTGCATTACGGTGCGCTTTCACCGTTCAGCAAATACATGTGTAGAAGCACAGTGCTAGCAGAAACGAACGTTTCTCGACGTTTTCTAACTCAGGGAACAAGTTGCACACTTCTGAGATGCATTTGGGCAACTTTGTCAGAAATGAGATTTTTGCCTAAAGAGACATGCCTATTTGCGCAGTAGTACAGATTCTGAGTATGTAACTGGGCTTGATGAAATCAGCATTTCTCTTGCTTCCCTGTGCGTAGGGAAGCTCAGTTTTAGTCACAGTAGCTCCCACAAGTGTCTCCTCAGTGTGTGCCCATTTCCTTAGAAACAGTGTATTTGCTGGGAGAAAAGTGCATTACTGTGCGCTTTCAACGTTCAGCAAATACATGTGTAGAAGCACAGCGCTAGCAGAAACGAACGTTTCTCGACGTTTTCTAACTCAGGGAACAAGTTGCACACTTCTGAGATGCATTTGGGCAACTTTGTCAGAAATGAGTTTTTTGCCTACAGAGACATGCCTATTTGCTCAGTAGTACAGATTCTGAGTATGTAACTGGGCTGGATGAAATCAGCATTTCTCTTGCTTCCCTGTGCGTAGGGAAGCTCAGTTTTAGTCACTGTAGCTCCCACAAGTGTCTCCTCAGTGTGTTCCCATTTCCTTAGAAACAGTGGATTTGCTGCGAGAAAAGTGCATTACTGTGCGCTTTCACCGTTCAGCAAATACATGTGTAGAAGCACAGCGCTAGCAGAAACGAACGTTTCTCGACGTTTTCTAACTCAGGGAACAAGTTGCACACTTCTGAGATGCATTTGGGCAACTTTGTCAGAAATGAGTTTTTTGCCTAAAGATTCATGCCTATTTGCGCAGTAGTACAGATTCGGAGTATGTAACTGGGCTGGATGAAATCAGCATTTCTCTTGCTTCCCTGTGCGTAGGGAAGTTCAGTTTTAGTCACATTAGCTCCCACAAGTGCCTCCTCAGTGTGTTCCCATTTCCTTAGAAACAGTGTATTTGCTGGGAGAAAAGTGCATTACTGTGCGCTTTCACCGTTCAGCATATACATGTGTAGAAGCACAGCGCTAGCAGAAACGACCGTTTCTCGACGTTTTCTAACTCAGGGAACAAGTTGCACACTTCTGAGATGCATTTGGGCAACTTTGTCAGAAATGAGTTTTTTGCCTACAGAGACATGCCTATTTGCTCAGTAGTACAGATTCTGAGTATGTAACTGGGCTTGATGAAATCAGCATTTCTCTTGCTTCCCTGTGCGTAGGGAAGCTCAGTTTTAGTCACTGTAGCTCCCACAAGTGTCTCCTCAGTGTGTTCCCATTTCCTTAGAAACAGTGGATTTGCTGCGAGAAAAGTGCAATACTGTGCGCTTTCACCGTTCAGCAAATACATGTGTAGAAGCACAGCGCTAGCAGAAACGACCGTTTCTCGACGTTTTCTAACTCAGGGAACAAGTTGCACACTTCTGAGATGCATTTGAGCAACTTTGTCAAAAATGAGTTTTTTGCCTACAGAGACATGCCTATTTGCGCAGTAGTACAGATTCTGAGTATGTAACTGGGCTGGATGAAATCAGCATTTCTCTTGCTTCCCTGTGCGTAGGGAAGCTCAGTTTTAGTCACAGTAGCTCCCACAAGTGTCTCCTCAGTGTGTTCCCAGTTCCTTAGAAACAGTGTATTTGCTGGGAGAAAAGTGCATTACTGTGCGCATTCACCGTTCAGCAAATACATGTGTAGAAGCACAGCGCTAGCAGAAACGAAAGTTTCTCGACGTTTTCTAAATCAGGGAACAAATTGCACACTTCTGAGATGCATTGGGCAACTTTGTCAGAAATAAGTTTTTTGCCTACAGATTCATGCCTATTTGCGCAGTAGTACAGATTCTGAGTATGTAACTGGGCTGGATGAAATCAGCATTTCTCTTGCTTCCCTGTGCGTAGGGAAGCTCAGTTTTAGTCACAGTAGCTCCCACAAGTGTCTCCTCAGTGTGTTCCCATTTCCTTAGAAACAGTGTATTTGCTGGGAGAAAAGTGCATTACGGTGCGCTTTCACCGTTCAGCAAATACATGTGTAGAAGCACAGTGCTAGCAGAAACGAACGTTTCTCGACGTTTTCTAACTCAGGGAACAAGTTGCACACTTCTGAGATGCATTTGGGCAACTTTGTCAGAAATGAGATTTTTGCCTAAAGAGACATGCCTATTTGCGCAGTAGTACAGATTCTGAGTATGTAACTGGGCTTGATGAAATCAGCATTTCTCTTGCTTCCCTGTGCGTAGGGAAGCTCAGTTTTAGTCACAGTAGCTCCCACAAGTGTCTCCTCAGTGTGTGCCCATTTCCTTAGAAACAGTGGATTTGCTGCGAGAAAAGTGCAATACTGTGCGCTTTCACCGTTCAGCAAATACATGTGTAGAAGCACAGCGCTAGCAGAAACGACCGTTTCTCGACGTTTTCTAACTCAGGGAACAAGTTGCACACTTCTGAGATGCATTTGAGCAACTTTGTCAAAAATGAGTTTTTTGCCTACAGAGACATGCCTATTTGCGCAGTAGTACAGATTCTGAGTATGTAACTGGGCTGGATGAAATCAGCATTTCTCTTGCTTCCCTGTGCGTAGGGAAGCTCAGTTTTAGTCACAGTAGCTCCCACAAGTGTCTCCTCAGTGTGTTCCCAGTTCCTTAGAAACAGTGTATTTGCTGGGAGAAAAGTGCATTACTGTGCGCATTCACCGTTCAGCAAATACATGTGTAGAAGCACAGCGCTAGCAGAAACGAAAGTTTCTCGACGTTTTCTAAATCAGGGAACAAATTGCACACTTCTGAGATGCATTGGGCAACTTTGTCAGAAATAAGTTTTTTGCCTACAGATTCATGCCTATTTGCGCAGTAGTACAGATTCTGAGTATGTAACTGGGCTGGATGAAATCAGCATTTCTCTTGCTTCCCTGTGCGTAGGGAAGCTCAGTTTTAGTCACAGTAGCTCCCACAAGTGTCTCCTCAGTGTGTTCCCATTTCCTTAGAAACAGTGTATTTGCTGGGAGAAAAGTGCATTACGGTGCGCTTTCACCGTTCAGCAAATACATGTGTAGAAGCACAGTGCTAGCAGAAACGAACGTTTCTCGACGTTTTCTAACTCAGGGAACAAGTTGCACACTTCTGAGATGCATTTGGGCAACTTTGTCAGAAATGAGATTTTTGCCTAAAGAGACATGCCTATTTGCGCAGTAGTACAGATTCTGAGTATGTAACTGGGCTTGATGAAATCAGCATTTCTCTTGCTTCCCTGTGCGTAGGGAAGCTCAGTTTTAGTCACAGTAGCTCCCACAAGTGTCTCCTCAGTGTGTGCCCATTTCCTTAGAAACAGTGTATTTGCTGGGAGAAAAGTGCATTACTGTGCGCTTTCAACGTTCAGCAAATACATGTGTAGAAGCACAGCGCTAGCAGAAACGAACGTTTCTCGACGTTTTCTAACTCAGGGAACAAGTTGCACACTTCTGAGATGCATTTGGGCAACTTTGTCAGAAATGAGTTTTTTGCCTACAGAGACATGCCTATTTGCTCAGTAGTACAGATTCTGAGTATGTAACTGGGCTGGATGAAATCAGCATTTCTCTTGCTTCCCTGTGCGTAGGGAAGCTCAGTTTTAGTCACTGTAGCTCCCACAAGTGTCTCCTCAGTGTGTTCCCATTTCCTTAGAAACAGTGGATTTGCTGCGAGAAAAGTGCATTACTGTGCGCTTTCACCGTTCAGCAAATACATGTGTAGAAGCACAGCGCTAGCAGAAACGAACGTTTCTCGACGTTTTCTAACTCAGGGAACAAGTTGCACACTTCTGAGATGCATTTGGGCAACTTTGTCAGAAATGAGTTTTTTGCCTAAAGATTCATGCCTATTTGCGCAGTAGTACAGATTCGGAGTATGTAACTGGGCTGGATGAAATCAGCATTTCTCTTGCTTCCCTGTGCGTAGGGAAGTTCAGTTTTAGTCACAGTAGCTCCCACAAGTGCCTCCTCAGTGTGTTTCCATTTCCTTAGAAACAGTGTATTTGCTGGGAGAAAAGTGCATTACTGTGCGCTTTCACCGTTCAGCATATACATGTGTAGAAGCACAGCGCTAGCAGAAACGACCGTTTCTCGACGTTTTCTAACTCAGGGAACAAGTTGCACACTTCTGAGATGCATTTGGGCAACTTTGTCAGAAATGAGTTTTTTGCCTACAGAGACATGCCTATTTGCTCAGTAGTACAGATTCTGAGTATGTAACTGGGCTGGATGAAATCAGCATTTCTCTTGCTTCCCTGTGCGTAGGGAAGCTCAGTTTTAGTCACTGTAGCTCCCACAAGTGTCTCCTCAGTGTGTTCCCATTTCCTTAGAAACAGTGGATTTGCTGCGAGAAAAGTGCAATACTGTGCGCTTTCACCGTTCAGCAAATACATGTGTAGAAGCACAGCGCTAGCAGAAACGACCGTTTCTCGACGTTTTCTAAATCAGGGAACAAGTTGCACACTTCTGAGATGCATTTGGGCAACTTTGTCAGAAATGAGTTTTTTGCCTACAGAGACATGCCTATTTGCGCAGTAGTACAGATTCTGAGTATGTAACTGGGCTGGATGAAATCAGCATTTCTCTTGCTTCCCTGTGCATAGGGAAGTTCAGTTTTAGTCACAGTAGCTCCCACAAGTGCCTCCTCAGTGTGTTCCCATTTCCTTGGAAACAGTGTATTTGCTGGGAGAAAAGTGCATTACTGTGCGCTTTCACCGTTCAGCATATACATGTGTAGAAGCACAGCGCTAGCAGAAACGAACGTTTCTCGACGTTTTCTAACTCAGGGAACAAGTTGCACACTTCTGAGATGCATTTGGGCAACTTTGTCAGAAATGAGTTTTTTGCCTACAGAGACATGCCTATTTGCGCAGTAGTACAGATTCTGAGTATGTAACTGGGCTGGATGAAATCAGCATTTCTCTTGCTTCCCTGTGCGTAGGGAAGCTCAGTTTTAGTCACAGTAGCTCCCACAAGTGTCTCCTCAGTGTGTTCCCATTTCCTTAGACACAGTGTATTTGCTGGGAGAAAAGTGCATTACTGTGCGCTTTCACCGTTCAGCAAATACATGTGTAGAAGCACAGCGCTAGCAGAAATGAACGTTTCTCGACGTTTTCTAACTCAGGGAACAAGTTGCACACTTCTGAGATGCATTTGGGCATCTTTGTCAGAAATGAGTTTTTGCCTACAGAGACATCCCTATTTGCGCAGTAGTACAGATTCTGAGTATGTAACAGGGCTTGATGAAATCAGCATTTCTCTTGCTTCCCTGTGCGTAGGGAAGCTCAGTTTTAGTCACAGTAGCTCCCACAAGTGTCTCCTCAGTGTGTTCCCAGTTCCTTAGAAACAGTGTATTTGCTGGGAGAAAAGTGCATTACTGTGCGCATTCACCGTTCAGCAAATACATGTGTAGAAGCACAGCGCTGGCAGAAACGAAAGTTTCTCGACGTTTTCTAAATCAGGGAACAAATTGCACACTTCTGAGATGCATTGGGCAACTTTGTCAGAAATAAGTTTTTTGGCTACAGAATCATGCCTATTTGCGCAGTAATACAGATTCTGAGTATGTAACTGGGCTTGATGAAATCAGCATTTCTCTTGCTTCCCTGTGCGTAGGGAAGCTCAGTTTTAGTCACAGTAGCTCCCACAAGTGTCTCCTCAGTGTGTTCCCATTTCCTTAGAAACAGTGGATTTGCTGCGAGAAAAGTGCATAACTGTGCGCTTTCACCGTTCAGCAAATACATGTGTAGAAGCACAGCGCTAGCAGAAACGAAAGTTTCTCGACGTTTTCTAACTCAGGGAACAAGTTGCACACTTCTGAGATGCATTTGGGCAACTTTGTCAGAAATGAGTTTTTTGCCTACAGAGACATGCCTATTTGCGCAGTAGTACAGATTCTGAGTATGTAACTGGGCTGGATGAAATCAGCATTTGTCTTGCTTCCCTGTGCGTAGGGAAGTTCAGTTTTAGTCACAGTAGCTCCCACAAGTGCCTCCTCAGTGTGTTCCCATTTCCTTAGAAACAGTGTATTTGCTGGGAGAAAAGTGCATTACTGTGCGCTTTCACCGTTCAGCAAATACATGTGTAGAAGCACAGCGCTAGCAGAAACGAACGTTTCTCGACGTTTTCTAACTCAGGGAGCAAGTTGCACACTTCTGAGATGCATTTGGGCAACTTTGTCAGAAATGAGTTTTTTGCCTACAGAGACATGCCTATTTGCGCATTAGTACAGATTCTGTACTGTACTGGGTATGTATGTAACTGGGCTTGATGAAATCAGCATTTCTCTTGCTTCCCTGTGCGTAAGGAAGCTCAGTTTTAGTCACTGTAGCTCCCACAAGTGTCTCCTCAGTGTGTTCCCATTTCCTTAGAAACAGTGTATTTGCTGGGAGAAAAGTGCATTACTGTGCGCTTTCACCGTTCAGCAAATACATGTGTAGAAGCACTGCGCTAGCAGAAACGAAAGTTTCTCGACGTTTTCTAACTCAGGGAACAAGTTGCACACTTCTGAGATGCATTTGGGCAACTTTGTCAGAAATGAGTTTTTTGCCTACAGAGACATGCCTATTTGCTCAGTAGTACAGATTCTGAGTATGTAACTGGGCTGGATGAAATCAGCATTTCTCTTGCTTCCCTGTGCGTAGGGAAGCTCAGTTTTAGTCACAGTAGCTCCCACAAGTGTCTCCTAACTGTGTTCCCATTTCCTTAGAAACAGTGCATTTGCTGGGAGAAAAGTGCATTACTGTGCGCTTTCACCGTTCAGCAAATACATGTGTAGAAGCACAGCGCTAGCAGAAACGAAAGTTTCTCGACGTTTTCTAACTCAGGGAACAAGTTGCACACTTCTGAGATGCATTTGGGCAACTTTGTCAGAAATGAGTTTTTTGCCTACAGAGACATGCCTATTTGCGCATTAGTACAGATTCTTAGTATGTAACTGGGCTGGATGAAATCAGCATTTCTCTTGCTTCACTGTGCGTAGGGAAGCTCAGTTTTAGTCACAGTAGCTCCCACAAGTGCCTCCTCTGTGTGTTCCCATTTCCTTAGAAACAGTGTATTTGCTGCGAGAAAAGTGCATTACTGTGCGCTTTCACCGTTCAGCAAATACATGTGTAGAAGCACAGCGCTAGCAGAAACGAACGTTTCTCGACGTTTTCTAACTCAGGGAACAAGTTGCACACTTCTGCGATGCATTTGGGCAACTTTGTCAGAAATGAGTTTTTTGCCTACAGAGACATGCCTATTTGCGCAGTAGTACAGATTCTGAGTATGTAACTGGGCTTGATGAAATCAGCATTTCTCTTGCTTCCCTGTGCGTAAGGAAGCTCAGTTTTAGTCACAGTAGCTCTCACAAGTGTCTCCTCAGTGTGTTCCCATTTCCTTAGAAACAGTGCATTTGCTGGGAGAAAAGTGCATTACTGTGCGCTTTCACCGTTCAGCAAATACATGTGTAGAAGCACAGCGCTAGCAGAAACGAACGTTTCTCGACGTTTTCTAACTCAGGGAACAAGTTGCACACTTCTGAGATGCATTTGGGCAACTTTGTCAGAAATGAGTTTTTTGCCTACAGAGACATGCCTATTTGCGCAGTAGTACAGATTCTGAGTATGTAACTGGGCTGGATGAAATCAGCATTTTTCTTGCTTCCCTGGGCGTAGGGAAGCTCAGTTTTAGTCACAGTAGCTCCTATAAGTGTCTCCTCAGTGTGTTCCCATTTCCTTAGAAACATTGTATTTGCTGGGAGAAAAGTGCATTACTGTGCGCTTTCACCGTTCAGCATATACATGTGTAGAAGCACAGCGCTAGCAGAAACGAACGTTTCTCGACGTTTTCTAACTAAGGGAACAAGTTGCACACTTCTGAGATGCATTTGGGCAACTTTGTCAGAAATGAGTTTTTTGCCTACAGAGACATGCCTATTTGCGCAGTAGTACAGATTCTGAGTATGTAACTGGGCTTGATGAAATCAGCATTTCTCTTGCTTCCCTGTGCGTAGGGAAGCTCAGTTTTAGTCACAGTAGCTCCCACAAGTGTCTCATCAGTGTGTTCCCATTTCCTTAGAAACAGTGTATTTGCTGGGAGAAAAGTGCATTACTGTGCGCTTTCACCGTTCAGCAAATACATGTGTAGAAGCACAGCGCTAGCAGAAACGAACGTTTCTCGACGTTTTCTAACTCAGGGAACAAGTTGCACACTTCTGAGATGCATTTGGGCAACTTTGTCAGAAATGAGTTTTTTGCCTACAGCGACATGCCTATTTGCGCAGTAGTACAGATTCTGAGTATGTAACTGGGCTGGATGAAATCAGCATTTCTCTTGCTTCCCTGTGCGTAGGGAAGCTCAGTTTTAGTCACTGTAGCTCCCACAAGTGCCTCCTCAGTGTGTTCCCATTTCCTTAGAAACAGTGTATTTGCTGGGAGAAAAGTGCATTACTGTGCGCTTTCACCGTTCAGCATATACATGTGTAGAAGCACAGCGCTAGCAGAAACGCACGTTTCTCGACGTTTTCTAACTCAGGGAACAAGTTGCACACTTCTGAGATGCATTTGGGCAACTTTGTCAGAAATGAGTTTTTTGCCTACAGAGACATGCCTATTTGCGCAGTAGTACAGATTCTGAGTATGTAACTGGGCTTGATGAAATCAGCATTTCTCTTGCTTCCCTGTGCGTAGGGAAGCTCAGTTTTAGTCACAGTAGCTCCCACAAGTGTCTCCTCAGTGTGTTCCCATTTCCTTAGAAACAGTGTATTTGCTGGTAGAGAAGTACATTACTGTGCGCTTTCACCGTTCAGCAAATACATGTGTAGAAGCACAGCGCTAGCAGAATGAACGTTTCTCGACGTTTTCTAACTCAGGGAACAAGTTGCACACTTCTGAGATGCATTTGGGCAACTTTGTCAGAAATGAGTTTTTTGCCTACAGAGACATGCCTATTTGCGCAGTAGTACAGATTCTGAGTATGTAACTGGGCTGGATGAAATCAGCATTTCTCTTGCTTCCCTGTGCGTAGGGAAGTTCAGTTTTAGTCACTGTAGCTCCCACAAGTGTCTCCTCAGTGTGTTCCCATTTCCTTAGAAGCAGTGGATTTGCTGCGAGAAAAGTACATTACTGTGCACTTTCACCGTTCAGCAAATACATGTGTAGAAGCACAGCGCTAGCAGAAACGAACGTTTCTCGACGTTTTCTAACTCAGGGAACAAGTTGCACACTTCTGAGATGCATTTGGGCAACTTTGTCAGAAATGAGTTTTTTGCCTACAGAGACATGCCTATTTGCGCAGTAGTACTGATTCTGAGTATGTAACTGGGCTGGATGAAATCAGCATTTTTCTTGCTTCCCTGTGCGTAGGGAAGCTCAGTTTTAGTCACAGTAGCTCCCACAAGTGCCTCCTCAGTGTGTTCCCATTTCCTTAGAAACTGTGTATTTGCTGGGAGAAAAGTGCATTACTGTGCGCTTTCACCGTTCAGCATATACATGTGTAGAAGCACAGCGCTAGCAGAAAAGAACGTTTCTCGACGGTTTGTTTCTAACTCAGGGAACAAGTTGCACACTTCTGAGATGCATTTGGGCAACTTTGTCAGAAATGAGTTTTTTGCCTACAGAGACATGCCTATTTGCGCATTAGTACAGATTCTGAGTATGTAACTGGGCTGGATGAAATCAGCATTTCTCTTGCTTCCCTGTGCGTAGGGAAGCTCAGTTTTAGTCACAGTAGCTCCCACAAGTGTCTCCTCAGTGTGTTCCCATTTCCTTAGAAACAGTGTATTTGCTGGGAGAAAAGTGCATTACTGTGCGCTTTCACCGTTCAGCAAATACATGTGTAGAAGCACAGCGCTAGCAGAAACGAACGTTTCTCGACGTTTTCTAACTCAGGGAACAAGTTGCACACTTCTGAGATGCATTTGGGCAACTTTGTCAGAAATGAGTTTTTTGCCTACAGAGACATGCCTATTTGCGCAGTAGTACAGATTCTGAGTATGTAACTGGACTGGATGAAATCAGCATTTCTCTTGATTCCCTGTGCGTAGAGAAGCTCAGTTTTAGTCACTGTAGCTCCCACAAGTGCCTCCTCAGTGTGTTCCCATTTCCTTAGAAACAGTGTATTTGCTGGGAGAAAAGTGCATTACTGTGCGCTTTCACCGTTCAGCATATACATGTGTAGAAGCACAGCGCTAGCAGAATGAACGTTTCTCGACGTTTTCTAACTCAGGGAACAAGTTGCACACTTCTGAGATGCATTTGGGCAACTTTGTCAGAAATGAGTTTTTTGCCTACAGAGACATGCCTATTTGCGCATTAGTACAGATTCTGAGTATGTAACTGGGCTGGATGAAATCAGCATTTCTCTTGCTTCCCTGTGCGTAGGGAAGTTCAGTTTTAGTCACAGTAGCTCCCACAAGTGTCTCCTCAGTGTGTTCCCATTTCCTTAGAAACAGTGTATTTGCTGGGAGAAAAGTGCATTACTGTGCGCTTTCACCGTTCAGCAAATACATGTGTAGAAGCACAGCGCTAGCAGAAACGAACGTTTCTCGACGTTTTCTAACTCAGGGAACAAGTTGCACACTTCTGAGATGCATTTGGGCAACTTTGTCAGAAATGAGTTTTTTGCCTACAGAGACATGCCTATTTGCTCAGTAGTACAGATTCTGAGCATGTAACTGGGCTGGATGAAATCAGCATTTGTCTTGCTTCCCTGTGCGTAGGGAAGCTCAGTTTTAGTCACTGTAGCTCCCACAAGTGTCTCCTCAGTGTGTTCCCATTTCCTTAGAAACAGTGTATTTGCTGGGAGAAAAGTGCATTACTGTGCGCTTTCACCGTTCAGCAAATACATGTGTAGAAGCACAGCGCTAGCAGAAGCGAACGTTTCTCGACGTTTTCTAACTCAGGGAACAAGTTGCACACTTCTGAGATGCATTTGGGCAACTTTGTCAGAAATGAGTTTTTTGCCTACAGAGACATGCCTATTTGCGCATTAGTACAGATTCTGAGTATGAAACTGGGCTGGATGAAATCAGCATTTCTCTTGCTTCCCTGTGCGTAGGGAAGCTCAGTTTTAGTCACAGTAGCTCCCACAAGTGTCTCCTCAGTGTGTTCCCATTTCCTTAGAAACAGTGTATTTGCTGGGAGAAAAGTGCATTACTGTGCGCTTTCACCGTTCAGCAAATACATGTGTGGAAGCACAGCGCTAGCAGAAACGAACGTTTCTCGACGTTTTCTAACTCAGGGAACAAGTTGCACACTTCTGAGATGCATTTGGGCAACTTTGTCAGAAATGACTTTTTTGCCTACAGAGACATGCCTATTTGCTCAGTAGTACAGATTCTGAGTATGTAACTGGGCTTGATGAAATCAGCATTTCTCTTGCTTCCCTGTGCGTAGGGAAGCTCAGTTTTAGTCACTGTAGCTCCCACAAGTGTCTCCTCAGTGTGTTCCCATTTCCTTAGAAACAGTGTATTTGCTGGGAGAAAAGTGCATTACTGTGCGCATTCACCGTTCAGCAAATACATGTGTAGAAGCACTGCGCTAGCAGAAACGAAAGTTTCTCGACGTTTTCTAACTCAGGGAACAAGTTGCACACTTCTGAGATGCATTTGGGCAACTTTGTCAGAAATGAGTTTTTTGCCTACAGAGACATGCCTATTTGCTCAGTAGTACAGATTCTGAGTATGTAACTGGGCTGGATGAAATCAGCATTTCTCTTGCTTCCCTGTGCGTAGGGAAGCTCAGTTTTAGTCACAGTAGCTCCCACAAGTGTCTCCTAACTGTGTTCCCATTTCCTTAGAAACAGTGCATTTGCTGGGAGAAAAGTGCATTACTGTGCGCTTTCACCGTTCAGCAAATACATGTGTAGAAGCACAGCGCTAGCAGAAACGAACGTTTCTCTACGTTTTCTAACTCAGGGAACAAGTTGCACACTTCTGAGATGCATTTGGGCAACTTTGTCAGAAATGAGTTTTTTGCCTACAGAGACATGCTCATTTGCGCATTAGTACAGATTCTGAGTATGTAACTGGGCTGGATGAAATCAGCATTTTTCTTGCTTCCCTGTGCGTAGGGAAGCTCAGTTTTAGTCACAGTAGCTCCCACAAGTGCCTCCTCAGTGTGTTCCCATTTCCTTAGAAACAGTGTATTTGCTGCGAGAAAAGTGCATTACTGTGCGCTTTCACCGTTCAGCAAATACATGTGTAGAAGCACAGCGCTAGCAGAAACGAACGTTTCTCGACGTTTTCTAACTCAGGGAACAAGTTGCACACTTCTGAGATGCATTTGGGCAACTTTGTCAGAAATGACTTTTTTGCCTACAGAGACATGCCTATTTGCTCAGTAGTACAGATTCTGAGTATGTAACTGGGCTTGATGAAATCAGCATTTCTCTTGCTTCCCTGTGCGTAGGGAAGCTCAGTTTTAGTCACTGTAGCTCCCACAAGTGTCTCCTCAGTGTGTTCCCATTTCCTTAGAAACAGTGTATTTGCTGGGAGAAAAGTGCATTACTGTGCGCTTTCACCGTTCAGCAAATACATGTGTAGAAGCACTGCGCTAGCAGAAACGAACGTTTCTCGTCGTTTTCTAACTCAGGGAACAAGTTGCACACTTCTGAGATGCATTTGGGCAACTTTGTCAGAAATGAGTTTTTTGCCTACAGAGACATGCCTATTTGCTCAGTAGTACAGATTCTGAGTATGTAACTGGGCTGGATGAAATCAGCATTTCTCTTGCTTCCCTGTGCGTAGGGAAGCTCAGTTTTAGTCACAGTAGCTCCCACAAGTGTCTCCTAACTGAGTTCCCATTTCCTTAGAAACAGTGCATTTGCTGGGAGAAAAGTGCATTACTGTGCGCTTTCACCGTTCAGCAAATACATGTGTAGAAGCACAGCGCTAGCAGAAACGAACGTTTCTCGACGTTTTCTAACTCAGGGAACAAGTTGCACACTTCTGAGATGCATTTGGGCAACTTTGTCAGAAATGAGTTTTTTGCCTACAGAGACATGCTCATTTGCGCATTAGTACAGATTCTGAGTATGTAACTGGGCTGGATGAAATCAGCATTTTTCTTGCTTCCCTGTGCGTAGGGAAGCTCAGTTTTAGTCACAGTAGCTCCCACAAGTGCCTCCTCAGTGTGTTCCCATTTCCTTAGAAACAGTGTATTTGCTGCGAGAAAAGTGCATTACTGTGCGCTTTCACCGTTCAGCAAATACATG
This sequence comes from Acomys minous, assembly GCF_964271855.1. NCBI lineage: Eukaryota > Metazoa > Chordata > Mammalia > Rodentia > Muridae > Acomys > Acomys minous. Next base: position 22,794 of record NW_028182146.1, read on the forward strand.
TGTAGAAGCACAGCGCTAGCAGAAATGACCGTTTCTCGACGTTTTCTAACTCAGGGAACAAGTTGCACACTTCTGAGATGCATTTGGGCAACTTTGTCAGAAATGAGTTTTTTGCCTACAGAGACATGCCTATTTGCGCAGTAGTACAGATTCTGAGTATGTAACTGGGCTTGATGAAATCAGCATTTCTCTTGCTTCCCTGTGCGTAGGGAAGCTCAGTTTTAGTCACAGTAGCTCTCACAAGTGTCTCCTCAGTGTGTTCCCATTTCCTTAGAAACAGTGCATTTGCTGGGAGAAAAGTGCATTACTGTGCGCTTTCACCGTTCAGCAAATACATGTGTAGAAGCACAGCGCTAGCAGAAACGAACGTTTCTCGACGTTTTCTAACTCAGGGAACAAGTTGCACACTTCTGAGATGCATTTGGGCAACTTTGTCAGAAATGAGTTTTTTGCCTACAGAGACATGCCTATTTGCGCAGTAGTACTGATTCTGAGTATGTAACTGGGCTGGATGAAATCAGCATTTTTCTTGCTTCCCTGTGCGTAGGGAAGCTCAGTTTTAGTCACAGTAGCTCCCACAAGTGCCTCCTCAGTGTGTTCCCATTTCCTTAGAAACAGTGTATTTGCTGGGAGAAAAGTGCATTACTGTGCGCTTTCACCGTTCAGCATATACATGTGTAGAAGCACAGCGCTAGCAGAAAAGAACGTTTCTCGACGGTTTGTTTCTAACTCAGGGAACAAGTTGCACACTTCTGAGATGCATTTGGGCAACTTTGTCAGAAATGAGTTTTTTGCCTACAGAGACATGCCTATTTGCGCATTAGTACAGATTCTGAGTATGTAACTGGGCTGGATGAAATCAGCATTTCTCTTGCTTCCCTGTGCGTAGGGAAGTTCAGTTTTAGTCACAGTAGCTCCCACAAGTGTCTCCTCAGTGTGTTCCCATTTCCTTAGAAACAGTGTATTTGCTGGGAGAAAAGTGCATTACTGTGCGCTTTCACCGTTCAGCAAATACATGTGTAGAAGCACAGCGCTAGCAGAAACGAACGTTTCTCGACGTTTTCTAACTCAGGGAACAAGTTGCACACTTCTGAGATGCATTTGGGCAACTTTGTCAGAAATGAGTTTTTTGCCTACAGAGACATGCCTATTTGCTCAGTAGTACAGATTCTGAGCATGTAACTGGGCTGGATGAAATCAGCATTTGTCTTGCTTCCCTGTGCGTAGGGAAGCTCAGTTTTAGTCACTGTAGCTCCCACAAGTGTCTCCTCAGTGTGTTCCCATTTCCTTAGAAACAGTGAATTTGTTGCGAGAAAAGTGCATTACTGTGCGCTTTCACCGTTCAGCAAATACATGTGTAGAAGCACAGCGCTAGCAGAAACGAACGTTTCTCGACGTTTTCTAACTCAGGGAACAAGTTGCACACTTCTGAGATGCATTTGGGCAACTTTGTCAGAAATGAGTTTTTTGCCTACAGAGACATGCCTATTTGCGCAGTAGTACAGATTCTGAGTATGTAACTGGACTGGATGAAATCAGCATTTCTCTTGCTTCCCTGTGCGTAGAGAAGCTCAGTTTTAGTCACTGTAGCTCCCACAAGTGCCTCCTCAGTGTGTTCCCATTTCCTTAGAAACAGTGTATTTGCTGGGAGAAAAGTGCATTACTGTGCGCTTTCACCGTTCAGCATATACATGTGTAGAAGCACAGCACTAGCAGAATGAACGTTTCTCGACGTTTTCTAACTCAGGGAACAAGTTGCACACTTCTGAGATGCATTTGGGCAACTTTGTCAGAAATGAGTTTTTTGCCTACAGAGACATGCCTATTTGCGCAGTAGTACAGATTCTGAGTATGTAACTGGGCTGGATGAAATCAGCATTTCTCTTGCTTCCCTGTGCGTAGGGAAGTTCAGTTTTAGTCACTGTAGCTCCCACAAGTGTCTCCTCAGTGTGTTCCCATTTCCTTAGAAGCAGTGGATTTGCTGCGAGAAAAGTACATTACTGTGCACTTTCACCGTTCAGCAAATACATGTGTAGAAGCACAGCGCTAGCAGAAACGAACGTTTCTCGACGTTTTCTAACTCAGGGAACAAGTTGCACACTTCTGAGATGCATTTGGGCAACTTTGTCAGAAATGAGTTTTTTGCCTACAGAGACATGCCTATTTGCGCATTAGTACAGATTCTGAGTATGTAACTGGGCTGGATGAAATCAGCATTTCTCTTGCTTCCCTGTGCGTAGGGAAGCTCAGTTTTAGTCACAGTAGCTCCCACAAGTGTCTCCTCAGTGTGTTCCCATTTCCTTAGAAACAGTGTATTTGCTGGGAGAAAAGTGCATTACTGTGCGCTTTCACCGTTCAGCAAATACATGTGTAGAAGCACAGCGCTAGCAGAAACGAACGTTTCTCGACGTTTTCTAACTCAGGGAACAAGGTGCACACTTCTGAGATGCATTTGGGCAACTTTGTCAGAAATGAGTTTTTTGCCTACAGAGACATGCCTATTTGCGCAGTAGTACAGATTCTGAGTATGTAACTGGACTGGATGAAATCAGCATTTCTCTTGCTTCCCTGTGCGTAGAGAAGCTCAGTTTTAGTCACTGTAGCTCCCACAAGTGCCTCCTCAGTGTGTTCCCATTTCCTTAGAAACAGTGTATTTGCTGGGAGAAAAGTGCATTACTGTGCGCTTTCACCGTTCAGCATATACATGTGTAGAAGCACAGCGCTAGCAGAATGAACGTTTCTCGACGTTTTCTAACTCAGGGAACAAGTTGCACACTTCTGAGATGCATTTGGGCAACTTTGTCAGAAATGAGTTTTTTGCCTACAGAGACATGCCTATTTGCGCAGTAGTACAGATTCTGAGTATGTAACTGGGCTTGATGAAATCAGCATTTCTCTTGCTTCCCTGTGCGTAGGGAAGCTCAGTTTTAGTCACTGTAGCTCCCACAAGTGTCTCCTCAGTGTGTTCCCATTTCCTTAGAAGCAGTGGATTTGCTGCGAGAAAAGTGCATTACTGTGCACTTTCACCGTTCAGCAAATACATGTGTAGAAGCACAGCGCTAGCAGAAACGAACGTTTCTCGACGTTTTCTAACTCAGGGAACAAGTTGCACACTTCTGAGATGCATTTGGGCAACTTTGTCAGAAATGAGTTTTTTGCCTACAGAGACATGCCTATTTGCGCAGTAGTACTGATTCTGAGTATGTAACTGGGCTGGATGAAATCAGCATTTTTCTTGCTTCCCTGTGCGTAGGGAAGCTCAGTTTTAGTCACAGTAGCTCCCACAAGTGCCTCCTCAGTGTGTTCCCATTTCCTTAGAAACAGTGTATTTGCTGGGAGAAAAGTGCATTACTGTGCGCTTTCACCGTTCAGCATATACATGTGTAGAAGCACAGCGCTAGCAGAAAAGAACGTTTCTCGACGGTTTGTTTCTAACTCAGGGAACAAGTTGCACACTTCTGAGATGCATTTGGGCAACTTTGTCAGAAATGAGTTTTTTGCCTACAGAGACATGCCTATTTGCGCATTAGTACAGATTCTGAGTATGTAACTGGGCTGGATGAAATCAGCATTTCTCTTGCTTCCCTGTGCGTAGGGAAGTTCAGTTTTAGTCACAGTAGCTCCCACAAGTGTCTCCTCAGTGTGTTCCCATTTCCTTAGAAACAGTGTATTTGCTGGGAGAAAAGTGCATTACTGTGCGCTTTCACCGTTCAGCAAATACATGTGTAGAAGCACAGCGCTAGCAGAAGCGAACGTTTCTCGACGTTTTCTAACTCAGGGAACAAGTTGCACACTTCTGAGATGCATTTGGGCAACTTTGTCAGAAATGAGTTTTTTGCCTACAGAGACATGCCTATTTGCGCATTAGTACAGATTCTGAGTATGAAACTGGGCTGGATGAAATCAGCATTTCTCTTGCTTCCCTGTGCGTAGGGAAGCTCAGTTTTAGTCACAGTAGCTCCCACAAGTGTCTCCTCAGTGTGTTCCCATTTCCTTAGAAACAGTGTATTTGCTGGGAGAAAAGTGCATTACTGTGCGCTTTCACCGTTCAGCAAATACATGTGTGGAAGCACAGCGCTAGCAGAAACGAACGTTTCTCGACGTTTTCTAACTCAGGGAACAAGTTGCACACTTCTGAGATGCATTTGGGCAACTTTGTCAGAAATGACTTTTTTGCCTACAGAGACATGCCTATTTGCTCAGTAGTACAGATTCTGAGTATGTAACTGGGCTTGATGAAATCAGCATTTCTCTTGCTTCCCTGTGCGTAGGGAAGCTCAGTTTTAGTCACTGTAGCTCCCACAAGTGTCTCCTCAGTGTGTTCCCATTTCCTTAGAAACAGTGTATTTGCTGGGAGAAAAGTGCATTACTGTGCGCATTCACCGTTCAGCAAATACATGTGTAGAAGCACTGCGCTAGCAGAAACGAAAGTTTCTCGACGTTTTCTAACTCAGGGAACAAGTTGCACACTTCTGAGATGCATTTGGGCAACTTTGTCAGAAATGAGTTTTTTGCCTACAGAGACATGCCTATTTGCTCAGTAGTACAGATTCTGAGTATGTAACTGGGCTGGATGAAATCAGCATTTCTCTTGCTTCCCTGTGCGTAGGGAAGCTCAGTTTTAGTCACAGTAGCTCCCACAAGTGTCTCCTAACTGTGTTCCCATTTCCTTAGAAACAGTGCATTTGCTGGGAGAAAAGTGCATTACTGTGCGCTTTCACCGTTCAGCAAATACATGTGTAGAAGCACAGCGCTAGCAGAAACAAACGTTTCTCTACGTTTTCTAACTCAGGGAACAAGTTGCACACTTCTGAGATGCATTTGGGCAACTTTGTCAGAAATGAGTTTTTTGCCTACAGAGACATGCTCATTTGCGCATTAGTACAGATTCTGAGTATGTAACTGGGCTGGATGAAATCAGCATTTTTCTTGCTTCCCTGTGCGTAGGGAAGCTCAGTTTTAGTCACAGTACCTCCCACAAGTGCCTCCTCAGTGTGTTCCCATTTCCTTAGAAACAGTGTATTTGCTGCGAGAAAAGTGCATTACTGTGCGCTTTCACCGTTCAGCAAATACATGTGTAGAAGCACAGCGCTAGCAGAAACGAACGTTTCTCGACGTTTTCTAACTCAGGGAACAAGTTGCACACTTCTGAGATGCATTTGGGCAACTTTGTCAGAAATGACTTTTTTGCCTACAGAGACATGCCTATTTGCTCAGTAGTACAGATTCTGAGTATGTAACTGGGCTTGATGAAATCAGCATTTCTCTTGCTTCCCTGTGCGTAGGGAAGCTCAGTTTTAGTCACTGTAGCTCCCACAAGTGTCTCCTCAGTGTGTTCCCATTTCCTTAGAAACAGTGTATTTGCTGGGAGAAAAGTGCATTACTGTGCGCTTTCACCGTTCAGCAAATACATGTGTAGAAGCACTGCGCTAGCAGAAACGAACGTTTCTCGACGTTTTCTAACTCAGGGAACAAGTTGCACACTTCTGAGATGCATTTGGGCAACTTTGTCAGAAATGAGTTTTTTGCCTACAGAGACATGCCTATTTGCTCAGTAGTACAGATTCTGAGTATGTAACTGGGCTGGATGAAATCAGCATTTCTCTTGCTTCCCTGTGCGTAGGGAAGCTCAGTTTTAGTCACAGTAGCTCCCACAAGTGTCTCCTAACTGAGTTCCCATTTCCTTAGAAACAGTGCATTTGCTGGGAGAAAAGTGCATTACTGTGCGCTTTCACCGTTCAGCAAATACATGTGTAGAAGCACAGCGCTAGCAGAAACGAACGTTTCTCGACGTTTTCTAACTCAGGGAACAAGTTGCACACTTCTGAGATGCATTTGGGCAACTTTGTCAGAAATGAGTTTTTTGCCTACAGAGACATGCTCATTTGCGCATTAGTACAGATTCTGAGTATGTAACTGGGCTGGATGAAATCAGCATTTTTCTTGCTTCCCTGTGCGTAGGGAAGCTCAGTTTTAGTCACAGTAGCTCCCACAAGTGCCTCCTCAGTGTGTTCCCATTTCCTTAGAAACAGTGTATTTGCTGCGAGAAAAGTGCATTACTGTGCGCTTTCACCGATCAGCAAATACATGTGTAGAAGCACAGCGCTAGCAGAAATGACCGTTTCTCGACGTTTTCTAACTCAGGGAACAAGTTGCACACTTCTGAGATGCATTTGGGCAACTTTGTCAGAAATGAGTTTTTTGCCTACAGAGACATGCCTATTTGCGCAGTAGTACAGATTCTGAGTATGTAACTGGGCTTGATGAAATCAGCATTTCTCTTGCTTCCCTGTGCGTAGGGAAGCTCAGTTTTAGTCACAGTAGCTCTCACAAGTGTCTCCTCAGTGTGTTCCCATTTCCTTAGAAACAGTGCATTTGCTGGGAGAAAAGTGCATTACTGTGCGCTTTCACCGTTCAGCAAATACATGTGTAGAAGCACAGCGCTAGCAGAAACGAACGTTTCTCGACGTTTTCTAACTCAGGGAACAAGTTGCACACTTCTGAGATGCATTTGGGCAACTTTGTCAGAAATGAGTTTTTTGCCTACAGAGACATGCCTATTTGCGCATTAGTACAGATTCTGAGTATGTAACTGGGCTGGATGAAATCAGCATTTCTCTTGCTTCCCTGTGCGTAGGGAAGCTCAGTTTTAGTCACAGTAGCTCCCACAAGTGTCTCCTCAGTGTGTTCCCATTTCCTTAGAAACAGTGTATTTGCTGGGAGAAAAGTGCATTACTGTGCGCTTTCACCGTTCAGCAAATACATGTGTAGAAGCACAGCGCTAGCAGAAACGAACGTTTCTCGACGTTTTCTAACTCAGGGAACAAGTTGCACACTTCTGAGATGCATTTGGGCAACTTTGTCAGAAATGAGTTTTTTGCCTACAGAGACATGCCTATTTGCGCAGTAGTACAGATTCTGAGTATGTAACTGGACTGGATGAAATCAGCATTTCTCTTGCTTCCCTGTGCGTAGAGAAGCTCAGTTTTAGTCACTGTAGCTCCCACAAGTGCCTCCTCAGTGTGTTCCCATTTCCTTAGAAACAGTGTATTTGCTGGGAGAAAAGTGCATTACTGTGCGCTTTCACCGTTCAGCATATACATGTGTAGAAGCACAGCGCTAGCAGAATGAACGTTTCTCGACGTTTTCTAACTCAGGGAACAAGTTGCACACTTCTGAGATGCATTTGGGCAACTTTGTCAGAAATGAGTTTTTTGCCTACAGAGACATGCCTATTTGCGCAGTAGTACAGATTCTGAGTATGTAACTGGGCTTGATGAAATCAGCATTTCTCTTGCTTCCCTGTGCGTAGGGAAGCTCAGTTTTAGTCACTGTAGCTCCCACAAGTGTCTCCTCAGTGTGCTCCCATTTCCTTAGAAGCAGTGGATTTGCTGCGAGAAAAGTGCATTACTGTGCACTTTCACCGTTCAGCAAATACATGTGTAGAAGCACAGCGCTAGCAGAAACGAACGTTTCTCGACGTTTTCTAACTCAGGGAACAAGTTGCACACTTCTGAGATGCATTTGGGCAACTTTGTCAGAAATGAGTTTTTTGCCTACAGAGACATGCCTATTTGCGCAGTAGTACTGATTCTGAGTATGTAACTGGGCTGGATGAAATCAGCATTTTTCTTGCTTCCCTGTGCGTAGGGAAGCTCAGTTTTAGTCACAGTAGCTCCCACAAGTGTCTCCTCAGTGTGTTCCCATTTCCTTAGAAACAGTGTATTTGCTGGGAGAAAAGTGCATTACTGTGCGCTTTCACCGTTCAGCATATACATGTGTAGAAGCACAGCGCTAGCAGAAAAGAACGTTTCTCGACGGTTTGTTTCTAACTCAGGGAACAAGTTGCACACTTCTGAGATGCATTTGGGCAACTTTGTCAGAAATGAGTTTTTTGCCTACAGAGACATGCCTATTTGCGCATTAGTACAGATTCTGAGTATGTAACTGGGCTGGATGAAATCAGCATTTCTCTTGCTTCCCTGTGCGTAGGGAAGTTCAGTTTTAGTCACAGTAGCTCCCACAAGTGTCTCCTCAGTGTGTTCCCATTTCCTTAGAAACAGTGTATTTGCTGGGAGAAAAGTGCATTACTGTGCGCTTTCACCGTTCAGCAAATACATGTGTAGAAGCACAGCGCTAGCAGAAACGAACGTTTCTCGACGTTTTCTAACTCAGGGAACAAGTTGCACACTTCTGAGATGCATTTGGGCAACTTTGTCAGAAATGAGTTTTTTGCCTACAGAGACATGCCTATTTGCTCAGTAGTACAGATTCTGAGCATGTAACTGGGCTGGATGAAATCAGCATTTGTCTTGCTTCCCTGTGCGTAGGGAAGCTCAGTTTTAGTCACTGTAGCTCCCACAAGTGTCTCCTCAGTGTGTTCCCATTTCCTTAGAAACAGTGTATTTGCTGGGAGAAAAGTGCATTACTGTGCGCTTTCACCGTTCAGCAAATACATGTGTAGAAGCACAGCGCTAGCAGAAGCGAACGTTTCTCGACGTTTTCTAACTCAGGGAACAAGTTGCACACTTCTGAGATGCATTTGGGCAACTTTGTCAGAAATGAGTTTTTTGCCTACAGAGACATGCCTATTTGCGCATTAGTACAGATTCTGAGTATGAAACTGGGCTGGATGAAATCAGCATTTCTCTTGCTTCCCTGTGCGTAGGGAAGCTCAGTTTTAGTCACTGTAGCTCCCACAAGTGTCTCCTCAGTGTGTTCCCATTTCCTTAGAAACAGTGTATTTGCTGGGAGAAAAGTGCATTACTGTGCGCATTCACCGTTCAGCAAATACATGTGTAGAAGCACTGCGCTAGCAGAAACGAAAGTTTCTCGACGTTTTCTAACTCAGGGAACAAGTTGCACACTTCTGAGATGCATTTGGGCAACTTTGTCAGAAATGAGTTTTTTGCCTACAGAGACATGCCTATTTGCTCAGTAGTACAGATTCTGAGTATGTAACTGGGCTGGATGAAATCAGCATTTCTCTTGCTTCCCTGTGCGTAGGGAAGCTCAGTTTTAGTCACAGTAGCTCCCACAAGTGTCTCCTAACTGTGTTCCCATTTCCTTAGAAACAGTGCATTTGCTGGGAGAAAAGTGCATTACTGTGCGCTTTCACCGTTCAGCAAATACATGTGTAGAAGCACAGCGCTAGCAGAAACGAACGTTTCTCTACGTTTTCTAACTCAGGGAACAAGTTGCACACTTCTGAGATGCATTTGGGCAACTTTGTCAGAAATGAGTTTTTTGCCTACAGAGACATGCTCATTTGCGCATTAGTACAGATTCTGAGTATGTAACTGGGCTGGATGAAATCAGCATTTTTCTTGCTTCCCTGTGCGTAGGGAAGCTCAGTTTTAGTCACAGTAGCTCCCACAAGTGCCTCCTCAGTGTGTTCCCATTTCCTTAGAAACAGTGTATTTGCTGCGAGAAAAGTGCATTACTGTGCGCTTTCACCGTTCAGCAAATACATGTGTAGAAGCACAGCGCTAGCAGAAACGAACGTTTCTCGACGTTTTCTAACTCAGGGAACAAGTTGCACACTTCTGAGATGCATTTGGGCAACTTTGTCAGAAATGACTTTTTTGCCTACAGAGACATGCCTATTTGCTCAGTAGTACAGATTCTGAGTATGTAACTGGGCTTGATGAAATCAGCATTTCTCTTGCTTCCCTGTGCGTAGGGAAGCTCAGTTTTAGTCACTGTAGCTCCCACAAGTGTCTCCTCAGTGTGTTCCCATTTCCTTAGAAACAGTGTATTTGCTGGGAGAAAAGTGCATTACTGTGCGCTTTCACCGTTCAGCAAATACATGTGTAGAAGCACTGCGCTAGCAGAAACGAACGTTTCTCGACGTTTTCTAACTCAGGGAACAAGTTGCACACTTCTGAGATGCATTTGGGCAACTTTGTCAGAAATGAGTTTTTTGCCTACAGAGACATGCCTATTTGCTCAGTAGTACAGATTCTGAGTATGTAACTGGGCTGGATGAAATCAGCATTTCTCTTGCTTCCCTGTGCGTAGGGAAGCTCAGTTTTAGTCACAGTAGCTCCCACAAGTGTCTCCTAACTGAGTTCCCATTTCCTTAGAAACAGTGCATTTGCTGGGAGAAAAGTGCATTACTGTGCGCTTTCACCGTTCAGCAAATACATGTGTAGAAGCACAGCGCTAGCAGAAACGAACGTTTCTCGACGTTTTCTAACTCAGGGAACAAGTTGCACACTTCTGAGATGCATTTGGGCAACTTTGTCAGAAATGAGTTTTTTGCCTACAGAGACATGCTCATTTGCGCATTAGTACAGATTCTGAGTATGTAACTGGGCTGGATGAAATCAGCATTTTTCTTGCTTCCCTGTGCGTAGGGAAGCTCAGTTTTAGTCACAGTAGCTCCCACAAGTGCCTCCTCAGTGTGTTCCCATTTCCTTAGAAACAGTGTATTTGCTGCGAGAAAAGTGCATTACTGTGCGCTTTCACCGTTCAGCAAATACATGTGTAGAAGCACAGCGCTAGCAGAAATGACCGTTTCTCGACGTTTTCTAACTCAGGGAACAAGTTGCACACTTCTGAGATGCATTTGGGCAACTTTGTCAGAAATGAGTTTTTTGCCTACAGAGACATGCCTATTTGCGCAGTAGTACAGATTCTGAGTATGTAACTGGGCTTGATGAAATCAGCATTTCTCTTGCTTCCCTGTGCGTAGGGAAGCTCAGTTTTAGTCACAGTAGCTCTCACAAGTGTCTCCTCAGTGTGTTCCCATTTCCTTAGAAACAGTGCATTTGCTGGGAGAAAAGTGCATTACTGTGCGCTTTCACCGTTCAGCAAATACATGTGTAGAAGCACAGCGCTAGCAGAAACGAACGTTTCTCGACGTTTTCTAACTCAGGGAACAAGTTGCACACTTCTGAGATGCATTTGGGCAACTTTGTCAGTAATGAGTTTTTTGCCTACAGAGACATGCCTATTTGCGCAGTAGTACAGATTCTGAGTATGTAACTGGGCTGGATGAAATCAGCATTTCTCTTGCTTCCCTGTGCGTAGGGAAGTTCAGTTTTAGTCACAGTAGCTCCCACAAGTGCCTCCTCAGTGTGTTCCCATTTCCTTAGAAACAGTGTATTTGTTGGGAGAAAAGTGCATTACTGTGCGCTTTCACCGTTCAGCAAATACATGTGTAGAAGCACAGCGCTAGCAGAAACGAACGTTTCTCGACGTTTTCTAACTCAGGGAACAAGTTGCACACTTCTGAGATGCATTTGGGCAACTTTGTCAGAAATGAGTTTTTTGCCTACAGAGACATGCCTATTTGCGCAGTAGTACAGATTCTGAGTATGTAACTGGGCTTGATGAAATCAGCATTTCTCTTGCTTCCCTGTGCGTAGGGAAGCTCAGTTTTAGTCACTGTAGCTCCCACAAGTGCCTCCTCAGTGTGTTCCCATTTCCTTAGAAACAGTGTATTTGCTGGGAGAAAAGTGCATTACTGTGCGCTTTCACCGTTCAGCATATACATGTGTAGAAGCACAGCGCTAGCAAAAACGAACGTTTCTCGACGTTTTCTAACTCAGGGAACAAGTTGCACACTTCTGAGATGCATTTGGGCAACTTTGTCAGAAATGAGTTTTTTGCCTACAGAGACATGCCTATTTGCGCAGTAGTACAGATTCTGAGTATGTAACTGGGCTGGATGAAATCAGCATTTCTCTTGCTTCCCTGTGCGTAGGGAAGTTCAGTTTTAGTCACAGTAGCTCCCACAAGTGTCTCCTCAGTGTGTTCCCATTTCCTTAGAAACAGTGTATTTGCTGGGAGAAAAGTGCATTACTGTGCGCTTTCACCGTTCAGCAAATACATGTGTAGAAGCACAGCGCTAGCAGAAACGAACGTTTCTCGACGTTTTCTAACTCAGGGAACAAGTTGCACACTTCTGAGATGCATTTGGGCAACTTTGTCAGAAATGAGTTTTTTGCCTACAGAGACATGCCTATTTGCTCAGTAGTACAGATTCTGAGCATGTAACTGGGCTGGATGAAATCAGCATTTGTCTTGCTTCCCTGTGCGTAGGGAAGCTCAGTTTTAGTCACTGTAGCTCCCACAAGTGTCTCCTCAGTGTGTTCCCATTTCCTTAGAAACAGTGTATTTGCTGGGAGAAAAGTGCATTACTGTGCGCTTTCACCGTTCAGCAAATACATGTGTAGAAGCACAGCGCTAGCAGAAGCGAACGTTTCTCGACGTTTTCTAACTCAGGGAACAAGTTGCACACTTCTGAGATGCATTTGGGCAACTTTGTCAGAAATGAGTTTTTTGCCTACAGAGACATGCCTATTTGCGCATTAGTACAGATTCTGAGTATGAAACTGGGCTGGATGAAATCAGCATTTCTCTTGCTTCCCTGTGCGTAGGGAAGCTCAGTTTTAGTCACAGTAGCTCCCACAAGTGTCTCCTCAGTGTGTTCCCATTTCCTTAGAAACAGTGTATTTGCTGGGAGAAAAGTGCATTACTGTGCGGTTTCACCGTTCAGCAAATACATGTGTAGAAGCACAGCGCTAGCAGAATCGAACGTTTCTCGACGTTTTCTAACTCAGGGAACAAGTTGCACACTTCTGAGATGCATTTGGGCAACTTTGTCAGAAATGAGTTTTTTGCCTACAGAGACATGCCTATTTGCGCATTAGTACAGATTCTGTACTGTACTGGGTATGTATGTAACTGGGCTTGATGAAATCAGCATTTCTCTTGCTTCCCTGTGCGTAGGGAAGCTCAGTTTTAGTCACAGTAGCTCCCACAAGTGTCTCCTCAGTGTGTTCCCATTTCCTTAGAAACAGTGTATTTGCTGGGAGAAAAGTGCATTACTGTGCGCTTTCACCGTTCAGCAAATACATGTGTGGAAGCACAGCGCTAGCAGAAACGAACGTTTCTCGACGTTTTCTAACTCAGGGAACAAGTTGCACACTTCTGAGATGCATTTGGGCAACTTTGTCAGAAATGACTTTTTTGCCTACAGAGACATGCCTATTTGCTCAGTAGTACAGATTCTGAGTATGTAACTGGGCTTGATGAAATCAGCATTTCTCTTGCTTCCCTGTGCGTAGGGAAGCTCAGTTTTAGTCACTGTAGCTCCCACAAGTGTCTCCTCAGTGTGTTCCCATTTCCTTAGAAACAGTGTATTTGCTGGGAGAAAAGTGCATTACTGTGCGCTTTCACCGTTCAGCAAATACATGTGTAGAAGCACTGCGCTAGCAGAAACGAAAGTTTCTCGACGTTTTCTAACTCAGGGAACAAGTTGCACACTTCTGAGATGCATTTGGGCAACTTTGTCAGAAATGAGTTTTTTGCCTACAGAGACATGCCTATTTGCTCAGTAGTACAGATTCTGAGTATGTAACTGGGCTGGATGAAATCAGCATTTCTCTTGCTTCCCTGTGCGTAGGGAAGCTCAGTTTTAGTCACAGTAGCTCCCACAAGTGTCTCCTAACTGTGTTCCCATTTCCTTAGAAACAGTGCATTTGCTGGGAGAAAAGTGCATTACTGTGCGCTTTCACCGTTCAGCAAATACATGTGTAGAAGCACAGCGCTAGCAGAAACGAACGTTTCTCTACGTTTTCTAACTCAGGGAACAAGTTGCACACTTCTGAGATGCATTTGGGCAACTTTGTCAGAAATGAGTTTTTTGCCTACAGAGACATGCTCATTTGCGCATTAGTACAGATTCTGAGTATGTAACTGGGCTGGATGAAATCAGCATTTTTCTTGCTTCCCTGTGCGTAGGGAAGCTCAGTTTTAGTCACAGTAGCTCCCACAAGTGCCTCCTCAGTGTGTTCCCATTTCCTTAGAAACAGTGTATTTGCTGCGAGAAAAGTGCATTACTGTGCGCTTTCACCGTTCAGCAAATACATGTGTAGAAGCACAGCGCTAGCAGAAACGAACGTTTCTCGACGTTTTCTAACTCAGGGAACAAGTTGCACACTTCTGAGATGCATTTGGGCAACTTTGTCAGAAATGACTTTTTTGCCTACAGAGACATGCCTATTTGCTCAGTAGTACAGATTCTGAGTATGTAACTGGGCTTGATGAAATCAGCATTTCTCTTGCTTCCCTGTGCGTAGGGAAGCTCAGTTTTAGTCACTGTAGCTCCCACAAGTGTCTCCTCAGTGTGTTCCCATTTCCTTAGAAACAGTGTATTTGCTGGGAGAAAAGTGCATTACTGTGCGCTTTCACCGTTCAGCAAATACATGTGTAGAAGCACTGCGCTAGCAGAAACGAACGTTTCTCGACGTTTTCTAACTCAGGGAACAAGTTGCACACTTCTGAGATGCATTTGGGCAACTTTGTCAGAAATGAGTTTTTTGCCTACAGAGACATGCCTATTTGCTCAGTAGTACAGATTCTGAGTATGTAACTGGGCTGGATGAAATCAGCATTTCTCTTGCTTCCCTGTGCGTAGGGAAGCTCAGTTTTAGTCACAGTAGCTCCCACAAGTGTCTCCTAACTGAGTTCCCATTTCCTTAGAAACAGTGCATTTGCTGGGAGAAAAGTGCATTACTGTGCGCTTTCACCGTTCAGCAAATACATGTGTAGAAGCACAGCGCTAGCAGAAACGAACGTTTCTCGACGTTTTCTAACTCAGGGAACAAGTTGCACACTTCTGAGATGCATTTGGGCAACTTTGTCAGAAATGAGTTTTTTGCCTACAGAGACATGCTCATTTGCGCATTAGTACAGATTCTGAGTATGTAACTGGGCTGGATGAAATCAGCATTTTTCTTGCTTCCCTGTGCGTAGGGAAGTTCAGTTTTAGTCACAGTAGCTCCCACAAGTGCCTCCTCAGTGTGTTCCCATTTCCTTAGAAACAGTGTATTTGCTGGGAGAAAAGTGCATTACTGTGCGCTTTCACCGTTCAGCAAATACATGTGTAGAAGCACAGCGCTAGCAGAAACGAACGTTTCTCGACGTTTTCTAACTCAGGGAACAAGTTGCACACTTCTGAGATGCATTTGGGCAACTTTGTCAGAAATGAGTTTTTTGCCTACAGAGACATGCCTATTTGCTCAGTAGTACAGATTCTGAGCATGTAACTGGGCTGGATGAAATCAGCATTTGTCTTGCTTCCCTGTGCGTAGGGAAGCTCAGTTTTAGTCACTGTAGCTCCCACAAGTGTCTCCTCAGTGTGTTCCCATTTCCTTAGAAACAGTGTATTTGCTGGGAGAAAAGTGCATTACTGTGCGCTTTCACCGTTCAGCAAATACATGTGTAGAAGCACAGCGCTAGCAGAAGCGAACGTTTCTCGACGTTTTCTAACTCAGGGAACAAGTTGCACACTTCTGAGATGCATTTGGGCAACTTTGTCAGAAATGAGTTTTTTGCCTACAGAGACATGCCTATTTGCGCAGTAGTACAGATTCTGAGTATGAAACTGGGCTGGATGAAATCAGCATTTCTCTTGCTTCCCTGTGCGTAGGGAAGCTCAGTTTTAGTCACAGTAGCTCCCACAAGTGTCTTCTCAGTGTGTTCCCATTTCCTTAGAAACAGTGTATTTGCTGGGAGAAAAGTGCATTACTGTGCGGTTTCACCGTTCAGCAAATACATGTGTAGAAGCACAGCGCTAGCAGAATCGAACGTTTCTCGACGTTTTCTAACTCAGGGAACAAGTTGCACACTTCTGAGATGCATTTGGGCAACTTTGTCAGAAATGAGTTTTTTGCCTACAGAGACATGCCTATTTGCGCATTAGTACAGATTCTGTACTGTACTGGGTATGTATGTAACTGGGCTTGATGAAATCAGCATTTCTCTTGCTTCCCTGTGCGTAGGGAAGCTCAGTTTTAGTCACAGTAGCTCCCACAAGTGTCTCCTCAGTGTGTTCCCATTTCCTTAGAAACAGTGTATTTGCTGGGAGAAAAGTGCATTACTGTGCGCTTTCACCGTTCAGCAAATACATGTGTGGAAGCACAGCGCTAGCAGAAATGAACGTTTCTCGACGTTTTCTAACTCAGGGAACAAGTTGCACACTTCTGAGATGCATTTGGGCAACTTTGTCAGAAATGACTTTTTTGCCTACAAGGACATGCCTATTTGCTCAGTAGTACAGATTCTGAGTATGTAACTGGGCTTGATGAAATCAGCATTTCTCTTGCTTCCCTGTGCGTAGGGAAGCTCAGTTTTAGTCACTGTAGCTCCCACAAGTGTCTCCTCAGTGTGTTCCCATTTCCTTAGAAACAGTGTATTTGCTGGGAGAAAAGTGCATTACTGTGCGCTTTCACCGTTCAGCAAATACATGTGTAGAAGCACTGCGCTAGCAGAAACGAACGTTTCTCGACGTTTTCTAACTCAGGGAACAAGTTGCACACTTCTGAGATGCATTTGGGCAACTTTGTCAGAAATGAGTTTTTTGCCTACAGAGACATGCCTATTTGCGCAGTAGTACAGATTCTGAGTATGTAACTGGGCTGGATGAAATCAGCATTTCTCTTGCTTCCCTGTGCGTAGGGAAGTTCAGTTTTAGTCACAGTAGCTCCCACAAGTGCCTCCTCAGTGTGTTCCCATTTCCTTAGAAACAGTGTATTTGCTGGGAGAAAAGTGCATTACTGTGCGCTTTCACCGTTCAGCAAATACATGTGTAGAAGCACAGCGCTAGCAGAAACGAACGTTTCTCGACGTTTTCTAACTCAGGGAACAAGTTGCACACTTCTGAGATGCATTTGGGCAACTTTGTCAGAAATGAGTTTTTTGCCTACAGAGACATGCCTATTTGCGCAGTAGTACAGATTCTGAGTATGTAACTGGGCTGGATGAAATCAGCATTTCTCTTGCTTCCCTGTGCGTAGGGAAGCTCAGTTTTAGTCACTGTAGCTCCCACAAGTGCCTCCTCAGTGTGTTCCCATTTCCTTAGAAACAGTGTATTTGCTGGGAGAAAAGTGCATTACTGTGCGCTTTCACCGTTCAGCATATACATGTGTAGAAGCACAGCGCTAGCAGAAACAAACGTTCCTCGACGTTTTCTAACTCAGGGAACAAGTTGCACACTTCTGAGATGCATTTGGGCAACTGTGTCAGAAATGAGTTTTTTGCCTACAGAGACATGCCTATTTGCGCAGTAGTACAGATTCTGAGTATGTAACTGGGCTTGATGAAATCAGCATTTCTCTTGCTACCCTGTGCGTAGGGAAGCTCAGTTTTAGTCACTGTAGCTCCCACAAGTGTCTCCTCAGTGTGTTCCCATTTCCTTAGAAGCAGTGGATTTGCTGCGAGAAAAGTGCATTACTGTGCACTTTCACCGTTCAGCAAATACATGTGTAGAAGCACAGCGCTAGCAGAAACGAACGTTTCTCGACGTTTTCTAACTCAGGGAACAAGTTGCACACTTCTGAGATGCATTTGGGCAACTTTGTCAGAAATGAGTTTTTTGCCTAAAGAGACATGCCTATTTGCGCAGTAGTACAGATTTTGAGTATGTAACTGGGCTGGATGAAATCAGCATTTCTCTTGCTTCCCTGTGCATAGGGAAGCTCAGTTTTAGTCACTGTAGCTCCCACAAGTGCCTCCTCAGTGTGTTCCCATTTCCTTAGAAACAGTGTATTTGTTGGGAGAAAAGTGCATTACTGTGCGCTTTCACCGTTCAGCAAATACATGTGTAGAAGCACAGCGCTAGCAGAAACGAACGTTTCTCGACGTTTTCTAACTCAGGGAACAAGTTGCACACTTCTGAGATGCATTTGGGCAACTTTGTCAGAAATGAGTTTTTTGCCTACAGAGACATGCCTATTTGCGCAGTAGTACAGATTCTGAGTATGTAACTGGGCTTGATGAAATCAGCATTTCTCTTGCTTCCCTGTGCGTAGGGAAGCTCAGTTTTAGTCACTGTAGCTCCCACAAGTGCCTCCTCAGTGTGTTCCCATTTCCTTAGAAACAGTGTATTTGCTGGGAGAAAAGTGCATTACTGTGCGCTTTCACCGTTCAGCATATACATGTGTAGAAGCACAGCGCTAGCAAAAACGAACGTTTCTCGACGTTTTCTAACTCAGGGAACAAGTTGCACACTTCTGAGATGCATTTGGGCAACTTTGTCAGAAATGAGTTTTTTGCCTACAGAGACATGCCTATTTGCGCAGTAGTACAGATTCTGAGTATGTAACTGGGCTGGATGAAATCAGCATTTCTCTTGCTTCCCTGTGCGTAGGGAAGTTCAGTTTTAGTCACAGTAGCTCCCACAAGTGCCTCCTCAGTGTGTTCCCATTTCCTTAGAAACAGTGTATTTGCTGGGAGAAAAGTGCATTACTGTGCGCTTTCACCGTTCAGCAAATACATGTGTAGAAGCACAGCGCTAGCAAAAACGAACGTTTCTCGACGTTTTCTAACTCAGGGAACAAGTTGCACACTTCTGAGATGCATTTGGGCAACTTTGTCAGAAATGAGTTTTTTGCCTACAGAGACATGCCTATTTGCGCAGTAGTACAGATTCTGAGTATGTAACTGGGCTGGATGAAATCAGCATTTCTCTTGCTTCCCTGTGCGTAGGGAAGTTCAGTTTTAGTCACAGTAGCTCCCACAAGTGCCTCCTCAGTGTGTTCCCATTTCCTTAGAAACAGTGTATTTGCTGGGAGAAAAGTGCATTACTGTGCGCTTTCACCGTTCAGCAAATACATGTGTAGAAGCACAGCGCTAGCAGAAACGAACGTTTCTCGACGTTTTCTAACTCAGGGAACAAGTTGCACACTTCTGAGATTCATTTGGGCAACTTTGTCAGAAATGAGTTTTTTGCCTACAGAGACATGCCTATTTGCGCAGTAGTACAGATTCTGAGTATGTAACTGGGCTTGATGAAATCAGCATTTCTCTTGCTTCGCTGTGCGTAGGGAAGCTCAGTTTTAGTCACAGTAGCTCCCACAAGTGTCCTCTCAGTGTGTTCCCATTTCCTTAGAAACAGTGTATTTGCTGGGAGAAAAGTGCATTACTGTGCGCTTTCACCGTTCAGCAAATACATGTGTAGAAGCACTGCGCTAGCAGAAACGAAAGTTTCTCGACGTTTTCTAACTCAGGGAACAAGTTGCACACTTCTGAGATGCATTTGGGCAACTTTGTCAGAAATGAGTTTTTTGCCTACAGAGACATGCCTATTTGCTCAGTAGTACAGATTCTGAGTATGTAACTGGGCTGGATGAAATCAGCATTTCTCTTGCTTCCCTGTGCGTAGGGAAGCTCAGTTTTAGTCACAGTAGCTCCCACAAGTGTCTCCTAACTGTGTTCCCATTTCCTTAGAAACAGTGCATTTGCTGGGAGAAAAGTGCATTACTGTGCGCTTTCACCGTTCAGCAAATACATGTGTAGAAGCACAGCGCTAGCAGAAACGAACGTTTCTCGACGTTTTCTAACTCAGGGAACAAGTTGCACACTTCTGAGATGCATTTGGGCAACTTTGTCAGAAATGAGTTTTTTGCCTACAGAGACATGCTCATTTGCGCATTAGTACAGATTCTGAGTATGTAACTGGGCTGGATGAAATCAGCATTTTTCTTGCTTCCCTGTGCGTAGGGAAGCTCAGTTTTAGTCACAGTAGCTCCCACAAGTGCCTCCTCAGTGTGTTCCCATTTCCTTAGAAACAGTGTATTTGCTGCGAGAAAAGTGCATTACTGTGCGCTTTCACCGTTCAGCAAATACATGTGTAGAAGCACAGCGCTAGCAGAAACGACCGTTTCAGGACGTTTTCTAACTCAGGGAACAAGTTGCACACTTCTGCGATGCATTTGGGCAACTTTGTCAGAAATGAGTTTTTTGCCTACAGAGACATGCCTATTTGCGCAGTAGTACAGATTCTGAGTATGTAACTGGGCTTGATGAAATCAGCATTTCTCTTGCTTCCCTGAGCGTAGGGAAGCTCAGTTTTAGTCACAGTAGCTCTCACAAGTGTCTCCTCAGTGTGTTCCCATTTCCTTAGAAACAGTGCATTTGCTGGGAGAAAAGTGCATTACTGTGCGCTTTCACCGTTCAGCAAATACATGTGTAGAAGCACAGCGCTAGCAGAAACGAACGTTTCTCGACGTTTTCTAACTCAGGGAACAAGTTGCACACTTCTGAGATGCATTTGGGCAACTTTGTCAGAAATGAGTTTTTTGCCTACAGAGACATGCCTATTTGCGCAGTAGTACAGATTCTGAGTATGTAACTGGGCTGGATGAAATCAGCATTTCTCTTGCTTCCCTGTGCGTAGGGAAGTTCAGTTTTAGTCACAGTAGCTCCCACAAGTGCCTCCTCAGTGTGTTCCCATTTCCTTAGAAACAGTGTATTTGCTGGGAGAAAAGTGCATTACTGTGCGCTTTCACCGTTCAGCAAATACATGTGTAGAAGCACAGCGCTAGCAGAAACGAACGTTTCTCGACGTTTTCTAACTCAGGGAACCAGTTGCACACTTCTGAGATGCATTTGGGCAACTTTGTCAGAAATGAGTTTTTTGCCTACAGAGACATGCCTATTTGCGCAGTAGTACAGATTCTGAGTATGTAACTGGGCTTGATGAAATCAGCATTTCTCTTGCTTCCCTGTGCGTAGGGAAGCTCAGTTTTAGTCACTGTAGCTCCCACAAGTGCCTCCTCAGTGTGTTCCCATTTCCTTAGAAACAGTGTATTTGCTGGGAGAAAAGTGCATTACTGTGCGCTTTCACCGTTCAGCATATACATGTCTAGAAGCACAGCGCTAGCAAAAACGAACGTTTCTCGACGTTTTCTAACTCAGGGAACAAGTTGCACACTTCTGAGATGCATTTGGGCAACTTTGTCAGAAATGAGTTTTTTGCCTACAGAGACATGCCTATTTGCGCAGTAGTACAGATTCTGAGTATGTAACTGGGCTGGATGAAATCAGCATTTCTCTTGCTTCCCTGTGCATAGGGAAGTTCAGTTTTAGTCACAGTAGCTCCCACAAGTGCCTCCTCAGTGTGTTCCCATTTCCTTAGAAACAGTGTATTTGCTGGGAGAAAAGTGCATTACTGTGCGCTTTCACCGTTCAGCAAATACATGTGTAGAAGCACAGCGCTAGCAAAAACGAACGTTTCTCGACGTTTTCTAACTCAGGGAACAAGTTGCACACTTCTGAGATGCATTTGGGCAACTTTGTCAGAAATGAGTTTTTTGCCTACAGAGACATGCCTATTTGCGCAGTAGTACAGATTCTGAGTATGTAACTGGGCTGGATGAAATCAGCATTTCTCTTGCTTCCCTGTGCGTAGGGAAGTTCAGTTTTAGTCACAGTAGCTCCCACAAGTGCCTCCTCAGTGTGTTCCCATTTCCTTAGAAACAGTGTATTTGCTGGGAGAAAAGTGCATTACTGTGCGCTTTCACCGTTCAGCAAATACATGTGTAGAAGCACAGCGCTAGCAGAAACGAACGTTTCTCGACGTTTTCTAACTCAGGGAACAAGTTGCACACTTCTGAGATGCATTTGGGCAACTTTGTCAGAAATGAGTTTTTTGCCTACAGAGACATGCCTATTTGCGCAGTAGTACAGATTCTCAGTATGTAACTGGGCTGGATGAAATCAGCATTTCTCTTGCTTCCCTGTGCGTAGGGAAGCTCAGTTTTAGTCACTGTAGCTCCCACAAGTGTCTCCTCAGTGTGTTCCCATTTCCTTAGAAACAGTGTATTTGCTGGGAGAAAAGTGCATTACTGTGCGCTTTCACCGTTCAGCAAATACATGTGTAGAAGCACAGCGCTAGCAGAAACGAACGTTTCTCGACGTTTTCTAACTCAGGGAACAAGTTGCACACTTCTGAGATGCATTTGGGCAACTTTGTCAGAAATGAGGTCTTTGCCTACAGAGACATGCCTATTTGCGCAGTAGTACAGATTCTGAGTATGTAACTGGGCTTGATGAAATCAGCATTTCTCTTGCTTTCCTGTGCGTAGGGAAGCTCAGTTTTAGTCACTGTAGCTCCCACAAGTGCCTCCTCAGTGTGTTCCCATTTCCTTAGAAACAGTGTATTTGCTGGGAGAAAAGTGCATTACTGTGCGCTTTCACCGTTCAGCATATACATGTGTAGAAGCACAGCGCTAGCAGAAACGAACGTTTCTCGACGTTTTCTAACTCAGGGAACAAGTTGCACACTTCTGAGATGCATTTGGGCAACTTTGTCAGAAATGAGTTTTTTGCCTACAGAGACATGCCTATTTGCGCAGTAGTACAGATTCTGAGTATGTAACTGGACTGGATGAAATCAGCATTTCTCTTGCTTCCCTGTGCGTAGGGAAGCTCAGTTTTAGTCACTGTAGCTCCCACAAGTGCCTCCTCAGTGTGTTCCCATTTCCTTAGAAACAGTGTATTTGCTGGGAGAAAAGTGCATTACTGTGCGCTTTCACCGTTCAGCATATACATGTGTAGAAGCACAGCGCTAGCAGAAACAAACGTTTCTCGACGTTTTCTAACTCAGGGAACAAGTTGCACACTTCTGAGATGCATTTGGGCAACTGTGTCAGAAATGAGTTTTTTGCCTACAGAGACATGCCTATTTGCGCAGTAGTACAGATTCTGAGTATGTAACTGGGCTTGATGAAATCAGCATTTCTCTTGCTTCCCTGTGCGTAGGGAAGCTCAGTTTTAGTCACTGTAGCTCCCACAAGTGTCTCCTCAGTGTGTTCCCATTTCCTTAGAAGCAGTGGATTTGCTGCGAGAAAAGTGCATTACTGTGCACTTTCACCGTTCAGCAAATACATGTGTAGAAGCACAGCGCTAGCAGAAACGAACGTTTCTCGACGTTTTCTAACTCAGGGAACAAGTTGCACACTTCTGAGATGCATTTGGGCAACTTTGTCAGAAATGAGTTTTTTGCCTAAAGAGACTTGCCTATTTGCGCAGTAGTACAGATTTTGAGTATGTAACTGGGCTGGATGAAATCAGCATTTCTCTTGCTTCCCTGTGCGTAGGGAAGCTCAGTTTTAGTCACTGTAGCTCCCACAAGTGCCTCCTCAGTGTGTTCCCATTTCCTTAGAAACAGTGTATTTGCTGGGAGAAAAGTGCATTACTGTGCGCTTTCACCGTTCAGCAAATACATGTGTAGAAGCACAGCGCTAGCAGAAACGAACGTTTCTCGACGTTTTCTAACTCAGGGAACAAGTTGCACACTTCTGAGATGCATTTGGGCAACTTTGTCAGAAATGAGTTTTTTGCCTACAGAGACATGCCTATTTGCACAGTAGTACAGATTCTGAGTATGTAACTGGGCTGGATGAAATCAGCATTTCTCTTGCTTCCCTGTGCGTAGGGAAGCTCAGTTTTAGTCACTGTAGCTCCCACAAGTGTCTCCTCAGTGTGTTCCCATTTCCTTAGAAACAGTGTATTTGCTGGGAGAAAAGTGCATTACTGTGCGCTTTCACCGTTCAGCAAATACATGTGTAGAAGCACAGCGCTAGCAGAAACGAACGTTTCTCGACGTTTTCTACCTCAGGGAACAAGTTGCACACTTCTGAGATGCATTTGGGCAACTTTGTCAGAAATGAGTTTTTTGCCTACAGAGACATGCCTATTTGCGCAGTAGTACAGATTCTGAGTATGTAACTGGGCTGGATGAAATCAGCATTTCTCTTGCTTCCCTGTGCGTAGGGAAGCTCAGTTTTAGTCACTGTAGCTCCCACAAGTGCCTCCTCAGTGTGTTCCCATTTCCTTAGAAACAGTGTATTTGCTGGGAGAAAAGTGCATTACTGTGCGCTTTCACCGTTCAGCATATACATGTGTAGAAGCACAGCGCTAGCAGAAACAAACGTTTCTCGACGTTTTCTAACTCAGGGAACAAGTTGCACACTTCTGAGATGCATTTGGGCAACTGTGTCAGAAATGAGTTTTTTGCCTACAGAGACATGCCTATTTGCGCAGTAGTACAGATTCTGAGTATGTAACTGGGCTTGATGAAATCAGCATTTCTCTTGCTTCCCTGTGCGTAGGGAAGCTCAGTTTTAGTCACTGTAGCTCCCACAAGTGTCTCCTCAGTGTGTTCCCATTTCCTTAGAAGCAGTGGATTTGCTGCGAGAAAAGTGCATTACTGTGCACTTTCACCGTTCAGCAAATACATGTGTAGAAGCACAGCGCTAGCAGAAACGAACGTTTCTCGACGTTTTCTAACTCAGGGAACAAGTTGCACACTTCTGAGATGCATTTGGGCAACTTTGTCAGAAATGAGTTTTTTGCCTAAAGAGACATGCCTATTTGCGCAGTAGTACAGATTTTGAGTATGTAACTGGGCTGGATGAAATCAGCATTTCTCTTGCTTCCCTGTGCGTAGGGAAGCTCAGTTTTAGTCACTGTAGCTCCCACAAGTGCCTCCTCAGTGTGTTCCCATTTCCTTAGAAACAGTGTATTTGCTGGGAGAAAAGTGCATTACTGTGCGCTTTCACCGTTCAGCAAATACATGTGTAGAAGCACAGCGCTAGCAGAAACGAACGTTTCTCGACGTTTTCTACCTCAGGGAACAAGTTGCACACTTCTGAGATGCATTTGGGCAACTTTGTCAGAAATGAGTTTTTTGCCTACAGAGACATGCCTATTTGCGCAGTAGTACAGATTCTGAGTATGTAACTGGGCTGGATGAAATCAGCATTTCTCTTGCTTCCCTGTGCGTAGGGAAGCTCAGTTTTAGTCACTGTAGCTCCCACAAGTGCCTCCTCAGTGTGTTCCCATTTCCTTAGAAACAGTGGATTTGCTGCGAGAAAAGTGCATTACTGTGCACTTTCACCGTTCAGCAAATACATGTGTAGAAGCACAGCGCTAGCAGAAACGAACGTTTCTCGACGTTTTCTAACTCAGGGAACAAGTTGCACACTTCTGAGATGCATTTGGGCAACTTTGTCAGAAATGAGTTTTTTGCCTAAAGAGACATGCCTATTTGCGCAGTAGTACAGATTTTGAGTATGTAACTGGGCTGGATGAAATCAGCATTTCTCTTGCTTCCCTGTGCGTAGGGAAGCTCAGTTTTAGTCACTGTAGCTCCCACAAGTGCCTCCTCAGTGTGTTCCCATTTCCTTAGAAACAGTGTATTTGCTGGGAGAAAAGTGCATTACTGTGCGCTTTCACCGTTCAGCAAATACATGTGTAGAAGCACAGCGCTAGCAGAAACGAACGTTTCTCGACGTTTTCTAACTCAGGGAACAAGTTGCACACTTCTGAGATGCATTTGGGCAACTTTGTCAGAAATGAGTTTTTTGCCTACAGAGACATGCCTATTTGCACAGTAGTACAGATTCTGAGTATGTAACTGGGCTGGATGAAATCAGCATTTCTCTTGCTTCCCTGTGCGTAGGGAAGCTCAGTTTTAGTCACTGTAGCTCCCACAAGTGCCTCCTCAGTGTGTTCCCATTTCCTTAGAAACAGTGTATTTGCTGGGAGAAAAGTGCATTACTGTGCGCTTTCACCGTTCAGCAAATACATGTGTAGAAGCACAGCGCTAGCAGAAACGAACGTTTCTCGACGTTTTCTAACTCAGGGAAGAAGTTGCACACTTCTGAGATGCATTTGGGAAACTTTGTCAGAAATGACTTTTTTGCCTACAGAGACATGCCTATTTGCTCAGTAGTACAGATTCTGAGTATGTAACTGGGCTTGATGAAATCAGCATTTCTCTTGCTTCCCTGTGCGTAGGGAAGCTCAGTTTTAGTCACTGTAGCTCCCACAAGTGTCTCCTCAGTGTGTTCCCATTTCCTTAGAAACAGTGTATTTGCTGGGAGAAAAGTGCATTACTGTGCGCTTTCACCGTTCAGCAAATACATGTGTAGAAGCACAGCGCTAGCAGAAACGAACGTTTCTCGACGTTTTCTACCTCAGGGAACAAGTTGCACACTTCTGAGATGCATTTGGGCAACTTTGTCAGAAATGAGTTTTTTGCCTACAGAGACATGCCTATTTGCGCAGTAGTACAGATTCTGAGTATGTAACTGGGCTGGATGAAATCAGCATTTCTCTTGCTTCCCTGTGCGTAGGGAAGCTCAGTTTTAGTCACTGTAGCTCCCACAAGTGTCTCCTCAGTGTGTTCCCATTTCCTTAGAAACAGTGTATTTGCTGGGAGAAAAGTGCATTACTGTGCGCTTTCACCGTTCAGCAAATACATGTGTAGAAGCACAGCGCTAGCAGAAACGAACGTTTCTCGACGTTTTCTACCTCAGGGAACAAGTTGCACACTTCTGAGATGCATTTGGGCAACTTTGTCAGAAATGAGTTTTTTGCCTACAGAGACATGCCTATTTGCGCAGTAGTACAGATTCTGAGTATGTAACTGGGCTGGATGAAATCAGCATTTCTCTTGCTTCCCTGTGCGTAGGGAAGCTCGGTTTTAGTCACTGTAGCTCCCACAAGTGCCTCCTCAGTGTGTTCCCATTTCCTTAGAAACAGTGTATTTGCTGGGAGAAAAGTGCATTACTGTGCGCTTTCACCGTTCGGCATATACATGTGTAGAAGCACAGCGCTAGCAGAAACGAACGTTTCTCGACGTTTTCTAACTCAGGGAACAAGTTGCACACTTCTGAGATGCATTTGGGCAACTTTGTCAGAAATGAGTTTTTTGCCTACAGAGACATGCCTATTTGCGCATTAGTACAGATTCTGAGTATGTACCTGGGCTTGATGAAATCAGCATTTCTCTTGCTTCCCTGTGCGTAGGGAAGCTCAGTTTTAGTCACAGTAGCTCCCACAAGTGTCTCCTCAGTGTGTTCCCATTTCCTTAGAAACAGTGCATTTGCTGGGAGAAAAGTGCATTACTGTGCGCTTTCACCGTTCAGCAAATACATGTGTAGAAGCACAGCGCTAGCAGAAACGAACGTTTCTCGACGTTTTCTAACTAAGGGAACAAGTTGCACACTTCTGAGATGCATTTGGGCAACTTTGTCAGAAATGAGTTTTTTGCCTACAGAGACATGCCTATTTGCGCAGTAGTACAGATTCTGAGTATGTAACTGGGCTGGATGAAATCAGCATTTCTCTTGCTTCCCTGTGCGTAGGGAAGCTCAGTTTTAGTCACTGTAGCTCCCACAAGTGCCTCCTCTGTGTGTTCCCATTTCCTTAGAAACAGTGTATTTGCTGGGAGAAAAGTGCATTACTGTGCGCTTTCACCGTTCAGCATATACATGTGTAGAAGCACAGCGCTAGCAGAAACGACCGTTTCTCGACGTTTTCTAACTCAGGGAACAAGTTGCACACTTCTGAGATGCATTTGGGCAACTTTGTCAGAAATGAGTTTTTTGCCTACAGAGACATGCCTATTTGCGCAGTAGTACAGATTCTGAGTATGTACCTGGGCTTGATGAAATCAGCATTTCTCTTGCTTCCCTGTGCGTAGGGAAGCTCAGTTTTAGTCACAGTAGCTCCCACAAGTGTCTCCTCAGTGTGTTCCCATTTCCTTAGAAACAGTGTATTTGCTGGGAGAAAAGTGCATTACTGTGCGCTTTCACCGTTCAGCAAATACATGTGTAGAAGCACAGCGCTAGCAGAAACGAACGTTTCTCGACGTTTTCTAACTCAGGGAACAAGTTGCACACTTCTGAGATGCATTTGGGCAACTTTGTCAGAAATGAGTTTTTTGCCTACAGAGACATGCCTATTTGCGCAGTAGTACAGATTCTGAGTATGTAACTGGGCTGGACGAAATCAGCATTTCTCTTGCTTCACTGTGCGTAGGGAAGCTCAGTTTTAGTCACAGTAGCTCCCACAAGTGTCTCCTCAGTGTGTTCCCATTTCCTTAGAAACAGTGTATTTGCTGGGAGAAAAGTGCATTACTGTGCGCTTTCACCGTTCAGCAAATACATGTGTAGAAGCACAGCGCTAGCAGAAACGAATGTTTCTCGACGTTTTCTAACTCAGGGAACAAGTTGCACACTTCCGAGATGCATTTGGGCAACTTTGTCAGAAATGAGTTTTTTGCCTACAGAGACATGCCTATTTGCGCAGTAGTACAGAGTCTGAGTATGTAACTGGGCTTGATGAAATCAGCATTTCTCTTGCTTCCCTGTGCGTAGGGAAGCTCAGTTTTAGTCACAGTAGCTCCCACAAGTGTCTCCTCAGTGTGTTCCCATTTCCTTAGAAACAGTGTATTTGCTGGGAGAAAAGTGCATTACTGTGCGCTTTCACCGTTCACAAATACATGTGTAGAAGCACAGCGCTAGCAGAAACGAACGTTTCTCGACGTTTTCTAACTCAGGGAACAAATTGCACACTTCTGAAATGCATTTGGGCAACTTTGTCAGAAATGAGTTCTTTGCCTACAGAGACATGCCTATTTGCGCAGTAGTACAGATTCTGAGTATGTAACTGGGCTTGATGAAATCAGCATTTCTCTTGCTTCCCTGTGCGTAGGGAAGCTCAGTTTTAGTCACAGTAGCTCCCACAAGTGTCTCCTCAATGTGTTCCCATTTCCTTAGAAACAGTGTATTTGCTGGGAGAAAAGTGCATTACTGTGCGCTTTCAACGTTCAGCAAATACATGTGTAGAAGCACAGCGCTAGCAGAAACGAACGTTTCTCGACGTTTTCTACCTCAGGGAACAAGTTGCACACTTCTGAGATGCATTTGGGCAACTTTGTCAGAAATGAGTTTTTTGCCTACAGAGACATGCCTATTTGCGCAGTAGTACAGATTCTGAGTATGTAACTGGGCTGGATGAAATCAGCATTTCTCTTGCTTCCCTGTGCGTAGGGAAGCTCAGTTTTAGTCACTGTAGCTCCCACAAGTGCCTCCTCAGTGTGTTCCCATTTCCTTAGAAACAGTGTATTTGCTGGGAGAAAAGTGCATTACTGTGCGCTTTCACCGTTCAGCATATACATGTGTAGAAGCACAGCGCTAGCAAAAACGAACGTTTCTCGACGTTTTCTAACTCAGGGAACAAGTTGCACACTTCTGAGATGCATTTGGGCAACTTTGTCAGAAATGAGTTTTTTGCCTACAGAGACATGCCTATTTGCGCAGTAGTACAGATTCTGAGTATGTAACTGGGCTGGATGAAATCAGCATTTCTCTTGCTTCCCTGTGCGTAGGGAAGTTCAGTTTTAGTCACAGTAGCTCCCACAAGTGCCTCCTCAGTGTGTTCCCATTTCCTTAGAAACAGTGTATTTGCTGGGAGAAAAGTGCATTACTGTGCGCTTTCACCGTTCAGCAAATACATGTGTAGAAGCACAGCGCTAGCAGAAACGAACGTTTCTCGACGTTTTCTAACTCAGGGAACAAGTTGCACACTTCTGAGATGCATTTGGGCAACTTTGTCAGAAATGAGTTTTTTGCCTACAGAGACATGCCTATTTGCGCAATAGTACAGATTCTGAGTATGTAACTGGGCTTGATGAAATCAGCATTTCTCTTGCTTCCCTGTGCGTAGGGAAGCTCAGTTTTAGTCACTGTAGCTCCCACAAGTGCCTCCTCAGTGTGTTCCCATTTCCTTAGAAACAGTGTATTTGCTGGGAGAAAAGTGCATTACTGTGCGCTTTCACCGTTCAGCATATACATGTGTAGAAGCACAGCGCTAGCAAAAACGAACGTTTCTCGACGTTTTCTAACTCAGGGAACAAGTTGCACACTTCTGAGATGCATTTGGGCAACTTTGTCAGAAATGAGTTTTTTGCCTACAGAGACATGCCTATTTGCGCAGTAGTACAGATTCAGAGTATGTAACTGGGCTGGATGAAATCAGCATTTCTCTTGCTTCCCTGTGCGTAGGGAAGTTCAGTTTTAGTCACAGTAGCTCCCACAAGTGCCTCCTCAGTGTGTTCCCATTTCCTTAGAAACAGTGTATTTGCTGGGAGAAAAGTGCATTACTGTGCGCTTTCACCGTTCAGCAAATACATGTGTAGAAGCACAGCGCTAGCAAAAACGAACGTTTCTCGACGTTTTCTAACTCAGGGAACAAGTTGCACACTTCTGAGATGCATTTGGGCAACTTTGTCAGAAATGAGTTTTTTGCCTACAGAGACATGCCTATTTGCGCAGTAGTACAGATTCTGAGTATGTAACTGGGCTGGATGAAATCAGCATTTCTCTTGCTTCCCTGTGCGTAGGGAAGTTCAGTTTTAGTCACAGTAGCTCCCACAAGTGCCTCCTCAGTGTGTTCCCATTTCCTTAGAAACAGTGTATTTGCTGGGAGAAAAGTGCATTACTGTGCGCTTTCACCGTTCAGCAAATACATGTGTAGAAGCACAGCGCTAGCAGAAACGAACGTTTCTCGACGTTTTCTAACTCAGGGAACAAGTTGCACACTTCTGAGATGCATTTGGGCAACTTTGTCAGAAATGAGGTCTTTGCCTACAGAGACATGCCTATTTGCGCAGTAGTACAGATTCTGAGTATGTAACTGGGCTTGATGAAATCAGCATTTCTCTTGCTTCCCTGTGCGTAGGGAAGCTCAGTTTTAGTCACAGTAGCTCCCACAAGTGTCTCCTCAATGTGTTCCCATTTCCTTAGAAACAGTGTATTTGCTGGGAGAAAAGTGCATTACTGTGTGCTTTCAACGTTCAGCAAATACATGTGTAGAAGCACAGCGCTAGCAGAAACGAACGTTTCTCGACGTTTTCTAACTCAGGGAACAAGTTGCACACTTCTGAGATGCATTTGGGCAACTTTGTCAGAAATGAGTTTTTTGCCTACAGAGACATGCCTATTTGCGCAGTAGTACAGATTCTGAGTATGTAACTGGGCTGGATGAAATCAGCATTTCTCTTGCTTCCCTGTGCGTAGGGAAGTTCAGTTTTAGTCACAGTAGCTCCCACAAGTGCCTCCTCAGTGTGTTCCCATTTCCTTAGAAACAGTGTATTTGCTGGGAGAAAAGTGCATTACTGTGCGCTTTCACCGTTCAGCAAATACATGTGTAGAAGCACAGCGCTAGCAGAAACGAACGTTTCTCGACGTTTTCTAACTCAGGGAACAAGTTGCACACTTCTGAGATGCATTTGGGCAACTTTGTCAGAAATGAGTTTTTTGCCTACAGAGACATGCCTATTTGCGCAGTAGTACAGATTCAGAGTATGTAACTGGGCTGGATGAAATCAGCATTTCTCTTGCTTCCCTGTGCGTAGGGAAGCTCAGTTTTAGTCACAGTAGCTCCCACAAGTGTCTCCTCAGTGTGTTCCCATTTCCTTAGAAACAGTGTATTTGCTGGGAGAAAAGTGCATTACTGTGCGCTTTCACCGTTCAGCAAATACATGTGTAGAAGCACAGCGCTAGCAGAAACGAACGTTTCTCGACGTTTTCTAACTCAGGGAACAAATTGCACACTTCTGAAATGCATTTGGGCAACTTTGTCAGAAATGAGGTCTTTGCCTACAGAGACATGCCTATTTGCGCAGTAGTACAGATTCTGAGTATGTAACTGGGCTTGATGAAATCAGCATTTCTCTTGCTTCCCTGTGCGTAGGGAAGTTCAGTTTTAGTCACAGTAGCTCCCACAAGTGCCTCCTCAGTGTGTTCCCATTTCCTTAGAAACAGTGTATTTGCTGGGAGAAAAGTGCATTACTGTGCGCTTTCACCGTTCAGCAAATACATGTGTAGAAGCACAGCGCTAGCAGAAACGAACGTTTCTCGACGTTTTCTAACTCAGGGAACAAGTTGCACACTTCTGAGATGCATTTGGGCAACTTTGTCAGAAATGAGTTTTTTGCCTACAGAGACATGCCTATTTGCTCAGTACTACAGATTCTGAGTATGTAACTGGGCTGGATGAAATCAGCATTTCTCTTGCTTCCCTGTGAGTAGGGAAGCTCAGTTTTAGTCACTGTAGCTCCCACAAGTGTCTCCTCAGTGTGTTCCCAATTCCTTAGAAACAGTGGATTTGCTGCGAGAAAAGTGCATTACTGTGCACTTTCACCGTTCAGCAAATACATGTGTAGAAGCACAGCGCTAGCAGAAACGAACGTTTCTCGACGTTTCCTAACTCAGGGAACAAGTTGCACACTTCTGAGATGCATTTGGGCAACTTTGTCAGAAATGAGTTTTTTGCCTACAGAGACATGCCTTTTTGCGCAGTAGTACAGATTCTGAGTATGTAACTGGGCTTGATGAAATCAGCATTTCTCTTGCTTCCCTGTGCGTAGGGAAGCTCAGTTTTAGTCACAGTAGCTCCCACAAGTGTCTCCTCAGTGTGTTCCCATTTCCTTAGAAACAGTGTATTTGCTGGGAGAAAAGTGCATTACTGTGCGCTTTCACCGTTCAGCAAATACATGTGTAGAAGCACAGCGCTAGCAGAAACGAACGTTTCTCAACGTTTTCTAACTCAGGGAACAAGTTGCACACTTCTGAGATGCATTTGGGCAACTTTGTCAGAAATGAGTTTTTTGCCTACAGAGACATGCCTATTTGCGCAATAGTACAGATTCTGAGTATGTAACTGGGCTTGATGAAATCAGCATTTCTCTTGCTTCCCTGTGCGTAGGGAAGCTCAGTTTTAGTCACTGTAGCTCCCACAAGTGCCTCCTCAGTGTGTTCCCATTTCCTTAGAAACAGTGTATTTGCTGGGAGAAAAGTGCATTACTGTGCGCTTTCACCGTTCAGCATATACATGTGTAGAAGCACAGCGCTAGGAAAAACGAACGTTTCTCGACGTTTTCTAACTCAGGGAACAAGTTGCACACTTCTGAGATGCATTTGGGCAACTTTGTCAGAAATGAGTTTTTTGCCTACAGAGACATGCCTATTTGCGCAGTAGTACAGATTCAGAGTATGTAACTGGGCTGGATGAAATCAGCATTTCTCTTGCTTCCCTGTGCGTAGGGAAGTTCAGTTTTAGTCACAGTAGCTCCCACAAGTGCCTCCTCAGTGTGTTCCCATTTCCTTAGAAACAGTGTATTTGCTGGGAGAAAAGTGCATTACTGTGCGCTTTCACCGTTCAGCAAATACATGTGTAGAAGCACAGCGCTAGCAAAAACGAACGTTTCTCGACGTTTTCTAACTCAGGGAACAAGTTGCACACTTCTGAGATGCATTTGGGCAACTTTGTCAGAAATGAGTTTTTTGCCTACAGAGACATGCCTATTTGCGCAGTAGTACAGATTCTGAGTATGTAACTGGGCTGGATGAAATCAGCATTTCTCTTGCTTCCCTGTGCGTAGGGAAGTTCAGTTTTAGTCACAGTAGCTCCCACAAGTGCCTCCTCAGTGTGTTCCCATTTCCTTAGAAACAGTGTATTTGCTGGGAGAAAAGTGCATTACTGTGCGCTTTCACCGTTCAGCAAATACATGTGTAGAAGCACAGCGCTAGCAGAAACGAACGTTTCTCGACGTTTTCTAACTCAGGGAACAAGTTGCACACTTCTGAGATGCATTTGGGCAACTTTGTCAGAAATGAGGTCTTTGCCTACAGAGACATGCATATTTTTCGCAGTAGTACAGATTCTGAGTATGTAACTGGGCTTGATGAAATCAGCATTTCTCTTGCTTCCCTGTGCGTAGGGAAGCTCAGTTTTAGTCACAGTAGCTCCCACAAGTGTCTCCTCAATGTGTTCCCATTTCCTTAGAAACAGTGTATTTGCTGGGAGAAAAGTGCATTACTGTGCGCTTTCACCGTTCAGCAAATACATGTGTAGAAGCACAGCGCTAGCAGAAACGAACGTTTCTCGACGTTTTCTAACTCAGGGAACAAGTTGCACACTTCTGAGATGCATTTGGGCAACTTTGTCAGAAATGACTTTTTTGCCTACAGAGACATGCCTATTTGCTCAGTACTACAGATTCTGAGTATGTAACTGGGCTGGATGAAATCAGCATTTCTCTTGCTTCCCTGTGAGTAGGGAAGCTCAGTTTTAGTCACTGTAGCTCCCACAAGTGTCTCCTCAGTGTGTTCCCAATTCCTTAGAAACAGTGGATTTGCTGCGAGAAAAGTGCATTACTGTGCACTTTCACCGTTCAGCAAATACATGTGTAGAAGCACAGCGCTAGCAGAAACAAACGTTTCTCGACGTTTTCTAACTCAGGGAACAAGTTGCACACTTCTGAGATGCATTTGGGCAACTTTGTCAGAAATGAGTTTTTTGCCTACAGAGACATGCCTATTTGCGCAGTAGTACAGATTCTGAGTATGTAACTGGGCTTGATGAAATCAGCATTTGTCTTGCTTCCCTGTGCGTAGGGAAGCTCAGTTTTAGTCACTGTAGCTCCCACAAGTGCCTCCTCAGTGTGTTCCCATTTCCTTAGAAACAGTGTATTTGCTGGGAGAAAAGTGCATTACTGTGCGCTTTGACCGTTCAGCATATACATGTGTAGAAGCACAGCGCTAGCAGAAACGAACGTTTCTCGACGTTTTCTAACTCAAGGAACAAGTTGCACACTTCTGAGATGCATTTGGGCAACTTTGTCAGAAATGAGTTTTTTGCCTACAGAGACATGTCTATTTGCTCAGTAGTACAGATTCTGAGTATGTAACTGGGCTGGATGAAATCAGCATTTCTCTTGCTTCCCTGTGCGTAGGGAAGTTCAGTTTTAGTCACAGTAGCTCTCACAAGTGCCTCCTCAGTGTGTTCCCATTTCCTTAGAAACAGTGTATTTGCTGGGAGAAAAGTGCATTACTGTGCGCTTTCACCGTTCAGCAAATACATGTGTAGAAGCACAGCGCTAGCAGAAACGAACGTTTCTCGACGTTTTCTAACTCAGGGAACAAGTTGCACACTTCTGAGATGCATTTGGGCAACTTTGTCAGAAATGAGTTTTTTGCCTACAGAGACATGCCTATTTGCGCAGTAGTACAGATTCTGAGTATGTAACTGGGCTGGATGAAATCAGCATTTCTCTTGCTTCCCTGTGCGTAGGGAAGCTCAGTTTTAGTCACAGTAGCTCCCACAAGTGTCTCCTCAGTGTGTTCCCATTTCCTTAGAAACAGTGTATTTGCTGGGAGAAAAGTGCATTACTGTGCGCTTTCACCGTTCAGCAAATACATGTGTAGAAGCACAGCGCTAGCAGAAACGAACGTTTCTCGACGTTTTCTAACTCAGGGAACAAATTGGACACTTCTGAAATGCATTTGGGCAACTTTGTCAGAAATGAGTTCTTTGCCTACAGAGACATGCCTATTTGCGCAGTAGTACAGATTCTGAGTATGTAACTGGGCTTGATGAAATCAGCATTTCTCTTGCTTCCCTGTGCGTAGGGAAGCTCAGTTTTAGTCACAGTAGCTCCCACAAGTGTCTCCTCAATGTGTTCCCATTTCCTTAGAAACAGTGTATTTGCTGGGAGAAAAGTGCATTACTGTGCGCTTTCAACGTTCAGCAAATACATGTGTAGAAGCACAGCGCTAGCAGAAACGAACGTTTCTCGACGTTTTCTAACTCAGGGAACAAGTTGCACACTTCTGAGATGCATTTGGGCAACTTTGTCAGAAATGACTTTTTTGCCTACAGAGACATGCCTATTTGCTCAGTAGTACAGATTCTGAGTATGTAACTGGGCTGGATGAAATCAGCATTTCTCTTGCTTCCCTGTGCGTAGGGAAGCTCAGTTTTAGTCACTGTAGCTCCCACAAGTGTCTCCTCAGTGTGTTCCCAATTCCTTAGAAACAGTGGATTTGCTGCGAGAAAAGTGCATTACTGTGCACTTTCACCGTTCAGCAAATACATGTGTAGAAGCACAGCGCTAGCAGAAACGAACGTTTCTCGACGTTTTCTAACTCAGGGAACAAGTTGCACACTTCTGAGATGCATTTGGGCAACTTTGTCAGAAATGAGTTTTTTCCCTACAGAGACATGCCTATTTGCGCAGTAGTACAGATTCTGAGTATGTAACTGGGCTTGATGAAATCAGCATTTCTCTTGCTTCCCTGTGCGTAGGGAAGCTCAGTTTTAGTCACTGTAGCTCCCACAAGTGCCTCCTCAGTGTGTTCCCATTTCCTTAGAAACAGTGTATTTGCTGGGAGAAAAGTGCATTACTGTGCGCTTTCACCGTTCAGCATATACATGTGTAGAAGCACAGCGCTAGCAGAAACGAACGTTTCTCGACGTTTTCTAACTCAGGGAACAAGTTGCACACTTCTGAGATGCATTTGGGCAACTTTGTCAGAAATGAGTTTTTTGCCTACAGAGACATGCCTATTTGCTCAGTAGTACAGATTCTGAGTATGTAACTGGGCTTGATGAAATCAGCATTTCTCTTGCTTCCCTGTGCGTAGGGAAGCTCAGTTTTAGTCAAAGTAGCTCCCACAAGTGTCTCCTCAGTGTGTTCCCATTTCCTTAGAAACAGTGTATTTGCTGGGAGAAAAGTGCATTACTGTGCGCTTTCACCGTTCAGCAAATACATGTGTAGAAGCACAGCGCTAGCAGAAACGAACGTTTCTCGACGTTTTCTAACTCAGGGAACAAGTTGCACACTTCTGAGATGCATTTGGGCAACTTTGTCAGAAATGAGTTTTTTGCCTACAGAGACATGCCTATTTGTGCAGTAGTACAGATTCTGAGTATGTAACTGGGCTGGACGAAATCAGCATTTCTCTTGCTTCACTGTGCGTAGGGAAGCTCAGTTTTAGTCACAGTAGCTCCCACAAGTGTCTCCTCAGTGTGTTCCCATTTCCTTAGAAACAGTGTATTTGCTGGGAGAAAAGTGCATTACTGTGCGCTTTCACCGTTCAGCAAATACATGTGTAGAAGCACAGCGCTAGCAGAAACGAACGTTTCTCGACGTTTTCTAACTCAGGGAACAAGTTGCACACTTCTGAGATGCATTTGGGCAACTTTGTCAGAAATGAGTTTTTTGCCTACAGAGACATGCCTATTTGCGCAGTAGTACAGATTCTGAGTATGTAACTGGGCTGGATGAAATCAGCATTTCTCTTGCTTCCCTGTGCGTAGGGAAGCTCAGTTTTAGTCACAGTAGCTCCCACAAGTGTCTCCTCAGTGTGTTCCCATTTCCTTAGAAACAGTGTATTTGCTGGGAGAAAAGTGCATTACTGTGCGCTTTCACCGTTCAGCAAATACATGTGTAGAAGCACAGCGCTAGCAGAAACGAACGTTTCTCGACGTTTTCTAACTCAGGGAACAAATTGCACACTTCTGAAATGCATTTGGGCAACTTTGTCAGAAATGAGTTCTCTGCCTACAGAGACATGCCTATTTGCGCAGTAGTACAGATTCTGAGTATGTAACTGGGCTTGATGAAATCAGCATTTCTCTTGCTTCCCTGTGCGTAGGGAAGCTCAGTTTTAGTCACAGTAGCTCCCACAAGTGTCTCCTCAATGTGTTCCCATTTCCTTAGAAACAGTGTATTTGCTGGGAAAAAAGTGCATTACTGTGCGCTTTCAACGTTCAGCAAATACATGTGTAGAAGCACAGCGCTAGCAGAAACGAACGTTTCTCGACGTTTTCTAACTCAGGGAACAAGTTGCACACTTCTGAGATGCATTTGGGCAACTTTGTCAGAAATGACTTTTTTGCCTCCAGAGACATGCCTATTTGCTCAGTACTACAGATTCTGAGTATGTAACTGGGCTGGATGAAATCAGCATTTCTCTTGCTTCCCTGTTCGTAGGGAAGCTCAGTTTTAGTCACTGTAGCTCCCACAAGTGTCTCCTCAGTGTGTTCCCATTTCCTTAGACACAGTGTATTTGCTGGGAGAAAAGTGCATTACTGTGCGCTTTCACCGTTCAGCAAATACATGTGTAGAAGCACAGCGCTAGCAGAAACGAACGTTTCTCGACGTTTTCTAACTCAGGGAACAAGTTGCACACTTCTGAGATGCATTTGGGCAACTTTGTCAGAAATGAGTTTTTTGCCTACAGAGACATGCCTATTTGCGCAGTAGTACAGATTCTGAGTATGTAACTGGGCTGGATGAAATCAGCATTTCTCTTGCTTCCCTGTGCGTAGGGAAGCTCAGTTTTAGTCACAGTAGCTCCCACAAGTGTCTCCTCAGTGTGTTCCCATTTCCTTAGACACAGTGTATTTGCTGGGAGAAAAGTGCATTACTGTGCGCTTTCACCGTTCAGCAAATACATGTGTAGAAGCACAGCGCTAGCAGAAACGAACGTTTCTCGACGTTTTCTAACTCAGGGAACAAACTGCACACTTCTGAGATGCATTTGGGCAACTTTGTCAGAAATGAGTTCTTTGCCTACAGAGACATGCCTATTTGCGCAGTAGTACAGATTCTGAGTATGTAACTGGGCTTGATGAAATCAGCATTTCTCTTGCTTCCCTGTGCGTAGGGAAGCTCAGTTTTAGTCACAGTAGCTCCCACAAGTGTCTCCTCAGTGTGTTCCCATTTCCTTAGAAACAGTGTATTTGCTGGGAGAAAAGTGCATTACTGTGCGCTTTCAACGTTCAGCAAATACATGTGTAGAATCACAGCGCTAGCAGAAACGAACGTTTCTCGACGTTTTCTAACTCAGGGAACAAGTTGCACACTTCTGAGATGCATTTGGGCAACTTTGTCAGAAATGAGTTTTTTGCCTACAGAGACATGCCTATTTGCTCAGTACTACAGATTCTGAGTATGTAACTGGGCTTGATGAAATCAGCATTTCTCTTGCTTCCCTGTGCGTAGGGAAGCTCAGTTTTAGTCACAGTAGCTCCCACAAGTGTCTCCTCAGTGTGTTCCCATTTCCTTAGAAACAGTGTATTTGCTGGGAGAAAAGTGCATTACTGTGCGCTTTCACCGTTCAGCAAATACATGTGTAGAAGCACAGCGCTAGCAGAAACGAACGTTTCTCGACGTTTTCTAACTCAGGGAACAAGTTGCACACTTCTGAGATGCATTTGGGCAACGTTGTCAGAAATGACTTTTTTGCCTACAGAGACATGCCTATTTGCTCAGTACTACAGATTCTGAGTATGTAACTGGGCTTGATGAAATCAGCATTTCTCTTGCTTCCCTGTGCGTAGGGAAGCTCAGTTTTAGTCACTGTAGCTCCCACAAGTGTCTACTCAGTGTGTTCCCAATTCTTTAGAAACAGTGGATTTGCTGCGAGAAAAGTGCATTACTGTGCACTTTCACCGTTCAGCAAATACATGTGTAGAAGCACAGCGCTAGCAGAACCGAACGTTTCTCGACGTTTTCTAACTCAGGGAACAAGTTGCACACTTCTGAGATGCATTTGGGCAACTTTGTCAGAAATGAGTTTTTTGCCTACAGAGACATGCCTATTTGCGCATTAGTACAGATTCTGAGTATGTAACTGGGCTGGATGAAATCAGCATTTCTCTTGCTTCCCTGTGCGTAGGGAAGCTCAGTTTTAGTCACTGTAGCTCCCACAAGTGCCTCCTCAGTGTGTTCCCATTTCCTTAGAAACAGTGTATTTGCTGGGAGAAAAGTGCATTACTGTGCGCTTTCACCGTTCAGCATATACATGTGTAGAAGCACAGCGCTAGCAGAAACGAACGTTTCTCGACGTTTTCTAACTCAGGGAACAAGTTGCACACTTCTGAGATGCATTTGGGCAACTTTGTCAGAAATGAGTTTTTTGCCTACAGAGACATGCCTATTTGCGCAGTAGTACAGATTCTGAGTATGTAACTGGGCTGGATGAAATCAGCATTTCTCTTGCTTCCCTGTGCGTAGGGAAGCTCAGTTTTAGTCACTGTAGCTCCCACAAGTGCCTCCTCAGTGTGTTCCCATTTCCTTAGAAACAGTGTATTTGCTGGGAGAAAAGTGCATTACTGTGCGCTTTCACCGTTCAGCAAATACATGTGTAGAAGCACAGCGCTAGCAGAAACGAACGTTTCTCGACGTTTTCTAACTCAGGGAACAAGTTGCACACTTCTGAGATGCATTTGGGCAACTTTGTCAGAAATGAGTTTTTTGCCTACAGAGACATGCCTATTTGCGCAGTAGTACAGATTCTGAGTATGTAACTTGGCTGGACGAAATCAGCTTTGCTCTTGCTTCCCTGTGCGTAGGGAAGCTCAGTTTTAGTCACTGTAGCTCCCACAAGTGTCTCCTCAGTGTGTTCCCATTTCCTTAGAAACAGTGTATTTGCTGGGAGAAAAGTGCATTACTGTGCGCTTTCACCGTTCAGCAAATACATGTGTGGAAGCACAGCGCTAGCAGAAACGAACGTTTCTCGACGTTTTCTAACTCAGGGAACAAATTGGACACTTCTGAAATGCATTTGGGCAACTTTGTCAGAAATGAGTTCTTTGCCTACAGAGACATGCCTATTTGCGCAGTAGTACAGATTCTGAGTATGTAACTGGGCTTGATGAAATCAGCATTTCTCTTGCTTCCCTGTGCGTAGGGAAGCTCAGTTTTAGTCACAGTAGCTCCCACAAGTGTCTCCTCAATGTGTTCCCATTTCCTTAGAAACAGTGTATTTGCTGGGAGAAAAGTGCATTACTGTGCGCTTTCAACGTTCAGCAAATACATGTGTAGAAGCACAGCGCTAGCAGAAACGAACGTTTCTCGACGTTTTCTAACTCAGGGAACAAGTTGCACACTTCTGAGATGCATTTGGGCAACTTTGTCAGAAATGACTTTTTTGCCTACAGAGACATGCCTATTTGCTCAGTAGTACAGATTCTGAGTATGTAACTGGGCTGGATGAAATCAGCATTTCTCTTGCTTCCCTGTGCGTAGGGAAGCTCAGTTTTAGTCACTGTAGCTCCCACAAGTGTCTCCTCAGTGTGTTCCCAATTCCTTAGAAACAGTGGATTTGCTGCGAGAAAAGTGCATTACTGTGCACTTTCACCGTTCAGCAAATACATGTGTAGAAGCACAGCGCTAGCAGAAACGAACGTTTCTCGACGTTTTCTAACTCAGGCAACAAGTTGCACACTTCTGAGATGCATTTGGGCAACTTTGTCAGAAATGAGTTTTTTGCCTACAGAGACATGCCTATTTGCGCAGTAGTACAGATTCTGAGTATGTAACTGGGCTTGATGAAATCAGCATTTCTCTTGCTTCCCTGTGCGTAGGGAAGCTCAGTTTTAGTCACTGTAGCTCCCACAAGTGCCTCCTCAGTGTGTTCCCATTTCCTTAGAAACAGTGTATTTGCTGGGAGAAAAGTGCATTACTGTGCGCTTTCACCGTTCAGCATATACATGTGTAGAAGCACAGCGCTAGCAGAAACGAACGTTTCTCGACGTTTTCTAACTCAGGGAACAAGTTGCACACTTCTGAGATGCATTTGGGCAACTTTGTCAGAAATGAGTTTTTTGCCTACAGAGACATGCCTATTTGCTCAGTAGTACAGATTCTGAGTATGTAACTGGGCTTGATGAAATCAGCATTTCTCTTGCTTCCCTGTGCGTAGGGAAGCTCAGTTTTAGTCAAAGTAGCTCCCACAAGTGTCTCCTCAGTGTGTTCCCATTTCCTTAGAAACAGTGTATTTGCTGGGAGAAAAGTGCATTACTGTGCGCTTTCACCGTTCAGCAAATACATGTGTAGAAGCACAGCGCTAGCAGAAACGAACGTTTCTCGACGTTTTCTAACTCAGGGAACAAGTTGCACGCTTCTGAGATGCATTTGGGCAACTTTGTCAGAAATGAGTTTTTTGCCTACAGAGACATGCCTATTTGCGCAGTAGTACAGATTCTGAGTATGTAACTGGGCTGGACGAAATCAGCATTTCTCTTGCTTCACTGTGCGTAGGGAAGCTCAGTTTTAGTCACAGTAGCTCCCACAAGTGTCTCCTCAGTGTGTTCCCATTTCCTTAGAAACAGTGTATTTGCTGGGAGAAAAGTGCATTACTGTGCGCTTTCACCGTTCAGCAAATACATGTGTAGAAGCACAGCGCTAGCAGAAACGAACGTTTCTCGACGTTTTCTAACTCAGGGAACAAGTTGCACACTTCTGAGATGCATTTGGGCAACTTTGTCAGAAATGAGTTTTTTGCCTACAGAGACATGCCTATTTGCGCAGTAGTACAGATTCTGAGTATGTAACTTGGCTGGACGAAATCAGCTTTGCTCTTGCTTCCCTGTGCGTAGGGAAGCTCAGTTTTAGTCACTGTAGCTCCCACAAGTGTCTCCTCAGTGTGTTCCCATTTCCTTAGAAACAGTGTATTTGCTGGGAGAAAAGTGCATTACTGTGCGCTTTCACCGTTCAGCAAATACATGTGTGGAAGCACAGCGCTAGCAGAAACGAACGTTTCTCGACGTTTTCTAACTCAGGGAACAAATTGGACACTTCTGAAATGCATTTGGGCAACTTTGTCAGAAATGAGTTCTTTGCCTACAGAGACATGCCTATTTGCGCAGTAGTACAGATTCTGAGTATGTAACTGGGCTTGATGAAATCAGCATTTCTCTTGCTTCCCTGTGCGTAGGGAAGCTCAGTTTTAGTCACAGTAGCTCCCACAAGTGTCTCCTCAATGTGTTCCCATTTCCTTAGAAACAGTGTATTTGCTGGGAGAAAAGTGCATTACTGTGCGCTTTCAACGTTCAGCAAATACATGTGTAGAAGCACAGCGCTAGCAGAAACGAACGTTTCTCGACGTTTTCTAACTCAGGGAACAAGTTGCACACTTCTGAGATGCATTTGGGCAACTTTGTCAGAAATGACTTTTTTGCCTACAGAGACATGCCTATTTGCTCAGTAGTACAGATTCTGAGTATGTAACTGGGCTGGATGAAATCAGCATTTCTCTTGCTTCCCTGTGCGTAGGGAAGCTCAGTTTTAGTCACTGTAGCTCCCACAAGTGTCTCCTCAGTGTGTTCCCAATTCCTTAGAAACAGTGGATTTGCTGCGAGAAAAGTGCATTACTGTGCACTTTCACCGTTCAGCAAATACATGTGTAGAAGCACAGCGCTAGCAGAAACGAACGTTTCTCGACGTTTTCTAACTCAGGCAACAAGTTGCACACTTCTGAGATGCATTTGGGCAACTTTGTCAGAAATGAGTTTTTTGCCTACAGAGACATGCCTATTTGCGCAGTAGTACAGATTCTGAGTATGTAACTGGGCTTGATGAAATCAGCATTTCTCTTGCTTCCCTGTGCGTAGGGAAGCTCAGTTTTAGTCACTGTAGCTCCCACAAGTGCCTCCTCAGTGTGTTCCCATTTCCTTAGAAACAGTGTATTTGCTGGGAGAAAAGTGCATTACTGTGCGCTTTCACCGTTCAGCATATACATGTGTAGAAGCACAGCGCTAGCAGAAACGAACGTTTCTCGACGTTTTCTAACTCAGGGAACAAGTTGCACACTTCTGAGATGCATTTGGGCAACTTTGTCAGAAATGAGTTTTTTGCCTACAGAGACATGCCTATTTGCTCAGTAGTACAGATTCTGAGTATGTAACTGGGCTTGATGAAATCAGCATTTCTCTTGCTTCCCTGTGCGTAGGGAAGCTCAGTTTTAGTCAAAGTAGCTCCCACAAGTGTCTCCTCAGTGTGTTCCCATTTCCTTAGAAACAGTGTATTTGCTGGGAGAAAAGTGCATTACTGTGCGCTTTCACCGTTCAGCAAATACATGTGTAGAAGCACAGCGCTAGCAGAAACGAACGTTTCTCGACGTTTTCTAACTCAGGGAACAAGTTGCACGCTTCTGAGATGCATTTGGGCAACTTTGTCAGAAATGAGTTTTTTGCCTACAGAGACATGCCTATTTGCGCAGTAGTACAGATTCTGAGTATGTAACTGGGCTGGACGAAATCAGCATTTCTCTTGCTTCACTGTGCGTAGGGAAGCTCAGTTTTAGTCACAGTAGCTCCCACAAGTGTCTCCTCAGTGTGTTCCCATTTCCTTAGAAACAGTGTATTTGCTGGGAGAAAAGTGCATTACTGTGCGCTTTCACCGTTCAGCAAATACATGTGTAGAAGCACAGCGCTAGCAGAAACGAACGTGTCTCGACGTTTTCTAACTCAGGGAACAAGTTGCACACTTCTGAGATGCATTTGGGCAACTTTGTCAGAAATGAGTTTTTTGCCTACAGAGACATGCCTATTTGCGCAGTAGTACAGATTCTGAGTATGTAACTGGGCTGGATGAAATCAGCATTTCTCTTGCTTCCCTGTGCGTAGGGAAGCTCAGTTTTAGTCACAGTAGCTCCCACAAGTGTCTCCTCAGTGTGTTCCCATTTCCTTAGAAACAGTGTATTTGCTGGGAGAAAAGTGCATTACTGTGCGCTTTCACCGTTCAGCAAATACATGTGTAGAAGCACAGCGCTAGCAGAAACGAACGTTTCTCGACGTTTTCTAACTCAGGGAACAAATTGCACACTTCTGAAATGCATTTGGGCAACTTTGTCAGAAATGAGTTCTCTGCCTACAGAGACATGCCTATTTGCGCAGTAGTACAGATTCTGAGTATGTAACTGGGCTGGATGAAATCAGCATTTCTCTTGCTTCCCTGTGCGTAGGGAAGCTCAGTTTTAGTCACAGTAGCTCCCACAAGTGTCTCCTCAATGTGTTCCCATTTCCTTAGAAACAGTGTATTTGCTGGGAAAAAAGTGCATTACTGTGCGCTTTCAACGTTCAGCAAATACATGTGTAGAAGCACAGCGCTAGCAGAAACGAACGTTTCTCGACGTTTTCTAACTCAGGGAACAAGTTGCACACTTCTGAGATGCATTTGGGCAACTTTGTCAGAAATGACTTTTTTGCCTACAGAGACATGCCTATTTGCTCAGTACTACAGATTCTGAGTATGTAACTGGGCTGGATGAAATCAGCATTTCTCTTGCTTCCCTGTTCGTAGGGAAGCTCAGTTTTAGTCACTGTAGCTCCCCCAAGTGTCTCCTCAGTGTGTTCCCATTTCCTTAGACACAGTGTATTTGCTGGGAGAAAAGTGCATTACTGTGCGCTTTCACCGTTCAGCAAATACATGTGTAGAAGCACAGCGCTAGCAGAAACGAACGTTTCTCGACGTTTTCTAACTCAGGGAACAAGTTGCACACTTCTGAGATGCATTTGGGCAACTTTGTCAGAAATGAGTTTTTTGCCTACAGAGACATGCCTATTTGCGCAGTAGTACAGATTCTGAGTATGTAACTGGGCTGGATGAAATCAGCATTTCTCTTGCTTCCCTGTGCGTAGGGAAGCTCAGTTTTAGTCACAGTAGCTCCCAC
The DNA here is from genome assembly GCF_964271855.1 of Acomys minous. Lineage (NCBI taxonomy): Eukaryota > Metazoa > Chordata > Mammalia > Rodentia > Muridae > Acomys > Acomys minous. The sequence goes on from NW_028182146.1 coordinate 67,688, forward strand.
AAGTGTCTCCTCAGTGTGTTCCCATTTCCTTAGACACAGTGTATTTGCTGGGAGAAAAGTGCATTACTGTGCGCTTTCACCGTTCAGCAAATACATGTGTAGAAGCACAGCGCTAGCAGAAACGAACGTTTCTCGACGTTTTCTAACTCAGGGAACAAACTGCACACTTCTGAGATGCATTTGGGCAACTTTGTCAGAAATGAGTTCTTTGCCTACAGAGACATGCCTATTTGCGTAGTAGTACAGATTCTGAGTATGTAACTGGGCTTGATGAAATCAGCATTTCTCTTGCTTCCCTGTGCGTAGGGAAGCTCAGTTTTAGTCACAGTAGCTCCCACAAGTGTCTCCTCAGTGTGTTCCCATTTCCTTAGAAACAGTGTATTTGCTGGGAGAAAAGTGCATTACTGTGCGCTTTCAACGTTCAGCAAATACATGTGTAGAATCACAGCGCTAGCAGAAAAGAACGTTTCTCGACGTTTTCTAACTCAGGGAACAAGTTGCACACTTCTGAGATGCATTTGGGCAACTTTGTCAGAAATGAGTTTTTTGCCTACAGAGACATGCCTATTTGCTCAGTACTACAGATTCTGAGTATGTAACTGGGCTTGATGAAATCAGCATTTCTCTTGCTTCCCTGTGCGTAGGGAAGCTCAGTTTTAGTCACAGTAGCTCCCACAAGTGTCTCCTCAGTGTGTTCCCATTTCCTTAGAAACAGTGTATTTGCTGGGAGAAAAGTGCATTACTGTGCGCTTTCACCGTTCAGCAAATACATGTGTAGAAGCACAGCGCTAGCAGAAACGAACGTTTCTCGACGTTTTCTAACTCAGGGAACAAGTTGCACACTTCTGAGATGCATTTGGGCAACTTTGTCAGAAATGACTTTTTTGCCTACAGAGACATGCCTATTTGCTCAGTAGTACAGATTCTGAGTATGTAACTGGGCTGGATGAAATCAGCATTTCTCTTGCTTCACTGTGCGTCGGGAAGCTCAGTTTTAGTCACAGTAGCTCCCACAAGTGTCTCCTCAGTGTGTTCCCATTTCCTTAGAAACAGTGTATTTGCTGGGAGAAAAGTGCATTACTGTGCGCTTTCACCGTTCAGCAAATACATGTGTAGAAGCACAGCGCGAGCAGAAACGAACGTTTCTCGACGTTTTCTAACTCAGGGAACAAGTTGCACACTTCTGAGATGCATTTGGGCATCTTTGTCAGAAATGAGTTTTTGCCTACAGAGACATGCCTATTTGCGCAGTAGTACAGATTCTGAGTATGTAACTGGGCTGGATAAAATCAGCATTTCTCTTGCTTCCCTGTGCGTAGGGAAGCTCAGTTTTAGTCACTGTAGCTCCCACAAGTGCCTCCTCAGTGTGTTCCCATTTCCTTAGAAACAGTGTATTTGCTGGGAGAAAAGTGCACTACTGTGCGCTTTCACCGTTCAGCATATACATGTGTAGAAGCACAGCGCTAGCAGAAACGAACGTTTCTCGACGTTTTCTAACTCAGGGAACAAGTTGCACACTTCTGAGATGCATTTGGGCAACTTTGTCAGAAATGAGTTTTTTGCCTACAGAGACGTGCCTATTTGCGCAGTAGTACAGATTCTGAGTATGTAACTGGGCTTGATGAAATCAGCATTTCTCTTGCTTCCCTGTGCGTAGGGAAGCTCAGTTTTAGTCACAGTAGCTCCCACAAGTGTCTCCTCAGTGTGTTCCCATTTCCTTAGAAACAGTGTATTTGCTGGGAGAAAAGTGCATTACTGTGCGCTTTCATCGTTCAGCATATACATGTGTAGAAGCACAGCGCTAGCAGAAACGAACGTTTCTCGACGTTTTCTAACTCAGGGAACAAGTTGCACACTTCTGAGATGCATTTGGGCAACTTTGTCAGAAATGAGTTTTTTGCCTACAGAGACATGCCTATTTGCTCAGTAGTACAGATTCTGAGTATGTAACTGGGCTTGATGAAATCAGCATTTGTCTTGCTTCCATGTGCGTAGGGAAGCTCAGTTTTAGTCACAGTAGCTCCTACAAGTGCCTCCTCAGTGTGTTCCCATTTCCTTAGAAACAGTGTATTTGCTGGGAGAAAAGTGCATTACTGTGCGCTTTCACCGTTCAGCATATACATGTGTAGAAGCACAGCGCTAGCAGAAACGAACGTTTCTCGACGTTTTCTAACTCAGGGAACAAGTTGCACGCTTCTGAGATGCATTTGGGCAACGTTGTCAGAAATGAGTTTTTTGCCTACAGAGACATGCCTATTTGCTCATTAGTACAGATTCTGAGTATGTAACTGGGCTTGATGAAATCAGCATTTCTCTTGCTTCCCTGTGCGTAGGGAAGCTCAGTTTTAGTCACAGTAGCTCCCACAAGTGTCTCCTCAGTGTGTTCCCATTTCCTTAGAAACAGTGTATTTGCTGGGAGAAAAGTGCATTACTGTGCGCTTTCATCGTTCAGCATATACATGTGTAGAAGCACAGCGCTAGCAGAAACGAACGTTTCTCGACGTTTTCTAACTCAGGGAACAAGTTGCACACTTCTGAGATGCATTTGGGCAACTTTGTCAGAAATGAGTTTTTTGCCTACAGAGACATGCCTATTTGCTCAGTAGTACAGATTCTGAGTATGTAACTGGGCTTGATGAAATCAGCATTTGTCTTGCTTCCCTGTGCGTAGGGAAGCTCAGTTTTAGTCACAGTAGCTCCTACAAGTGTCTCCTCAGTGTGTTCCCATTTCCTTAGAAACAGTGTATTTGCTGGGAGAAAAGTGCATTACTGTGCGCTTTCACCGTTCAGCATATACATGTGTAGAAGCACAGCGCTAGCAGAAACGAACGTTTCTCGACGTTTTCTAACTCAGGGAACAAGTTGCACGCTTCTGAGATGCATTTGGGCAACGTTGTCAGAAATGAGTTTTTTGCCTACAGAGACATGCCTATTTGCTCATTAGTACAGATTCTGAGTATGTAACTGGGCTTGATGAAATCAGCATTTCTCTTGCTTCCCTGTGCGTAGGGAAGCTCAGTTTTAGTCACAGTAGCTCCCACAAGTGTCTCCTCAGTGTGTTCCCATTTCCTTAGAAACAGTGTATTTGCTGGGAGAAAAGTGCATTACTGTGCGCTTTCATCGTTCAGCATATACATGTGTAGAAGCACAGCGCTAGCAGAAACGAACGTTTCTCGACGTTTTCTAACTCAGGGAACAAGTTGCACACTTCTGAGATGCATTTGGGCAACTTTGTCAGAAATGAGTTTTTTGCCTACAGAGACATGCCTATTTGCTCAGTAGTACAGATTCTGAGTATGTAACTGGGCTTGATGAAATCAGCATTTCTCTTGCTTCCCTGTGCGTAGGGAAGCTCAGTTTTAGTCACAGTAGCTCCCACAAGTGTCTCCTCAGTGTGTTCCCATTTCCTTAGAAACAGTGGATTTGCTGGGAGAAAAGTGCATTACTGTGCGCTTTCACCGTTCAGCAAATACATGTGTAGAAGCACAGCGCTAGCAGAAACGAACGTTTCTCGACGTTTTCTAACTCAGGGAACAAGTTGCACACTTCTGAGATGCATTTGGGCAACTTTGTCAGAAATGACTTTTTTGCCTACAGATTCATGCCTATTTGCTCAGTAGTACAGATTCTGAGTATGTAACTGGGCTGGATGAAATCAGCATTTCTCTTGTTTCCCTGTGCGTAGGGAAGCTCAATTTTAGTCACAGTAGCTCCCACAAGTGTCTCCTCAGTGTGTTCCCATTTCCTTAGAAACAGCGTATTTGCTGGGAGAAAAGTGCATTACTGTGCGCTTTCACCGTTCAGCAAATACATGTGTAGAAGCACAGCGCTAGTAGAAACAACCGTTTCTCGACGTTTTCTAACTCAGGGAACAAGTGGCACACTTCTGAGATGCATTTGGGCAACTTTGTCAGAAATGAGTTTTTTGCCTACAGAGACATGCCTATTTGCGCAGTAGTACAGATTCTGAGTATGTAACTGGGCTGGATGAAATCAGCATTTCTCTTGCTTCCCTGTGCGTAGGGAAGCTCAGTTTTAGTCACTGTAGCTCCCACAAGTGTCTCCTCAGTGTGTTCCCATTTCCTTAGAAACAGTGGATTTGCTGGGAGAAAAGTGCATTACTGTGCGCTTTCACCGTTCAGCAAATACATGTGTAGAAGCACAGCGCTAGCAGAAACGAACTTTTCTCGACGTTTTCTAACTCAGGGAACAAGTTGCACACTTCTGAGATGCATTTGGGAAACTTTGTCAGAAATGACTTTTTTGCCCACAGAGACATGCCTATTTGCTCAGTAGTCAGATTCTGAGTATGTAACTGGGCTTGATGAAATCAGCATTTCTCTTGCTTCCCTGTGCGTAGGGAAGCTCAGTTTTAGTCACAGTAGCTCCCACAAGTGTCTCCTCAGTGTGTTCCCATTTCCTTAGAAACAGTGTATTTGCTGGGAGAAAAGTGCATTACTGTGCGCTTTCACCGTTCAGCATATACATGTGTAGAAGCACAGCGCTAGCAGAAACGAAGGTTTCTCGAAGTTTTCTAACTCAGGGAACAAGTTGCACACTTCTGAGATGCATTTGGGCAACTTTGTCAGAAATGAGTTTTTTGCCTACAGAGAAATGCCTATTTGCGCATTAGTACAGATTCTGAGTATGTAACTGGGCTTGATGAAATCAGCATTTCTCTTGCTTCCCTGTGCGTAGGGAAGCTCACTTTTAGTCACAGTAGCTCCCACAAGTGTCTCCTCAGTGTGTTCCCATTTCCTTAGAAACAGTGGATTTGCTGGGAGAAAAGTGCATTACTGTGCGCTTTCACCGTTCAGCAAATACATGTGTAGAAGCACAGCGCTAGCAGAAACGAACGTTTCTCGACGTTTTCTAACTCAGGGAACAAGTTGCACACTTCTGAGATGCATTTGGGCAACTTTGTCAGAAATGAGTTTTTTGCCTACAGAGACATGCCTATTTGCGCAGTAGTACAGATTCTGAGTATGTAACTGGGCTTGATGAAATCAGCATTTCTCTTGCTTCCCTGTGCGTAGGGAAGCTCAGTTTTAGTCACAGTAGCTCCCACAAGTGTCTCCTCAGTGTGTTCCCATTTCCTTAGAAACAGTGTATTTGCTAGGAGAAAAGTGCATTACTGTGCGCTTTCAACGTTCAGCAAATACATGTGTAGAAGCACAGCGCTAGCAGAAACGAACGTTTCTCGACGTTTTCTAACTCAGGGAACAAGTTGCACACTTCTGAGATGCATTTGGGCAACTTTGTCAGAAATGAGTTTTTTGCCTACAGAGACATGCCTATTTGCTCAGTAGTACAGATTCTGAGTATGTAACTGGGCTGGATGAAATCAGCATTTCTCTTGCTTCCCTGTGCGTAGGGAAGCTCAGTTTTAGTCACTGTAGCTCCCACAAGTGTCTCCTCAGTGTGTTCCCAGTTCCTTAGAAACAGTGGATTTGCTGCGAGAAAAGTGCATTACTGTGCGCTTTCACCGTTCAGCAAATACATGTGTAGAAGCACAGCGCTAGCAGAAACGAACGTTTCTCGACGTTTTCTAACTCAGGGAACAAGTTGCACACTTCTGAGATGCATTTGGGCAACTTTGTCAGCAATGAGTTTTTTGCCTACAGATTCATGCCTATTTGCGCAGTAGTACAGATTCGGAGTATGTAACTGGGCTGGATGAAATCAGCATTTCTCTTGCTTCCCTGTGCGTAGGGAAGTTCAGTTTTAGTCACAGTAGCTCCCACAAGTGCCTCCTCAGTGTGTTCCCATTTCCTTAGAAACAGTGTATTTGCTGGGAGAAAAGTGCATTACTGTGCGCTTTCACCGTTCAGCATATACATGTGTAGAAGCACAGCGCTAGCAGAAACGAACGTTTCTCGACGTTTTCTAACTCAGGGAACAAGTTGCACACTTCTGAGATGCATTTGGGCAACTTTGTCAGAAATGAGTTTTTTGCCTAAAGAGACATGCCTATTTTCGCAGTAGTACAGAGTCTGAGTATGTAACTGGGCTTGATGAAATCAGCATTTCTCTTGCTCCCCTGTGCGTAGGGAAGCTCAGTTTAATCACAGTAGCTCCTACAAGTGTCTCCTCAGTGTGTTCCCATTTCCTTAGAAACAGTGTATTTGCTGGGAGAAAAGTGCATTACTGTGCGCTTTCACCGTTCAGCAAATACATGTGTAGAAGCACAGCGCTAGCAGAAACGAACGTTTCTCGACGTTTTCTAACTCAGGGAACAAGTTGCACACTTCTGAGATGCATTTGGGCAACTTTGTCAGAAATGAGTTTTTTGCCTACAGAGACATGCCTATTTGCGCAGTAGTACAGATTCTGAGTATGTAACTGGGCTGGATGAAATCAGCATTTCTATTGCTTCCCTGTGCGTAGGGAAGCTCAGTTTTAGTCACAGTAGCTCCCACAAGTGTCTCCTCAGTGTGTTCCCATTTCCTTAGAAACAGTGTATTTGCTGGGAGAAAAGTGCATTACTGTGCGCTTTCACCGTTCAGCAAATACATGTGTAGAAGCACAGCGCTAGCAGAAACGAACGTTTCTCGACGTTTTCTAACTCAGGGAACAAGTTGCACACTTCTGAGATGCATTTGGGCAACTTTGTCAGAAATGAGTTTTTTGCCTACAGAGACATGCCTATTTGCGCAGTAGTACAGATTCTGAGTATGTAACTGGGCTGGATGAAATCAGCATTTCTCTTGCTTCCCTGTGCGTAGGGAAGCTCAGTTTTAGTCACAGTAGCTCCCACAAGTGTCTCCTCAGTGTGTTCCCATTTCCTTAGAAACAGTGGATTTGCTGGGAGAAAAGTGCATTACTGTGCGCTTTCAACGTTCAGCAAATACATGTGTAGAAGCACAGCGCTAGCAGAAACGAACTTTTCTCGACGTTTTCTAACTCAGGGAACAAGTTGCACACTTCTGAGATGCATTTGGGCAACTTTGTCAGAAATGAGTTTTTTGCCCACAGAGACATGCCTATTTGCTCAGTAGTCAGATTCTGAGTATGTAACTGGGCTTGATGAAATCAGCATTTGTCTTGCTTCCCTGTGCGTAGGGAAGCTCAGTTTTAGTCACAGTAGCTCCCACAAATGCCTCCTCAGTGTGTTCCCATTTCCTTAGAAACAGTGTATTTGCTGGGAGAAAAGTGCATTACTGTGCGCTTTCACCGTTCAGCATATACATGTGTAGAAGCACAGCGCTAGCAGAAACGAAGGTTTCTCGAAGTTTTCTAACTCAGGGAACAAGTTGCACACTTCTGAGATGCATTTGGGCAACTTTGTCAGAAATGAGTTTTCTGCCTACAGAGAAATGCCTATTTGCGCATTAGTACAGATTCTGAGTATGTAACTGGGCTTGATGAAATCAGCATTTCTCTTGCTTCCCTGTGCGTAGGGAAGCTCACTTTTAGTCACAGTAGCTCCCACAAGTGTCTCCTCAGTGTGTTCCCATTTCCTTAGAAACAGTGGATTTGCTGGGAGAAAAGTGCATTACTGTGCGCTTTCACCGTTCAGCAAATACATGTGTAGAAGCACAGCGCTAGCAGAAACGAACGTTTCTCGACGTTTTCTAACTCAGGGAACAAGTTGCACACTTCTGAGATGCATTTGGGCAACTTTGTCAGAAATGAGTTTTTTGCCTACAGAGACATGCCTATTTGCGCAGTAGTACAGATTCTGAGTATGTAACTGGGCTTGATGAAATCAGCATTTCTCTTGCTTCCCTGTGCGTAGGGAAGCTCAGTTTTAGTCACAGTAGCTCCCACAAGTGTCTCCTCAGTGTGTTCCCATTTCCTTAGAAACAGTGTATTTGCTAGGAGAAAAGTGCATTACTGTGCGCTTTCAACGTTCAGCAAATACATGTGTAGAAGCACAGCGCTAGCAGAAACGAATGTTTCTCGACGTTTTCTAACTCAGGGAACAAGTTGCACACTTCTGAGATGCATTTGGGCAACTTTGTCAGAAATGAGTTTTTTGCCTACAGAGACATGCCTATTTGCTCAGTAGTACAGATTCTGAGTATGTAACTGGGCTGGATGAAATCAGCATTTCTCTTGCTTCCCTGTGCGTAGGGAAGCTCAGTTTTAGTCACTGTAGCTCCCACAAGTGTCTCCTCAGTGTGTTCCCAGTTCCTTAGAAACAGTGGATTTGCTGCGAGAAAAGTGCATTACTGTGCGCTTTCACCGTTCAGCAAATACATGTGTAGAAGCACAGCGCTAGCAGAAACGAACGTTTCTCGACGTTTTCTAACTCAGGGAACAAGTTGCACACTTCTGAGATGCATTTGGGCAACTTTGTCAGCAATGAGTTTTTTGCCTACAGATTCATGCCTATTTGCGCAGTAGTACAGATTCGGAGTATGTAACTGGGCTGGATGAAATCAGCATTTCTCTTGCTTCCCTGTGCGTAGGGAAGTTCAGTTTTAGTCACAGTAGCTCCCACAAGTGCCTCCTCAGTGTGTTCCCATTTCCTTAGAAACAGTGTATTTGCTGGGAGAAAAGTGCATTACTGTGCGCTTTCACCGTTCAGCATATACATGTGTAGAAGCACAGCGCTAGCAGAAACGAACGTTTCTCGACGTTTTCTAACTCAGGGAACAAGTTGCACACTTCTGAGATGCATTTGGGCAACTTTGTCAGAAATGAGTTTTTTGCCTAAAGAGACATGCCTATTTTCGCAGTAGTACAGAGTCTGAGTATGTAACTGGGCTTGATGAAATCAGCATTTCTCTTGCTCCCCTGTGCGTAGGGAAGCTCAGTTTAATCACAGTAGCTCCTACAAGTGTCTCCTCAGTGTGTTCCCATTTCCTTAGAAACAGTGTATTTGCTGGGAGAAAAGTGCATTACTGTGCGCTTTCACCGTTCAGCAAATACATGTGTAGAAGCACAGCGCTAGCAGAAACGAACGTTTCTCGACGTTTTCTAACTCAGGGAACAAGTTGCACACTTCTGAGATGCATTTGGGCAACTTTGTCAGAAATGAGTTTTGTGCCTACAGAGACATGCCTATTTGCGCATTAGTACAGATTCTGAGTATGTAACTGGGCTGGATGAAATCAGCATTTTTCTTGCTTCCCTGTGCGTAGGGAAGCTCAGTTTTAGTCACAGTAGCTCCCACAAGTGCCTCCGCAGTGTGTTCCCATTTCCTTAGAAACAGTGGATTTGCTGGGAGAAAAGTGCATTACTGTGCGCTTTCACCGTTCAGCATATACATGTGTAGAAGCACAGCGCTAGCAGAAACGAATGTTTCTCGATGTTTTCTAACTCAGGGAACAAGTTGCACACTTCTGAGATGCATTTGGGCAACTTTGTCAGAAATGAGTTTTTTGCCTACAGAGACATGCCTATTTGCGCAGTAGTACAGATTCTGAGTATGTAACTGGGCTGGATGAAATCAGCATTTCTATTGCTTCCCTGTGCGTAGGGAAGCTCAGTTTTAGTCACAGTAGCTCCCACAAGTGTCTCCTCAGTGTGTTCCCATTTCCTTAGAAACAGTGGATTTGCTGGGAGAAAAGTGCATTACTGTGCGCTTTCACCGTTCAGCAAATACATGTGTAGAAGCACAGCGCTAGCAGAAACGAACGTTTCTCGACGTTTTCTAACTCAGGGAACAAGTTGCACACTTCTGAGATGCATTTGGGCAACTTTGTCAGAAATGAGTTTTTTGCCTACAGAGACATGCCTATTTGCGCAGTAGTACAGATTCTGAGTATGTAACTGGGCTTGATGAAATAAGCATTTGTCTTGCTTCCCTGTGCGTAGGGAAGCTCAGTTTTAGTCACAGTAGCTCCCACAAGTGCCTCCTCAGTGTGTTCCCATTTCCTTAGAAACAGTGTATTTGCTGGGAGAAAAGTGCATTACTGTGCGCTTTCACCGTTCAGCATATACATGTGTAGAAGCACAGCGCTAGCAGAAACGAACGTTTCTCGACGTTTTCTAACTCAGGGAACAAGTTGCACACTTCTGAGATGCATTTGGGCAACTTTGTCAGAAATGAGTTTTTTGCCTACAGAGACATGCCTATTTGCGCAGTAGTACAGATTCTGAGTATGTAACTGGGCTGGATGAAATCAGCATTTCTCTTGCTTCCCTGTGCGTAGGGAAGCTCAGTTTTAGTCACAGTAGCTCCCACAAGTGTCTCCTCAGTGTGTTCCCATTTCCTTAGAAACAGTGTATTTGCTGGGAGAAAAGTGCATTACTGTGCGCTTTCACCGTTCAGCAAATACATGTGTAGAAACACAGCGCTAGCAGAAACGAACGTTTCTCGACGTTTTCTAACTCAGGGAACAAGTTGCACACTTCTGAGATGCATTTGGGCAACTTTGTCAGAAATGAGTTTTTTGCCTACAGAGACATGCCTATTTGCGCAGTAGTACAGATTCTGAGTATGTAACTGGGCTTGATGAAATCAGCATTTCTCTTGCTTCCCTGTGCGTAGGGAAGCTCACTTTTAGTCACAGTAGCTCCCACAAGTGCCTCCTCAGTGTGTTCCCATTGTGTATTTGCTGGGAGAAAAGTGCATTACTGTGCGCTTTCACCGTTCAGCATATACATGTGAAGAAGCACAGCGCTAGCAGAAACGAACGTTTCTCGACGTTTTCTAACTCAGGGAACAAGTTGCACACTTCTGAGATGCATTTGGGCAACTTTGTCAGAAATGAGTTTTTTGCCTACAGAGAAATGCCTATTTGCGCATTAGTACAGATTCTGAGTATGTAACTGGGCTTGATGAAATCAGCATTTCTCTTGCTTCTCTGTGCGTAGGGAAGCTCAGTTTTAGTCACAGTAGCTCCCACAAGTGTCTCCTCAGTGTGTTCCCATTTCCTTAGAAACAGTGTATTTGCTGGGAGAAAAGTGCATTACTGTGCGCTTTCACCGTTCAGCAAATACATGTGTAGAAGCACAGCGCTAGCAGAAACGAACGTTTCTCGACGTTTTCTAACTCAGGGAACAAGTTGCACACTTCTGAGATGCATTTGGGCAACTTTGTCAGAAATGAGTTTTTTGCCTACAGAGACATGACTATTTGCGCAGTAGTACAGATTCTGAGTATGTAACTGGGCTGGATGGAATCAGCATTTCTCTTGCTTCCCTGTGCGTAGGGAAGCTCAGTTTTAGTCACAGTAGCTCCCACAAGTGCCTCCTCAGTGTGTTCCCATTTCCTTAGAAAGAGTGTATTTGCTGGGAGAAAAGTGCATTACTGTGCGCTTTCACCGTTCAGCATATACATGTGTAGAAGCACAGCGCTAGCAGAAACGAATGTTTCTCGACGTTTTCTAACTCAGGGAACAAGTTGCACACTTCTGAGATGCATTTGGGCAACTTTGTCAGAAATGAGTTTTTTGCCTACAGAGACATGCCTATTTGCGCAGTAGTACAGATTCTGAGTATGTAACTGGGCTGGATGAAATCAGCATTTCTCTTGCTTCGCTGTGCGTAGGGAAGTTCAGTTTTAGTCACAGTAGCTCCCACAAGTGCCTCCTCAGTGTGTTCCCATTTCCTTAGAAACAGTGTATTTGCTGGGAGAAAAGTGCATTACTGTGCGCTTTCACCGTTCAGCATATACATGTGTAGAAGCACAGCGCTAGCAGAAACGAACGTTTCTCGACGTTTTCTAACTCAGGGAACAAGTTGCACACTTCTGAGATGCATTTGGGCAACTTTGTCAGAAATGAGTTTTTTGCCTACAGAGACATGCCTATTTGCTCAGTAGTACAGATTCTGAGTATGTAACTGGGCTGGATGAAATCAGCATTTCTCTTGCTTCCCTGTGCGTAGGGAAGCTCAGTTTTAGTCACTGTAGCTCCCACAAGTGTCTCCTCAGTGTGTTCCCATTTCCTTAGAAACAGTGGATTTGCTGCGAGAAAAGTGCAATACTGTGCGCTTTCACCGTTCAGCAAATACATGTGTAGAAGCACAGCGCTAGCAGAAACGACCGTTTCTCGACGTTTTCTAACTCAGGGAACAAGTTGCACACTTCTGAGATGCATTTGGGCAACTTTGTCAGAAATGAGTTTTTTGCCTACAGAGACATGCCTATTTGCGCAGTAGTACAGATTCTGAGTATGTAACTGGGCTGGATGAAATCAGCATTTCTCTTGCTTCCCTGTGCGTAGGGAAGCTCAGTTTTAGTCACAGTAGCTCCCACAAGTGCCTCCGCAGTGTGTTCCCATTTCCTTAGAAACAGTGGATTTGCTGGGAGAAAAGTGCATTACTGTGCGCTTTCACCGTTCAGCATATACATGTGTAGAAGCACAGCGCTAGCAGAAACGAATGTTTCTCGACGTTTTCTAACTCAGGGAACAAGTTGCACACTTCTGAGATGCATTTGGGCAACTTTGTCAGAAATGAGTTTTTTGCCTACAGAGACATGCCTATTTGCGCAGTAGTACAGATTCTGAGTATGTAACTGGGCTGGATGAAATCAGCATTTCTATTGCTTCCCTGTGCGTAGGGAAGCTCAGTTTTAGTCACAGTAGCTCCCACAAGTGTCTCCTCAGTGTGTTCCCATTTCCTTAGAAACAGTGTATTTGCTGGGAGAAAAGTGCATTACTGTGCGCTTTCACCGTTCAGCAAATACATGTGTAGAAGCACAGCGCTAGCAGAAACGAACGTTTCTCGACGTTTTCTAACTCAGGGAACAAGTTGCACACTTCTGAGATGCATTTGGGCAACTTTGTCAGAAATGAGTTTTTTGCCTACAGAGACATGCCTATTTGCGCAGTAGTACAGATTCTGAGTATGTAACTGGGCTTGATGAAATAAGCATTTGTCTTGCTTCCCTGTGCGTAGGGAAGCTCAGTTTTAGTCACAGTAGCTCCCACAAGTGCCTCCTCAGTGTGTTCCCATTTCCTTAGAAACAGTGTATTTGCTGGGAGAAAAGTGCATTACTGTGCGCTTTCACCGTTCAGCATATACATGTGTAGAAGCACAGCGCTAGCAGAAACGAACGTTTCTCGACGTTTTCTAACTCAGGGAACAAGTTGCACACTTCTGAGATGCATTTGGGCAACTTTGTCAGAAATGAGTTTTTTGCCTACAGAGACATGCCTATTTGCGCAGTAGTACAGATTCTGAGTATGTAACTGGGCTGGATGAAATCAGCATTTCTCTTGCTTCCCTGTGCGTAGGGAAGCTCAGTTTTAGTCACAGTAGCTCCCACAAGTGTCTCCTCAGTGTGTTCCCATTTCCTTAGAAAGAGTGTATTTGCTGGGAGAAAAGTGCATTACTGTGCGCTTTCACCGTTCAGCAAATACATGTGTAGAAGCACAGCGCTAGTAGAAACAACCGTTTCTCGACGTTTTCTAACTCAGGGAACAAGTGGCACACTTCTGAGATGCATTTGGGCAACTTTGTCAGAAATGAGTTTTTTGCCTACAGAGACATGCCTATTTGCGCAGTAGTACAGATTCTGAGTATGTAACTGGGCTGGATGAAATCAGCATTTCTCTTGCTTCCCTGTGCGTAGGGAAGCTCAGTTTTAGTCACTGTAGCTCCCACAAGTGTCTCCTCAGTGTGTTCCCATTTCCTTAGAAACAGTGGATTTGCTGGGAGAAAAGTGCATTACTGTGCGCTTTCAACGTTCAGCAAATACATGTGTAGAAGCACAGCGCTAGCAGAAACGAACTTTTCTCGACGTTTTCTAACTCAGGGAACAAGTTGCACACTTCTGAGATGCATTTGGGAAACTTTGTCAGAAATGACTTTTTTGCCCACAGAGACATGCCTATTTGCTCAGTAGTCAGATTCTGAGTATGTAACTGGGCTTGATGAAATCAGCATTTGTCTTGCTTCCCTGTGCGTAGGGAAGCTCAGTTTTAGTCACAGTAGCTCCCACAAATGCCTCCTCAGTGTGTTCCCATTTCCTTAGAAACAGTGTATTTGCTGGGAGAAAAGTGCATTACTGTGCGCTTTCACCGTTCAGCATATACATGTGTAGAAGCACAGCGCTAGCAGAAACGAACGTTTCTCGACGTTTTCTAACTCAGGGAACAAGTTGCACACTTCTGAGATGCATTTGGGCAACTTTGTCAGAAATGAGTTTTTTGCCTACAGAGAAATGCCTATTTGCGCATTAGTACAGATTCTGAGTATGTAACTGGGCTTGATGAAATCAGCATTTCTCTTGCTTCCCTGTGCGTAGGGAAGCTCACTTTTAGTCACAGTAGCTCCCACAAGTGTCTCCTCAGTGTGTTCCCATTTCCTTAGAAACAGTGGATTTGCTGGGAGAAAAGTGCATTACTGTGCGCTTTCACCGTTCAGCAAATACATGTGTAGAAGCACAGCGCTAGCAGAAACGAACGTTTCTCGACGTTTTCTAACTCAGGGAACAAGTTGCACACTTCTGAGATGCATTTGGGCAACTTTGTCAGAAATGAGTTTTTTGCCTACAGAGACATGCCTATTTGCGCAGTAGTACAGATTCTGAGTATGTAACTGGGCTGGATGAAATCAGCATTTCTCTTGCTTCCCTGTGCGTAGGGAAGCTCAGTTTTAGTCACAGTAGCTCCCACAAGTGTCTCCTCAGTGTGTTCCCATTTCCTTAGAAACAGTGTATTTGCTAGGAGAAAAGTGCATTACTGTGCGCTTTCAACGTTCAGCAAATACATGTGTAGAAGCACAGCGCTAGCAGAAACGAACGTTTCTCGACGTTTTCTAACTCAGGGAACAAGTTGCACACTTCTGAGATGCATTTGGGCAACTTTGTCAGAAATGAGTTTTTTGCCTACAGAGACATGCCTATTTGCTCAGTAGTACAGATTCTGAGTATGTAACTGGGCTGGATGAAATCAGCATTTCTCTTGCTTCCCTGTGCGTAGGGAAGCTCAGTTTTAGTCACTGTAGCTCCCACAAGTGTCTCCTCAGTGTGTTCCCAGTTCCTTAGAAACAGTGGATTTGCTGCGAGAAAAGTGCATTACTGTGCGCTTTCACCGTTCAGCAAATACATGTGTAGAAGCACAGCGCTAGCAGAAACGAACGTTTCTCGACGTTTTCTAACTCAGGGAACAAGTTGCACACTTCTGAGATGCATTTGGGCAACTTTGTCAGCAATGAGTTTTTTGCCTACAGATTCATGCCTATTTGCGCAGTAGTACAGATTCGGAGTATGTAACTGGGCTGGATGAAATCAGCATTTCTCTTGCTTCCCTGTGCGTAGGGAAGTTCAGTTTTAGTCACAGTAGCTCCCACAAGTGCCTCCTCAGTGTGTTCCCATTTCCTTAGAAACAGTGTATTTGCTGGGAGAAAAGTGCATTACTGTGCGCTTTCACCGTTCAGCATATACATGTGTAGAAGCACAGCGCTAGCAGAAACGAACGTTTCTCGACGTTTTCTAACTCAGGGAACAAGTTGCACACTTCTGAGATGCATTTGGGCAACTTTGTCAGAAATGAGTTTTTTGCCTAAAGAGACATGCCTATTTTCGCAGTAGTACAGAGTCTGAGTATGTAACTGGGCTTGATGAAATCAGCATTTCTCTTGCTCCCCTGTGCGTAGGGAAGCTCAGTTTAATCACAGTAGCTCCTACAAGTGTCTCCTCAGTGTGTTCCCATTTCCTTAGAAACAGTGTATTTGCTGGGAGAAAAGTGCATTACTGTGCGCTTTCACCGTTCAGCAAATACATGTGTAGAAGCACAGCGCTAGCAGAAACGAACGTTTCTCGACGTTTTCTAACTCAGGGAACAAGTTGCACACTTCTGAGATGCATTTGGGCAACTTTGTCAGAAATGAGTTTTGTGCCTACAGAGACATGCCTATTTGCGCATTAGTACAGATTCTGAGTATGTAACTGGGCTGGATGAAATCAGCATTTTTCTTGCTTCCCTGTGCGTAGGGAAGCTCAGTTTTAGTCACAGTAGCTCCCACAAGTGCCTCCGCAGTGTGTTCCCATTTCCTTAGAAACAGTGGATTTGCTGGGAGAAAAGTGCATTACTGTGCGCTTTCACCGTTCAGCATATACATGTGTAGAAGCACAGCGCTAGCAGAAACGAATGTTTCTCGACGTTTTCTAACTCAGGGAACAAGTTGCACACTTCTGAGATGCATTTGGGCAACTTTGTCAGAAATGAGTTTTTTGCCTACAGAGACATGCCTATTTGCGCAGTAGTACAGATTCTGAGTATGTAACTGGGCTGGATGAAATCAGCATTTCTATTGCTTCCCTGTGCGTAGGGAAGCTCAGTTTTAGTCACAGTAGCTCCCACAAGTGCCTCCTCAGTGTGTTCCCATTGTGTATTTGCTGGGAGAAAAGTGCATTACTGTGCGCTTTCACCGTTCAGCATATACATGTGAAGAAGCACAGCGCTAGCAGAAACGAACGTTTCTCGACGTTTTCTAACTCAGGGAACAAGTTGCACACTTCTGAGATGCATTTGGGCAACTTTGTCAGAAATGAGTTTTTTGCCTACAGAGAAATGCCTATTTGCGCATTAGTACAGATTCTGAGTATGTAACTGGGCTTGATGAAATCAGCATTTCTCTTGCTTCTCTGTGCGTAGGGAAGCTCAGTTTTAGTCACAGTAGCTCCCACAAGTGTCTCCTCAGTGTGTTCCCATTTCCTTAGAAACAGTGTATTTGCTGGGAGAAAAGTGCATTACTGTGCGCTTTCACCGTTCAGCAAATACATGTGTAGAAGCACAGCGCTAGCAGAAGCGAACGTTTCTCGACGTTTTCTAACTCAGGGAACAAGTTGCACACTTCTGAGATGCATTTGGGCAACTTTGTCAGAAATGAGTTTTTTGCCTACAGAGACATGACTATTTGCGCAGTAGTACAGATTCTGAGTATGTAACTGGGCTGGATGAAATCAGCATTTCTCTTGCTTCCCTGTGCGTAGGGAAGCTCAGTTTTAGTCACAGTAGCTCCCACAAGTGCCTCCTCAGTGTGTTCCCATTTCCTTAGAAAGAGTGTATTTGCTGGGAGAAAAGTGCATTACTGTGCGCTTTCACCGTTCAGCATATACATGTGTAGAAGCACAGCGCTAGCAGAAACGAATGTTTCTCGACGTTTTCTAACTCAGGGAACAAGTTGCACACTTCTGAGATGCATTTGGGCAACTTTGTCAGAAATGAGTTTTTTGCCTACAGAGACATGCCTATTTGCGCAGTAGTACAGATTCTGAGTATGTAACTGGGCTGGATGAAATCAGCATTTCTCTTGCTTCGCTGTGCGTAGGGAAGTTCAGTTTTAGTCACAGTAGCTCCCACAAGTGCCTCCTCAGTGTGTTCCCATTTCCTTAGAAACAGTGTATTTGCTGGGAGAAAAGTGCATTACTGTGCGCTTTCACCGTTCAGCATATACATGTGTAGAAGCACAGCGCTAGCAGAAACGAACGTTTCTCGACGTTTTCTAACTCAGGGAACAAGTTGCACACTTCTGAGATGCATTTGGGCAACTTTGTCAGAAATGAGTTTTTTGCCTACAGAGACATGCCTATTTGCTCAGTAGTACAGATTCTGAGTATGTAACTGGGCTGGATGAAATCAGCATTTCTCTTGCTTCCCTGTGCGTAGGGAAGCTCAGTTTTAGTCACTGTAGCTCCCACAAGTGTCTCCTCAGTGTGTTCCCATTTCCTTAGAAACAGTGGATTTGCTGCGAGAAAAGTGCAATACTGTGCGCTTTCACCGTTCAGCAAATACATGTGTAGAAGCACAGCGCTAGCAGAAACGACCGTTTCTCGACGTTTTCTAACTCAGGGAACAAGTTGCACACTTCTGAGATGCATTTGGGCAACTTTGTCAGAAATGAGTTTTTTGCCTACAGAGACATGCCTATTTGCGCAGTAGTACAGATTCTGAGTATGTAACTGGGCTTGATGAAATCAGCATTTCTCTTGCTTCCCTGTGCGTAGGGAAGCTCAGTTTTAGTCACAGTAGCTCCCACAAGTGTCTCCTCAGTGTGTTCCCATTTCCTTAGAAACAGTGTATTTGCTGGGAGAAAAGTGCATTACTGTGCGCTTTCAACGTTCAGCAAATACATGTGTAGAAGCACAGCGCTAGCAGAAACGAACGTTTCTCGACGTTTTCTAACTCAGGGAACAAGTTGCACACTTCTGAGATGCATTTGGGCAACTTTGTCAGAAATGAGTTTTTTGCTTACAGAGACATGCCTATTTGCTCAGTAGTACAGATTCTGAGTATGTAACTGGGCTGGATGAAATCAGCATTTCTCTTGCTTCCCTGTGCGTAGGGAAGCTCAGTTTTAGTCACTGTAGCTCCCACAAGTGTCTCCTCAGTGTGTTCCCATTTCCTTAGAAACAGTGGATTTGCTGCGAGAAAAGTGCATTACTGTGCGCTTTCACCGTTCAGCAAATACATGTGTAGAAGCACAGCGCTAGCAGAAACGAACGTTTCTCGACGTTTTCTAACTCAGGGAACAAGTTGCACACTTCTGAGATGCATTTGGGCAACTTTGTCAGAAATGAGTTTTTTGCCTACAGATTCATGCCTATTTGCGCAGTAGTACAGATTCGGAGTATGTAACTGGGCTGGATGAAATCAGCATTTCTCTTGCTTCCCTGTGCGTAGGGAAGTTCAGTTTTAGTCACAGTAGCTCCCACAAGTGCCTCCTCAGTGTGTTCCCATTTCCTTAGAAACAGTGTATTTGCTGGGAGAAAAGTGCATTACTGTGCGCTTTCACCGTTCAGCATATACATGTGTAGAAGCACAGCGCTAGCAGAAACGAACGTTTCTCGACGTTTTCTAACTCAGGGAACAAGTTGCACACTTCTGAGATGCATTTGGGCAACTTTGTCAGAAATGAGTTTTTTGCCTACAGAGACATGCCTATTTGCTCAGTAGTACAGATTCTGAGTATGTAACTGGGCTGGATGAAATCAGCATTTCTCTTGCTTCCCTGTGCGTAGGGAAGCTCAGTTTTAGTCACAGTAGCTCCCACAAGTGTCTCCTCAGTGTGTTCCCAGTTCCTTAGAAACAGTGTATTTGCTGGGAGAAAAGTGCATTACTGTGCGCATTCACCGTTCAGCAAATACATGTGTAGAAGCACAGCGCTAGCAGAAACGAAAGTTTCTCGACGTTTTCTAAATCAGGGAACAAATTGCACACTTCTGAGATGCATTGGGCAACTTTGTCAGAAATAAGTTTTTTGCCTACAGATTCATGCCTATTTGCGCAGTAGTACAGATTCTGAGTATGTAACTGGGCTGGATGAAATCAGCATTTCTCTTCCTTCCCTGTGCGTAGGGAAGCTCAGTTTTAGTCACAGTAGCTCCCACAAGAGTCTCCTCAGTGTGTTCCCATTTCCTTAGAAACAGTGTATTTGCTGGGAGAAAAGTGCATTACTGTGCGCTTTCACCGTTCAGCAAATACATGTGTAGAAGCACAGTGCTAGCAGAAACGAACGTTTCTCGACGTTTTCTAACTCACGGAACAAGTTGCACACTTCTGAGATGCATTTGGGCAACTTTGTCAGAAATGAGATTTTTGCCTAAAGAGACATGCCTATTTGCGCAGTAGTACAGATTCTGAGTATGTAACTGGGCTTGATGAAATCAGCATTTCTCTTGCTTCCCTGTGCGTAGGGAAGCTCAGTTTTAGTCACAGTAGCTCCCACAAGTGTCTCCTCAGTGTGTTCCCATTTCCTTAGAAACAGTGTATTTGCTGGGAGAAAAGTGCATTACTGTGCGCTTTCACCGTTCAGCAAATACATGTGTAGAAGCACAGCGCTAGCAGAAACGAACGTTTCTCGACGTTTTCTAACTCAGGGAACAAGTTGCACACTTCTGAGATGCATTTGGGCAACTTTGTCAGAAATGAGTTTTTTGCCTACAGAGACATGCCTATTTGCGCAGTAGTACAGATTCTGAGTATGTAACTGGGCTTGATGAAATAAGCATTTGTCTTGCTTCCCTGTGCGTAGGGAAGCTCAGTTTTAGTCACAGTAGCTCCCACAAGTGCCTCCTCAGTGTGTTCCCATTTCCTTAGAAACAGTGTATTTGCTGGGAGAAAAGTGCATTACTGTGCGCTTTCACCGTTCAGCATATACATGTGTAGAAGCACAGCGCTAGCAGAAACGAACGTTTCTCGACGTTTTCTAACTCAGGGAACAAGTTGCACACTTCTGAGATGCATTTGGGCAACTTTGTCAGAAATGAGTTTTTTGCCTACAGAGACATGCCTATTTGCGCAGTAGTACAGATTCTGAGTATGTAACTGGGCTGGATGAAATCAGCATTTCTCTTGCTTCCCTGTGCGTAGGGAAGCTCAGTTTTAGTCACAGTAGCTCCCACAAGTGTCTCCTCAGTGTGTTCCCATTTCCTTAGAAACAGTGTATTTGCTGGGAGAAAAGTGCATTACTGTGCGCTTTCACCGTTCAGCAAATACATGTGTAGAAACACAGCGCTAGCAGAAACGAACGTTTCTCGACGTTTTCTAACTCAGGGAACAAGTTGCACACTTCTGAGATGCATTTGGGCAACTTTGTCAGAAATGAGTTTTTTGCCTACAGAGACATGCCTATTTGCGCAGTAGTACAGATTCTGAGTATGTAACTGGGCTTGATGAAATCAGCATTTCTCTTGCTTCCCTGTGCGTAGGGAAGCTCACTTTTAGTCACAGTAGCTCCCACAAGTGCCTCCTCAGTGTGTTCCCATTGTGTATTTGCTGGGAGAAAAGTGCATTACTGTGCGCTTTCACCGTTCAGCATATACATGTGAAGAAGCACAGCGCTAGCAGAAACGAACGTTTCTCGACGTTTTCTAACTCAGGGAACAAGTTGCACACTTCTGAGATGCATTTGGGCAACTTTGTCAGAAATGAGTTTTTTGCCTACAGAGAAATGCCTATTTGCGCATTAGTACAGATTCTGAGTATGTAACTGGGCTTGATGAAATCAGCATTTCTCTTGCTTCTCTGTGCGTAGGGAAGCTCAGTTTTAGTCACAGTAGCTCCCACAAGTGTCTCCTCAGTGTGTTCCCATTTCCTTAGAAACAGTGTATTTGCTGGGAGAAAAGTGCATTACTGTGCGCTTTCACCGTTCAGCAAATACATGTGTAGAAGCACAGCGCTAGCAGAAACGAACGTTTCTCGACGTTTTCTAACTCAGGGAACAAGTTGCACACTTCTGAGATGCATTTGGGCAACTTTGTCAGAAATGAGTTTTTTGCCTACAGAGACATGACTATTTGCGCAGTAGTACAGATTCTGAGTATGTAACTGGGCTGGATGAAATCAGCATTTCTCTTGCTTCCCTGTGCGTAGGGAAGCTCAGTTTTAGTCACAGTAGCTCCCACAAGTGCCTCCTCAGTGTGTTCCCATTTCCTTAGAAAGAGTGTATTTGCTGGGAGAAAAGTGCATTACTGTGCGCTTTCACCGTTCAGCATATACATGTGTAGAAGCACAGCGCTAGCAGAAACGAATGTTTCTCGACGTTTTCTAACTCAGGGAACAAGTTGCACACTTCTGAGATGCATTTGGGCAACTTTGTCAGAAATGAGTTTTTTGCCTACAGAGACATGCCTATTTGCGCAGTAGTACAGATTCTGAGTATGTAACTGGGCTGGATGAAATCAGCATTTCTCTTGCTTCGCTGTGCGTAGGGAAGTTCAGTTTTAGTCACAGTAGCTCCCACAAGTGCCTCCTCAGTGTGTTCCCATTTCCTTAGAAACAGTGTATTTGCTGGGAGAAAAGTGCATTACTGTGCGCTTTCACCGTTCAGCATATACATGTGTAGAAGCACAGCGCTAGCAGAAACGAACGTTTCTCGACGTTTTCTAACTCAGGGAACAAGTTGCACACTTCTGAGATGCATTTGGGCAACTTTGTCAGAAATGAGTTTTTTGCCTACAGAGACATGCCTATTTGCTCAGTAGTACAGATTCTGAGTATGTAACTGGGCTGGATGAAATCAGCATTTCTCTTGCTTCCCTGTGCGTAGGGAAGCTCAGTTTTAGTCACTGTAGCTCCCACAAGTGTCTCCTCAGTGTGTTCCCATTTCCTTAGAAACAGTGGATTTGCTGCGAGAAAAGTGCAATACTGTGCGCTTTCACCGTTCAGCAAATACATGTGTAGAAGCACAGCGCTAGCAGAAACGACCGTTTCTCGACGTTTTCTAACTCAGGGAACAAGTTGCACACTTCTGAGATGCATTTGGGCAACTTTGTCAGAAATGAGTTTTTTGCCTACAGAGACATGCCTATTTGCGCAGTAGTACAGATTCTGAGTATGTAACTGGGCTGGATGAAATCAGCATTTCTCTTGCTTCCCTGTGCGTAGGGAAGCTCAGTTTTAGTCACAGTAGCTCCCACAAGTGCCTCCGCAGTGTGTTCCCATTTCCTTAGAAACAGTGGATTTGCTGGGAGAAAAGTGCATTACTGTGCGCTTTCACCGTTCAGCATATACATGTGTAGAAGCACAGCGCTAGCAGAAACGAATGTTTCTCGACGTTTTCTAACTCAGGGAACAAGTTGCACACTTCTGAGATGCATTTGGGCAACTTTGTCAGAAATGAGTTTTTTGCCTACAGAGACATGCCTATTTGCGCAGTAGTACAGATTCTGAGTATGTAACTGGGCTGGATGAAATCAGCATTTCTATTGCTTCCCTGTGCGTAGGGAAGCTCAGTTTTAGTCACAGTAGCTCCCACAAGTGTCTCCTCAGTGTGTTCCCATTTCCTTAGAAACAGTGTATTTGCTGGGAGAAAAGTGCATTACTGTGCGCTTTCACCGTTCAGCAAATACATGTGTAGAAGCACAGCGCTAGCAGAAACGAACGTTTCTCGACGTTTTCTAACTCAGGGAACAAGTTGCACACTTCTGAGATGCATTTGGGCAACTTTGTCAGAAATGAGTTTTTTGCCTACAGAGACATGCCTATTTGCGCAGTAGTACAGATTCTGAGTATGTAACTGGGCTTGATGAAATAAGCATTTGTCTTGCTTCCCTGTGCGTAGGGAAGCTCAGTTTTAGTCACAGTAGCTCCCACAAGTGCCTCCTCAGTGTGTTCCCATTTCCTTAGAAACAGTGTATTTGCTGGGAGAAAAGTGCATTACTGTGCGCTTTCACCGTTCAGCATATACATGTGTAGAAGCACAGCGCTAGCAGAAACGAACGTTTCTCGACGTTTTCTAACTCAGGGAACAAGTTGCACACTTCTGAGATGCATTTGGGCAACTTTGTCAGAAATGAGTTTTTTGCCTACAGAGACATGCCTATTTGCGCAGTAGTACAGATTCTGAGTATGTAACTGGGCTGGATGAAATCAGCATTTCTCTTGCTTCCCTGTGCGTAGGGAAGCTCAGTTTTAGTCACAGTAGCTCCCACAAGTGTCTCCTCAGTGTGTTCCCATTTCCTTAGAAACAGTGTATTTGCTGGGAGAAAAGTGCATTACTGTGCGCTTTCACCGTTCAGCAAATACATGTGTAGAAGCACAGCGCTAGTAGAAACAACCGTTTCTCGACGTTTTCTAACTCAGGGAACAAGTGGCACACTTCTGAGATGCATTTGGGCAACTTTGTCAGAAATGAGTTTTTTGCCTACAGAGACATGCCTATTTGCGCAGTAGTACAGATTCTGAGTATGTAACTGGGCTGGATGAAATCAGCATTTCTCTTGCTTCCCTGTGCGTAGGGAAGCTCAGTTTTAGTCACTGTAGCTCCCACAAGTGTCTCCTCAGTGTGTTCCCATTTCCTTAGAAACAGTGGATTTGCTGGGAGAAAAGTGCATTACTGTGCGCTTTCAACGTTCAGCAAATACATGTGTAGAAGCACAGCGCTAGCAGAAACGAACTTTTCTCGACGTTTTCTAACTCAGGGAACAAGTTGCACACTTCTGAGATGCATTTGGGAAACTTTGTCAGAAATGACTTTTTTGCCCACAGAGACATGCCTATTTGCTCAGTAGTCAGATTCTGAGTATGTAACTGGGCTTGATGAAATCAGCATTTCTCTTGCTTCCCTGTGCGTAGGGAAGCTCAGTTTTAGTCACAGTAGCTCCCACAAATGCCTCCTCAGTGTGTTCCCATTTCCTTAGAAACAGTGTATTTGCTGGGAGAAAAGTGCATTACTGTGCGCTTTCACCGTTCAGCATATACATGTGTAGAAGCACAGCGCTAGCAGAAACGAACGTTTCTCGACGTTTTCTAACTCAGGGAACAAGTTGCACACTTCTGAGATGCATTTGGGCAACTTTGTCAGAAATGAGTTTTTTGCCTACAGAGAAATGCCTATTTGCGCATTAGTACAGATTCTGAGTATGTAACTGGGCTTGATGAAATCAGCATTTCTCTTGCTTCCCTGTGCGTAGGGAAGCTCACTTTTAGTCACAGTAGCTCCCACAAGTGTCTCCTCAGTGTGTTCCCATTTCCTTAGAAACAGTGGATTTGCTGGGAGAAAAGTGCATTACTGTGCGCTTTCACCGTTCAGCAAATACATGTGTAGAAGCACAGCGCTAGCAGAAACGAACGTTTCTCGACGTTTTCTAACTCAGGGAACAAGTTGCACACTTCTGAGATGCATTTGGGCAACTTTGTCAGAAATGAGTTTTTTGCCTACAGAGACATGCCTATTTGCGCAGTAGTACAGATTCTGAGTATGTAACTGGGCTGGATGAAATCAGCATTTCTCTTGCTTCCCTGTGCGTAGGGAAGCTCAGTTTTAGTCACAGTAGCTCCCACAAGTGTCTCCTCAGTGTGTTCCCATTTCCTTAGAAACAGTGTATTTGCTAGGAGAAAAGTGCATTACTGTGCGCTTTCAACGTTCAGCAAATACATGTGTAGAAGCACAGCGCTAGCAGAAACGAACGTTTCTCGACGTTTTCTAACTCAGGGAACAAGTTGCACACTTCTGAGATGCATTTGGGCAACTTTGTCAGAAATGAGTTTTTTGCCTACAGAGACATGCCTATTTGCTCAGTAGTACAGATTCTGAGTATGTAACTGGGCTGGATGAAATCAGCATTTCTCTTGCTTCCCTGTGCGTAGGGAAGCTCAGTTTTAGTCACTGTAGCTCCCACAAGTGTCTCCTCAGTGTGTTCCCAGTTCCTTAGAAACAGTGGATTTGCTGCGAGAAAAGTGCATTACTGTGCGCTTTCACCGTTCAGCAAATACATGTGTAGAAGCACAGCGCTAGCAGAAACGAACGTTTCTCGACGTTTTCTAACTCAGGGAACAAGTTGCACACTTCTGAGATGCATTTGGGCAACTTTGTCAGCAATGAGTTTTTTGCCTACAGATTCATGCCTATTTGCGCAGTAGTACAGATTCGGAGTATGTAACTGGGCTGGATGAAATCAGCATTTCTCTTGCTTCCCTGTGCGTAGGGAAGTTCAGTTTTAGTCACAGTAGCTCCCACAAGTGCCTCCTCAGTGTGTTCCCATTTCCTTAGAAACAGTGTATTTGCTGGGAGAAAAGTGCATTACTGTGCGCTTTCACCGTTCAGCATATACATGTGTAGAAGCACAGCGCTAGCAGAAACGAACGTTTCTCGACGTTTTCTAACTCAGGGAACAAGTTGCACACTTCTGAGATGCATTTGGGCAACTTTGTCAGAAATGAGTTTTTTGCCTAAAGAGACATGCCTATTTTCGCAGTAGTACAGAGTCTGAGTATGTAACTGGGCTTGATGAAATCAGCATTTCTCTTGCTCCCCTGTGCGTAGGGAAGCTCAGTTTAATCACAGTAGCTCCTACAAGTGTCTCCTCAGTGTGTTCCCATTTCCTTAGAAACAGTGTATTTGCTGGGAGAAAAGTGCATTACTGTGCGCTTTCACCGTTCAGCAAATACATGTGTAGAAGCACAGCGCTAGCAGAAACGAACGTTTCTCGACGTTTTCTAACTCAGGGAACAAGTTGCACACTTCTGAGATGCATTTGGGCAACTTTGTCAGAAATGAGTTTTGTGCCTACAGAGACATGCCTATTTGCGCATTAGTACAGATTCTGAGTATGTAACTGGGCTGGATGAAATCAGCATTTTTCTTGCTTCCCTGTGCGTAGGGAAGCTCAGTTTTAGTCACAGTAGCTCCCACAAGTGCCTCCGCAGTGTGTTCCCATTTCCTTAGAAACAGTGGATTTGCTGGGAGAAAAGTGCATTACTGTGCGCTTTCACCGTTCAGCATATACATGTGTAGAAGCACAGCGCTAGCAGAAACGAATGTTTCTCGACGTTTTCTAACTCAGGGAACAAGTTGCACACTTCTGAGATGCATTTGGGCAACTTTGTCAGAAATGAGTTTTTTGCCTACAGAGACATGCCTATTTGCGCAGTAGTACAGATTCTGAGTATGTAACTGGGCTGGATGAAATCAGCATTTCTATTGCTTCCCTGTGCGTAGGGAAGCTCAGTTTTAGTCACAGTAGCTCCCACAAGTGCCTCCTCAGTGTGTTCCCATTGTGTATTTGCTGGGAGAAAAGTGCATTACTGTGCACTTTCACCGTTCAGCATATACATGTGAAGAAGCACAGCGCTAGCAGAAACGAACGTTTCTCGACGTTTTCTAACTCAGGGAACAAGTTGCACACTTCTGAGATGCATTTGGGCAACTTTGTCAGAAATGAGTTTTTTGCCTACAGAGAAATGCCTATTTGCGCATTAGTACAGATTCTGAGTATGTAACTGGGCTTGATGAAATCAGCATTTCTCTTGCTTCTCTGTGCGTAGGGAAGCTCAGTTTTAGTCACAGTAGCTCCCACAAGTGTCTCCTCAGTGTGTTCCCATTTCCTTAGAAACAGTGTATTTGCTGGGAGAAAAGTGCATTACTGTGCGCTTTCACCGTTCAGCAAATACATGTGTAGAAGCACAGCGCTAGCAGAAGCGAACGTTTCTCGACGTTTTCTAACTCAGGGAACAAGTTGCACACTTCTGAGATGCATTTGGGCAACTTTGTCAGAAATGAGTTTTTTGCCTACAGAGACATGACTATTTGCGCAGTAGTACAGATTCTGAGTATGTAACTGGGCTGGATGAAATCAGCATTTCTCTTGCTTCCCTGTGCGTAGGGAAGCTCAGTTTTAGTCACAGTAGCTCCCACAAGTGCCTCCTCAGTGTGTTCCCATTTCCTTAGAAAGAGTGTATTTGCTGGGAGAAAAGTGCATTACTGTGCGCTTTCACCGTTCAGCATATACATGTGTAGAAGCACAGCGCTAGCAGAAACGAATGTTTCTCGACGTTTTCTAACTCAGGGAACAAGTTGCACACTTCTGAGATGCATTTGGGCAACTTTGTCAGAAATGAGTTTTTTGCCTACAGAGACATGCCTATTTGCGCAGTAGTACAGATTCTGAGTATGTAACTGGGCTGGATGAAATCAGCATTTCTCTTGCTTCGCTGTGCGTAGGGAAGTTCAGTTTTAGTCACAGTAGCTCCCACAAGTGCCTCCTCAGTGTGTTCCCATTTCCTTAGAAACAGTGTATTTGCTGGGAGAAAAGTGCATTACTGTGCGCTTTCACCGTTCAGCATATACATGTGTAGAAGCACAGCGCTAGCAGAAACGAACGTTTCTCGACGTTTTCTAACTCAGGGAACAAGTTGCACACTTCTGAGATGCATTTGGGCAACTTTGTCAGAAATGAGTTTTTTGCCTACAGAGACATGCCTATTTGCTCAGTAGTACAGATTCTGAGTATGTAACTGGGCTGGATGAAATCAGCATTTCTCTTGCTTCCCTGTGCGTAGGGAAGCTCAGTTTTAGTCACTGTAGCTCCCACAAGTGTCTCCTCAGTGTGTTCCCATTTCCTTAGAAACAGTGGATTTGCTGCGAGAAAAGTGCAATACTGTGCGCTTTCACCGTTCAGCAAATACATGTGTAGAAGCACAGCGCTAGCAGAAACGACCGTTTCTCGACGTTTTCTAACTCAGGGAACAAGTTGCACACTTCTGAGATGCATTTGGGCAACTTTGTCAGAAATGAGTTTTTTGCCTACAGAGACATGCCTATTTGCGCAGTAGTACAGATTCTGAGTATGTAACTGGGCTTGATGAAATCAGCATTTCTCTTGCTTCCCTGTGCGTAGGGAAGCTCAGTTTTAGTCACAGTAGCTCCCACAAGTGTCTCCTCAGTGTGTTCCCATTTCCTTAGAAACAGTGTATTTGCTGGGAGAAAAGTGCATTACTGTGCGCTTTCAACGTTCAGCAAATACATGTGTAGAAGCACAGCGCTAGCAGAAACGAACGTTTCTCGACGTTTTCTAACTCAGGGAACAAGTTGCACACTTCTGAGATGCATTTGGGCAACTTTGTCAGAAATGAGTTTTTTGCTTACAGAGACATGCCTATTTGCTCAGTAGTACAGATTCTGAGTATGTAACTGGGCTGGATGAAATCAGCATTTCTCTTGCTTCCCTGTGCGTAGGGAAGCTCAGTTTTAGTCACTGTAGCTCCCACAAGTGTCTCCTCAGTGTGTTCCCATTTCCTTAGAAACAGTGGATTTGCTGCGAGAAAAGTGCATTACTGTGCGCTTTCACCGTTCAGCAAATACATGTGTAGAAGCACAGCGCTAGCAGAAACGAACGTTTCTCGACGTTTTCTAACTCAGGGAACAAGTTGCACACTTCTGAGATGCATTTGGGCAACTTTGTCAGAAATGAGTTTTTTGCCTACAGATTCATGCCTATTTGCGCAGTAGTACAGATTCGGAGTATGTAACTGGGCTGGATGAAATCAGCATTTCTCTTGCTTCCCTGTGCGTAGGGAAGTTCAGTTTTAGTCACAGTAGCTCCCACAAGTGCCTCCTCAGTGTGTTCCCATTTCCTTAGAAACAGTGTATTTGCTGGGAGAAAAGTGCATTACTGTGCGCTTTCACCGTTCAGCATATACATGTGTAGAAGCACAGCGCTAGCAGAAACGAACGTTTCTCGACGTTTTCTAACTCAGGGAACAAGTTGCACACTTCTGAGATGCATTTGGGCAACTTTGTCAGAAATGAGTTTTTTGCCTACAGAGACATGCCTATTTGCTCAGTAGTACAGATTCTGAGTATGTAACTGGGCTGGATGAAATCAGCATTTCTCTTGCTTCCCTGTGCGTAGGGAAGCTCAGTTTTAGTCACAGTAGCTCCCACAAGTGTCTCCTCAGTGTGTTCCCAGTTCCTTAGAAACAGTGTATTTGCTGGGAGAAAAGTGCATTACTGTGCGCATTCACCGTTCAGCAAATACATGTGTAGAAGCACAGCGCTAGCAGAAACGAAAGTTTCTCGACGTTTTCTAAATCAGGGAACAAATTGCACACTTCTGAGATGCATTGGGCAACTTTGTCAGAAATAAGTTTTTTGCCTACAGATTCATGCCTATTTGCGCAGTAGTACAGATTCTGAGTATGTAACTGGGCTGGATGAAATCAGCATTTCTCTTCCTTCCCTGTGCGTAGGGAAGCTCAGTTTTAGTCACAGTAGCTCCCACAAGAGTCTCCTCAGTGTGTTCCCATTTCCTTAGAAACAGTGTATTTGCTGGGAGAAAAGTGCATTACTGTGCGCTTTCACCGTTCAGCAAATACATGTGTAGAAGCACAGTGCTAGCAGAAACGAACGTTTCTCGACGTTTTCTAACTCACGGAACAAGTTGCACACTTCTGAGATGCATTTGGGCAACTTTGTCAGAAATGAGATTTTTGCCTAAAGAGACATGCCTATTTGCGCAGTAGTACAGATTCTGAGTATGTAACTGGGCTTGATGAAATCAGCATTTCTCTTGCTTCCCTGTGCGTAGGGAAGCTCAGTTTTAGTCACAGTAGCTCCCACAAGTGTCTCCTCAGTGTGTTCCCATTTCCTTAGAAACAGTGTATTTGCTGGGAGAAAAGTGCATTACTGTGCGCTTTCAACGTTCAGCAAATACATGTGTAGAAGCACAGCGCTAGCAGAAACGAACGTTTCTCGACGTTTTCTAACTCAGGGAACAAGTTGCACACTTCTGAGATGCATTTGGGCAACTTTGTCAGAAATGAGTTTTTTGCCTACAGAGACATGCCTATTTGCTCAGTAGTACAGATTCTGAGTATGTAACTGGGCTGGATGAAATCAGCATTTCTCTTGCTTCCCTGTGCGTAGGGAAGCTCAGTTTTAGTCACTGTAGCTCCCACAAGTGTCTCCTCAGTGTGTTCCCATTTCCTTAGAAACAGTGGATTTGCTGCGAGAAAAGTGCATTACTGTGCGCTTTCACCGTTCAGCAAATACATGTGTAGAAGCACAGCGCTAGCAGAAACGAACGTTTCTCGACGTTTTCTAACTCAGGGAACAAGTTGCACACTTCTGAGATGCATTTGGGCAACTTTGTCAGAAATGAGTTTTTTGCCTATAGATTCATGCCTATTTGCGCAGTAGTACAGATTCGGAGTATGTAACTGGGCTGGATGAAATCAGCATTTCTCTTGCTTCCCTGTGCGTAGGGAAGTTCAGTTTTAGTCACAGTAGCTCCCACAAGTGCCTCCTCAGTGTGTTCCCATTTCCTTAGAAACAGTGTATTTGCTGGGAGAAAAGTGCATTACTGTGCGCTTTCACCGTTCAGCATATACATGTGTAGAAGCACAGCGCTAGCAGAAACGAACGTTTCTCGACGTTTTCTAACTCAGGGAACAAGTTGCACACTTCTGAGATGCATTTGGGCAACTTTGTCAGAAATGAGTTTTTTGCCTACAGAGACATGCCTATTTGCTCAGTAGTACAGATTCTGAGTATGTAACTGGGCTGGATGAAATCAGCATTTCTCTTGCTTCCCTGTGCGTAGGGAAGCTCAGTTTTAGTCACAGTAGCTCCCACAAGTGTCTCCTCAGTGTGTTCCCAGTTCCTTAGAAACAGTGGATTTGCTGCGAGAAAAGTGCATTACTGTGCGCTTTCACCGTTCAGCAAATACATGTGTAGAAGCACAGCGCTAGCAGAAACGACCGTTTCTCGACGTTTTCTAACTCAGGGAACAAGTTGCACACTTCTGAGATGCATTTGGGCAACTTTGTCAGAAATGAGTTTTTTGCCTACAGAGACATGCCTATTTGCGCAGTAGTACAGATTCTGAGTATGTAACTGGGCTTGATGAAATCAGCATTTCTCTTGCTTCCCTGTGCGTAGGGAAGCTCAGTTTTAGTCACAGTAGCTCCCACAAGTGTCTCCTCAGTGTGTTCCCATTTCCTTAGAAACAGTGTATTTGCTGGGAGAAAAGTGCATTACTGTGCGCTTTCAACGTTCAGCAAATACATGTGTAGAAGCACAGCGCTAGCAGAAACGAACGTTTCTCGACGTTTTCTAACTCAGGGAACAAGTTGCACACTTCTGAGATGCATTTGGGCAACTTTGTCAGAAATGAGTTTTTTGCCTACAGAGACATGCCTATTTGCTCAGTAGTACAGATTCTGAGTATGTAACTGGGCTGGATGAAATCAGCATTTCTCTTGCTTCCCTGTGCGTAGGGAAGCTCAGTTTTAGTCACTGTAGCTCCCACAAGTGTCTCCTCAGTGTGTTCCCATTTCCTTAGAAACAGTGGATTTGCTGCGAGAAAAGTGCATTACTGTGCGCTTTCACCGTTCAGCAAATACATGTGTAGAAGCACAGCGCTAGCAGAAACGAACGTTTCTCGACGTTTTCTAACTCAGGGAACAAGTTGCACACTTCTGAGATGCATTTGGGCAACTTTGTCAGAAATGAGTTTTTTGCCTACAGATTCATGCCTATTTGCGCAGTAGTACAGATTCGGAGTATGTAACTGGGCTGGATGAAATCAGCATTTCTCTTGCTTCCCTGTGCGTAGGGAAGTTCAGTTTTAGTCACAGTAGCTCCCACAAGTGCCTCCTCAGTGTGTTCCCATTTCCTTAGAAACAGTGTATTTGCTGGGAGAAAAGTGCATTACTGTGCGCTTTCACCGTTCAGCATATACATGTGTAGAAGCACAGCGCTAGCAGAAACGAACGTTTCTCGACGTTTTCTAACTCAGGGAACAAGTTGCACACTTCTGAGATGCATTTGGGCAACTTTGTCAGAAATGAGTTTTTTGCCTACAGAGACATGCCTATTTGCTCAGTAGTACAGATTCTGAGTATGTAACTGGGCTGGATGAAATCAGCATTTCTCTTGCTTCCCTGTGCGTAGGGAAGCTCAGTTTTAGTCACAGTAGCTCCCACAAGTGTCTCCTCAGTGTGTTCCCAGTTCCTTAGAAACAGTGTATTTGCTGGGAGAAAAGTGCATTACTGTGCGCATTCACCGTTCAGCAAATACATGTGTAGAAGCACAGCGCTAGCAGAAACGAAAGTTTCTCGACGTTTTCTAAATCAGGGAACAAATTGCACACTTCTGAGATGCATTGGGCAACTTTGTCAGAAATAAGTTTTTTGCCTACAGATTCATGCCTATTTGCGCAGTAGTACAGATTCTGAGTATGTAACTGGGCTGGATGAAATCAGCATTTCTCTTCCTTCCCTGTGCGTAGGGAAGCTCAGTTTTAGTCACAGTAGCTCCCACAAGAGTCTCCTCTGTGTGTTCCCATTTCCTTAGAAACAGTGTATTTGCTGGGAGAAAAGTGCATTACTGTGCGCTTTCACCGTTCAGCAAATACATGTGTAGAAGCACAGTGCTAGCAGAAACGAACGTTTCTCGACGTTTTCTAACTCAGGGAACAAGTTGCACACTTCTGAGATGCATTTGGGCAACTTTGTCAGAAATGAGATTTTTGCCTAAAGAGACATGCCTATTTGCGCAGTAGTACAGATTCTGAGTATGTAACTGGGCTGGATGAAATCAGCATTTCTCTTGCTTCCCTGTGCGTAGGGAAGCTCAGTTTTAGTCACTGTAGCTCCCACAAGTGTCTCCTCAGTGTGTTCCCATTTCCTTAGAAACAGTGGATTTGCTGCGAGAAAAGTGCATTACTGTGCGCTTTCACCGTTCAGCAAATACATGTGTAGAAGCACAGCGCTAGCAGAAACGAACGTTTCTCGACGTTTTCTAACTCAGGGAACAAGTTGCACACTTCTGAGATGCATTTGGGCAACTTTGTCAGAAATGAGTTTTTTGCCTATAGATTCATGCCTATTTGCGCAGTAGTACAGATTCGGAGTATGTAACTGGGCTGGATGAAATCAGCATTTCTCTTGCTTCCCTGTGCGTAGGGAAGTTCAGTTTTAGTCACAGTAGCTCCCACAAGTGCCTCCTCAGTGTGTTCCCATTTCCTTAGAAACAGTGTATTTGCTGGGAGAAAAGTGCATTACTGTGCGCTTTCACCGTTCAGCATATACATGTGTAGAAGCACAGCGCTAGCAGAAACGAACGTTTCTCGACGTTTTCTAACTCAGGGAACAAGTTGCACACTTCTGAGATGCATTTGGGCAACTTTGTCAGAAATGAGTTTTTTGCCTACAGAGACATGCCTATTTGCTCAGTAGTACAGATTCTGAGTATGTAACTGGGCTGGATGAAATCAGCATTTCTCTTGCTTCCCTGTGCGTAGGGAAGCTCAGTTTTAGTCACAGTAGCTCCCACAAGTGTCTCCTCAGTGTGTTCCCAGTTCCTTAGAAACAGTGTATTTGCTGGGAGAAAAGTGCATTACTGTGTGCTTTCACCGTTCAGCAAATACATGTGTAGAAGCACAGCGCTAGCAGATACGAACGTTTCTCGACGTTTTCTAACTCAGGGAACAAGTTGCACACTTCTGAGATGCATTTGGGCAACTTTGTCAGAAATGAGTTTTTTGCCTAAAGAGACATGCCTATTTTCGCAGTAGTACAGAGTCTGAGTATGTAACTGGGCTTGATGAAATCAGCATTTCTCTTGCTCCCCTGTGCGTAGGGAAGCTCAGTTTAATCACAGTAGCTCCTACAAGTGTCTCCTCAGTGTGTTCCCATTTCCTTAGAAACAGTGTATTTGCTGGGAGAAAAGTGCATTACTGTGCGCTTTCACCGTTCAGCAAATACATGTGTAGAAGCACAGCGCTAGCAGAAACGAACGTTTCTCGACGTTTTCTAACTCAGGGAACAAGTTGCACACTTCTGAGATGCATTTGGGCAACTTTGTCAGAAATGAGTTTTGTGCCTACAGAGACATGCCTATTTGCGCATTACTACAGATTCTGAGTATGTAACTGGGCTGGATGAAATCAGCATTTCTCTTGCTTCCCTGTGCGTAGGGAAGCTCAGTTTTAGTCACAGTAGCTCCCACAAGTGCCTCCGCAGTGTGTTCCCATTTCCTTAGAAACAGTGGATTTGCTGGGAGAAAAGTGCATTACTGTGCGCTTTCACCGTTCAGCATATACATGTGTAGAAGCACAGCGCTAGCAGAAACGAATGTTTCTCGACGTTTTCTAACTCAGGGAACAAGTTGCACACTTCTGAGATGCATTTGGGCAACTTTGTCAGAAATGAGTTTTTTGCCTACAGAGACATGCCTATTTGCGCAGTAGTACAGATTCTGAGTATGTAACTGGGCTGGATGAAATCAGCATTTCTATTGCTTCCCTGTGCGTAGGGAAGCTCAGTTTTAGTCACAGTAGCTCCCACAAGTGTCTCCTCAGTGTGTTCCCATTTCCTTAGAAACAGTGTATTTGCTGGGAGAAAAGTGCATTACTGTGCGCTTTCACCGTTCAGCAAATACATGTGTAGAAGCACAGCGCTAGCAGAAACGAACGTTTCTCGACGTTTTCTAACTCAGGGAACAAGTTGCACACTTCTGAGATGCATTTGGGCAACTTTGTCAGAAATGAGTTTTTTGCCTACAGAGACATGCCTATTTGCGCAGTAGTACAGATTCTGAGTATGTAACTGGGCTTGATGAAATAAGCATTTGTCTTGCTTCCCTGTGCGTAGGGAAGCTCAGTTTTAGTCACAGTAGCTCCCACAAGTGCCTCCTCAGTGTGTTCCCATTTCCTTAGAAACAGTGTATTTGCTGAGAGAAAAGTGCATTACTGTGCGCTTTCACCGTTCAGCATATACATGTGTAGAAGCACAGCGCTAGCAGAAACGAACGTTTCTCGACGTTTTCTAACTCAGGGAACAAGTTGCACACTTCTGAGATGCATTTGGGCAACTTTGTCAGAAATGAGTTTTTTGCCTACAGAGACATGCCTATTTGCGCAGTAGTACAGATTCTGAGTATGTAACTGGGCTGGATGAAATCAGCATTTCTCTTGCTTCCCTGTGCGTAGGGAAGCTCAGTTTTAGTCACAGTAGCTCCCACAAGTGTCTCCTCAGTGTGTTCCCATTTCCTTAGAAACAGTGTATTTGCTGGGAGAAAAGTGCATTACTGTGCGCTTTCACCGTTCAGCAAATACATGTGTAGAAACACAGCGCTAGCAGAAACGAACGTTTCTCGACGTTTTCTAACTCAGGGAACAAGTTGCACACTTCTGAGATGCATTTGGGCAACTTTGTCAGAAATGAGTTTTTTGCCTACAGAGACATGCCTATTTGCGCAGTAGTACAGATTCTGAGTATGTAACTGGGCTTGATGAAATCAGCATTTGTCTTGCTTCCCTGTGCGTAGGGAAGCTCAGTTTTAGTCACAGTAGCTCCCACAAGTGCCTCCTCAGTGTGTTCCCATTTCCTTAGAAACAGTGTATTTGCTGGGAGAAAAGTGCATTACTGTGCGCTTTCACCGTTCAGCATATACATGTGAAGAAGCACAGCGCTAGCAGAAACGAACGTTTCTCGACGTTTTCTAACTCAGGGAACAAGTTGCACACTTCTGAGATGCATTTGGGCAACTTTGTCAGAAATGAGTTTTTTGCCTACAGAGAAATGCCTATTTGCGCATTAGTACAGATTCTGAGTATGTAACTGGGCTTGATGAAATCAGCATTTCTCTTGCTTCCCTGTGCGTAGGGAAGCTCAGTTTTAGTCACAGTAGCTCCCACAAGTGTCTCCTCAGTGTGTTCCCATTTCCTTAGAAACAGTGTATTTGCTGGGAGAAAAGTGCATTACTGTGCGCTTTCACCGTTCAGCAAATACATGTGTAGAAGCACAGCGCTAGCAGAAGCGAACGTTTCTCGACGTTTTCTAACTCAGGGAACAAGTTGCACACTTCTGAGATGCATTTGGGCAACTTTGTCAGAAATGAGTTTTTTGCCTACAGAGACATGACTATTTGCGCAGTAGTACAGATTCTGAGTATGTAACTGGGCTGGATGAAATCAGCATTTCTCTTGCTTCCCTGTGCGTAGGGAAGCTCAGTTTTAGTCACAGTAGCTCCCACAAGTGCCTCCTCAGTGTGTTCCCATTTCCTTAGACACAGTGTATTTGCTGGGAGAAAAGTGCATTACTGTGCGCTTTCACCGTTCAGCAAATACATGTGTAGATGCACAGCGCTAGCAGAAATGAACGTTTCTCGACGTTTTCTAACTCAGGGAACAAGTTGCACACTTCTGAGATGCATTTGGGCATCTTTGTCAGAAATGAGTTTTTGCCTACAGAGGCATCCCTATTTGCGCAGTAGTACAGATTCTGAGTATGTAACTGGGCTGGATGAAATCAGCATTTCTCTTGCTTCGCTGTGCGTAGGGAAGTTCAGTTTTAGTCACAGTAGCTCCCACAAGTGCCTCCTCAGTGTGTTCCCATTTCCTTAGAAACAGTGTATTTGCTGGGAGAAAAGTGCATTACTGTGCGCTTTCACCGTTCAGCATATACATGTGTAGAAGCACAGCGCTAGCAGAAACGAACGTTTCTCGACGTTTTCTAACTCAGGGAACAAGTTGCACACTTCTGAGATGCATTTGGGCAACTTTGTCAGAAATGAGTTTTTTGCCTACAGAGACATGACTATTTGCTCAGTAGTACAGATTCTGAGTATGTAACTGGGCTGGATGAAATCAGCATTTCTCTTGCTTCCCTGTGCGTAGGGAAGCTCAGTTTTAGTCACTGTAGCTCCCACAAGTGTCTCCTCAGTGTGTTCCCATTTCCTTAGAAACAGTGGATTTGCTGCGAGAAAAGTGCAATACTGTGCGCTTTCACCGTTCAGCAAATACATGTGTAGAAGCACAGCGCTAGCAGAAACGACCGTTTCTCGACGTTTTCTAACTCAGGGAACAAGTTGCACACTTCTGAGATGCATTTGGGCAACTTTGTCAGAAATGAGTTTTTTGCCTACAGAGACATGCCTATTTGCGCAGTAGTACAGATTCTGAGTATGTAACTGGGCTGGATGAAATCAGCATTTCTCTTGCTTCCCTGTGTGTAGGGAAGTTCAGTTTTAGTCACAGTAGCTCCCACAAGTGCCTCCTCAGTGTGTTCCCATTTCCTTAGAAACAGTGTATTTGCTGGGAGAAAAGTGCATTACTGTGCGCTTTCACCGTTCAGCATATACATGTGTAGAAGCACAGCGCTAGCAGAAACGAACGTTTCTCGACGTTTTCTAACTCAGGGAACAAGTTGCACACTTCTGAGATGCATTTGGGCAACTTTGTCAGAAATGAGTTTTTTGCCTACAGAGACATGCCTATTTGCGCAGTAGTACAGATTCTGAGTATGTAACTGGGCTGGATGAAATCAGCATTTCTCTTCCTTCCCTGTGCGTAGGGAAGCTCAGTTTTAGTCACAGTAGCTCCCACAAGTGTCTCCTCAGTGTGTTCCCATTTCCTTAGACACAGTGTATTTGCTGGGAGAAAAGTGCATTACTGTGCGCTTTCACCGTTCAGCAAATACATGTGTAGAAGCACAGCGCTAGCAGAAATGAACGTTTCTCGACGTTTTCTAACTCAGGGAACAAGTTGCACACTTCTGAGATGCATTTGGGCATCTTTGTCAGAAATGAGTTTTTGCCTACAGAGACATCCCTATTTGCGCAGTAGTACAGATTCTGAGTATGTAACAGGGCTTGATGAAATCAGCATTTCTCTTGCTTCCCTGTGCGTAGGGAAGCTCAGTTTTAGTCACAGTAGCTCCCACAAGTGTCTCCTCAGTGTGTTCCCAGTTCCTTAGAAACAGTGTATTTGCTGGGAGAAAAGTGCATTACTGTGCGCTTTCACCGTTCAGCAAATACATGTGTAGAAGCACAGCGCTGGCAGAAACGAAAGTTTCTCGACGTTTTCTAAATCAGGGAACAAATTGCACACTTCTGAGATGCATTGGGCAACTTTGTCAGAAATAAGTTTTTTGCCTACAGATTCATGCCTATTTGCGCAGTAATACAGATTCTGAGTATGTAACTGGGCTTGATGAAATCAGCATTTCTCTTGCTTCCCTGTGCGTAGGGAAGCTCAGTTTTAGTCACAGTAGCTCCCACAAGTGTCTCCTCAGTGTGTTCCCATTTCCTTAGAAACAGTGTATTTGCTGGGAGAAAAGTGCATTACTGTGCGCTTTAACCGTTCAGCAAATACATGTGTAGAAGCACAGCGCTAGCAGAAACGAACGTTTCTCGACGTTTTCTAACTCAGGGAACAAGTTGCACACTTCTGAGATGCATTTGGGCAACTTTGTCAGAAATGAGTTTTTTGCCTACAGAGACATGCCTATTTGCTCAGTAGTACAGATTCTGAGTATGTAACTGGGCTGGATGAAATCAGCATTTCTCTTGCTTCCCTGTGCGTAGGGAAGCTCAGTTTTAGTCACTGTAGCTCCCACAAGTGTCTCCTCAGTGTGTTCCCATTTCCTTAGAAACAGTGGATTTGCTGCGAGAAAAGTGCATTACTGTGCGCTTTCACCGTTCAGCAAATACATGTGTAGAAGCACAGCGCTAGCAGAAACGAACGTTTCTCGACGTTTTCTAACTCAGGGAACAAGTTGCACACTTCTGAGATGCATTTGGGCAACTTTGTCAGAAATGAGTTTTTTGCCTACAGAGACATGCCTATTTGCGCAGTAGTACAGATTCTGAGTATGTAACTGGGCTGGATGAAATCAGCATTTCTCTTGCTTCCCTGTGCGTAGGGAAGCTCAGTTTTAGTCACAGTAGCTCCCACAAGTGCCTCCTCAGTGTGTTCCCATTTCCTTAGAAACAGTGTATTTGCTGGGAGAAAAGTGCATTACTGTGCGCTTTCACCGTTCAGCATATACATGTGTAGAAGCACAGCGCTAGCAGAAACGAACGTTTCTCGACGTTTTCTAACTCAGGGAACAAGTTGCACACTTCTGAGATGCATTTGGGCAACTTTGTCAGAAATGAGTTTTTTGCCTACAGAGACATGCCTATTTGCTCAGTAGTACAGATTCTGAGTATGTAACTGGGCTGGATGAAATCAGCATTTCTCTTGCTTCCCTGTGCGTAGGGAAGCTCAGTTTTAGTCACAGTAGCTCCCACAAGTGTCTCCTCAGTGTGTTCCCAGTTCCTTAGAAACAGTGTATTTGCTGGGAGAAAAGTGCATTACTGTGCGCATTCACCGTTCAGCAAATACATGTGTAGAAGCACAGCGCTAGCAGAAACGAAAGTTTCTCGACGTTTTCTAAATCAGGGAACAAGTTGCACACTTCTGAGATGCATTTGGGCATCTTTGTCAGAAATGAGTTTTTGCCTACAGAGACATCCCTATTTGCGCAGTAGTACAGATTCTGAGTATGTAACAGGGCTTGATGAAATCAGCATTTCTCTTGCTTCCCTGTGCGTAGGGAAGCTCAGTTTTAGTCACAGTAGCTCCCACAAGTGTCTCCTCAGTGTGTTCCCAGTTCCTTAGAAACAGTGTATTTGCTGGGAGAAAAGTGCATTACTGTGCGCTTTCACCGTTCAGCAAATACATGTGTAGAAGCACAGCGCTAGCAGAAATGAACGTTTCTCGACGTTTTCTAACTCAGGGAACAAGTTGCACACTTCTGAGATGCATTTGGGCATCTTTGTCAGAAATGAGTTTTTGCCTACAGAGACATCCCTATTTGCGCAGTAGTACAGATTCTGAGTATGTAACAGGGCTTGATGAAATCAGCATTTCTCTTGCTTCCCTGTGCGTAGGGAAGCTCAGTTTTAGTCACAGTAGCTCCCACAAGTGTCTCCTCAGTGTGTTCCCAGTTCCTTAGAAACAGTGTATTTGCTGGGAGAAAAGTGCATTACTGTGCGCTTTCACCGTTCAGCAAATACATGTGTAGAAGCACAGCGCTGGCAGAAACGAAAGTTTCTCGACGTTTTCTAAATCAGGGAACAAATTGCACACTTCTGAGATGCATTGGGCAACTTTGTCAGAAATAAGTTTTTTGCCTACAGATTCATGCCTATTTGCGCAGTAATACAGATTCTGAGTATGTAACTGGGCTTGATGAAATCAGCATTTCTCTTGCTTCCCTGTGCGTAGGGAAGCTCAGTTTTAGTCACAGTAGCTCCCACAAGTGTCTCCTCAGTGTGTTCCCATTTCCTTAGAAACAGTGTATTTGCTGGGAGAAAAGTGCATTACTGTGCGCTTTAACCGTTCAGCAAATACATGTGTAGAAGCACAGCGCTAGCAGAAACGAACGTTTCTCGACGTTTTCTAACTCAGGGAACAAGTTGCACACTTCTGAGATGCATTTGGGCAACTTTGTCAGAAATGAGTTTTTTGCCTACAGAGACATGCCTATTTGCTCAGTAGTACAGATTCTGAGTATGTAACTGGGCTGGATGAAATCAGCATTTCTCTTGCTTCCCTGTGCGTAGGGAAGCTCAGTTTTAGTCACTGTAGCTCCCACAAGTGTCTCCTCAGTGTGTTCCCATTTCCTTAGAAACAGTGGATTTGCTGCGAGAAAAGTGCATTACTGTGCGCTTTCACCGTTCAGCAAATACATGTGTAGAAGCACAGCGCTAGCAGAAACGAACGTTTCTCGACGTTTTCTAACTCAGGGAACAAGTTGCACACTTCTGAGATGCATTTGGGCAACTTTGTCAGAAATGAGTTTTTTGCCTACAGAGACATGCCTATTTGCGCAGTAGTACAGATTCTGAGTATGTAACTGGGCTGGATGAAATCAGCATTTCTCTTGCTTCCCTGTGCGTAGGGAAGCTCAGTTTTAGTCACAGTAGCTCCCACAAGTGCCTCCTCAGTGTGTTCCCATTTCCTTAGAAACAGTGTATTTGCTGGGAGAAAAGTGCATTACTGTGCGCTTTCACCGTTCAGCATATACATGTGTAGAAGCACAGCGCTAGCAGAAACGAACGTTTCTCGACGTTTTCTAACTCAGGGAACAAGTTGCACACTTCTGAGATGCATTTGGGCAACTTTGTCAGAAATGAGTTTTTTGCCTACAGAGACATGCCTATTTGCTCAGTAGTACAGATTCTGAGTATGTAACTGGGCTGGATGAAATCAGCATTTCTCTTGCTTCCCTGTGCGTAGGGAAGCTCAGTTTTAGTCACAGTAGCTCCCACAAGTGTCTCCTCAGTGTGTTCCCAGTTCCTTAGAAACAGTGTATTTGCTGGGAGAAAAGTGCATTACTGTGCGCATTCACCGTTCAGCAAATACATGTGTAGAAGCACAGCGCTAGCAGAAACGAAAGTTTCTCGACGTTTTCTAAATCAGGGAACAAATTGCACACTTCTGAGATGCATTGGGCAACTTTGTCAGAAATAAGTTTTTTGCCTACAGATTCATGCCTATTTGCGCAGTAGTACAGATTCTGAGTATGTAACTGGGCTGGATGAAATCAGCATTTCTCTTGCTTCCCTGTGCGTAGGGAAGTTCAGTTTTAGTCACAGTAGCTCCCACAAGTGCCTCCTCAGTGTGTTCCCATTTCCTTAGAAACAGTGTATTTGCTGGGAGAAAAGTGCATTACTGTGCGCTTTCACCGTTCAGCATATACATGTGTAGAAGCACAGCGCTAGCAGAAACGACCGTTTCTCGACGTTTTCTAACTCAGGGAACAAGTTGCACACTTCTGAGATGCATTTGGGCAACTTTGTCAGAAATGAGTTTTTTGCCTACAGAGACATGCCTATTTGCGCAGTAGTACAGATTCTGAGTATGTAACTGGGCTGGATGAAATCAGCATTTCTCTTGCTTCCCTGTGCGTAGGGAAGCTCAGTTTTAGTCACAGTAGCTCCCACAAGTGTCTCTTCAGTGTGTTCCCAGTTCCTTAGAAACAGTGTATTTGCTGGGAGAAAAGTGCATTACTGTGCGCATTCACCGTTCAGCAAATACATGTGTAGAAGCACAGCGCTAGCAGAAACGAAAGTTTCTCGACGTTTTCTAAATCAGGGAACAAATTGCACACTTCTGAGATGCATTGGGCAACTTTGTCAGAAATAAGTTTTTTGCCTACAGATTCATGCCTATTTGCGCAGTAGTACAGATTCTGAGTATGTAACTGGGCTGGATGAAATCAGCATTTCTCTTGCTTCCCTGTGCGTAGGGAAGTTCAGTTTTAGTCACAGTAGCTCCCACAAGTGCCTCCTCAGTGTGTTCCCATTTCCTTAGAAACAGTGTATTTGCTGGGAGAAAAGTGCATTACTGTGCGCTTTCACCGTTCAGCATATACATGTGTAGAAGCACAGCGCTAGCAGAAACGACCGTTTCTCGACGTTTTCTAACTCAGGGAACAAGTTGCACACTTCTGAGATGCATTTGGGCAACTTTGTCAGAAATGAGTTTTTTGCCTACAGAGACATGCCTATTTGCGCAGTAGTACAGATTCTGAGTATGTAACTGGGCTGGATGAAATCAGCATTTCTCTTGCTTCCCTGTGCGTAGGGAAGCTCAGTTTTAGTCACAGTAGCTCCCACAAGTGTCTCCTCAGTGTGTTCCCAGTTCCTTAGAAACAGTGTATTTGCTGGGAGAAAAGTGCATTACTGTGCGCATTCACCGTTCAGCAAATACATGTGTAGAAGCACAGCGCTAGCAGAAACGAAAGTTTCTCGACGTTTTCTAAATCAGGGAACAAATTGCACACTTCTGAGATGCATTGGGCAACTTTGTCAGAAATAAGTTTTTTGCCTACAGATTCATGCCTATTTGCGCAGTAGTACAGATTCTGAGTATGTAACTGGGCTGGATGAAATCAGCATTTCTCTTGCTTCCCTGTGCGTAGGGAAGTTCAGTTTTAGTCACAGTAGCTCCCACAAGTGCCTCCTCAGTGTGTTCCCATTTCCTTAGAAACAGTGTATTTGCTGGGAGAAAAGTGCATTACTGTGCGCTTTCACCGTTCAGCATATACATGTGTAGAAGCACAGCGCTAGCAGAAACGACCGTTTCTCGACGTTTTCTAACTCAGGGAACAAGTTGCACACTTCTGAGATGCATTTGGGCAACTTTGTCAGAAATGAGTTTTTTGCCTACAGAGACATGCCTATTTGCGCAGTAGTACAGATTCTGAGTATGTAACTGGGCTGGATGAAATCAGCATTTCTCTTGCTTCCCTGTGCGTAGGGAAGTTCAGTTTTAGTCACAGTAGCTCCCACAAGTGCCTCCTCAGTGTGTTCCCATTTCCTTAGAAACAGTGTATTTGCTGGGAGAAAAGTGCATTACTGTGCGCTTTCACCGTTCAGCATATACATGTGTAGAAGCACAGCGCTAGCAGAAACGAACGTTTCTCGACGTTTTCTAACTCAGGGAACAAGTTGCACACTTCTGAGATGCATTTGGGCAACTTTGTCAGAAATGAGTTTTTTGCCTACAGAGACATGCCTATTTGCTCAGTAGTACAGATTCTGAGTATGTAACTGGGCTGGATGAAATCAGCATTTCTCTTGCTTCCCTGTGCGTAGGGAAGCTCAGTTTTAGTCACAGTAGCTCCCACAAGTGTCTCCTCAGTGTGTTCCCAGTTCCTTAGAAACAGTGTATTTGCTGGGAGAAAAGTGCATTACTGTGCGCATTCACCGTTCAGCAAATACATGTGTAGAAGCACAGCGCTAGCAGAAACGAAAGTTTCTCGACGTTTTCTAAATCAGGGAACAAATTGCACACTTCTGAGATGCATTGGGCAACTTTGTCAGAAATAAGTTTTTTGCCTACAGATTCATGCCTATTTGCGCAGTAGTACAGATTCTGAGTATGTAACTGGGCTGGATGAAATCAGCATTTCTCTTGCTTCCCTGTGCGTAGGGAAGCTCAGTTTTAGTCACAGTAGCTCCCACAAGAGTCTCCTCAGTGTGTTCCCATTTCCTTAGAAACAGTGTATTTGCTGGGAGAAAAGTGCATTACTGTGCGCTTTCACCGTTCAGCAAATACATGTGTAGAAGCACAGTGCTAGCAGAAACGAACGTTTCTCGACGTTTTCTAACTCAGGGAACAAGTTGCACACTTCTGAGATGCATTTGGGCAACTTTGTCAGAAATGAGATTTTTGCCTAAAGAGACATGCCTATTTGCGCAGTAGTACAGATTCTGAGTGTAACTGGGCTTGATGAAATCAGCATTTCTCTTGCTTCCCTGTGCGTAGGGAAGCTCAGTTTTAGTCACAGTAGCTCCCACAAGTGTCTCCTCAGTGTGTTCCCATTTCCTTAGAAACAGTGTATTTGCTGGGAGAAAAGTGCATTACTGTGCGCTTTCAACGTTCAGCAAATACATGTGTAGAAGCACAGCGCTAGCAGAAACGAACGTTTCTCGACGTTTTCTAACTCAGGGAACAAGTTGCACACTTCTGAGATGCATTTGGGCAACTTTGTCAGAAATGAGTTTTTTGCCTACAGATTCATGCCTATTTGCGCAGTAGTACAGATTCGGAGTATGTAACTGGGCTGGATGAAATCAGCATTTCTCTTGCTTCCCTGTGCGTAGGGAAGTTCAGTTTTAGTCACAGTAGCTCCCACAAGTGCCTCCTCAGTGTGTTCCCATTTCCTTAGAAACAGTGTATTTGCTGGGAGAAAAGTGCATTACTGTGCGCTTTCACCGTTCAGCATATACATGTGTAGAAGCACAGCGCTAGCAGAAACGACCGTTTCTCGACGTTTTCTAACTCAGGGAACAAGTTGCACACTTCTGAGATGCATTTGGGCAACTTTGTCAGAAATGAGTTTTTTGCCTACAGAGACATGCCTATTTGCTCAGTAGTACAGATTCTGAGTATGTAACTGGGCTGGATGAAATCAGCATTTCTCTTGCTTCCCTGTGCGTAGGGAAGCTCAGTTGTAGTCACAGTAGCTCCCACAAGTGTCTCCTCAGTGTGTTCCCATTTCCTTAGAAACAGTGTATTTGCT
Source organism: Acomys minous (assembly GCF_964271855.1). Taxonomy (NCBI): domain Eukaryota; kingdom Metazoa; phylum Chordata; class Mammalia; order Rodentia; family Muridae; genus Acomys; species Acomys minous. The sequence continues at coordinate 112,618 of NW_028182146.1, forward strand.
GGGAGAAAAGTGCATTACTGTGCGCTTTCACCGTTCAGCAAATACATGTGTAGAAGCACAGTGCTAGCAGAAACGAACGTTTCTCGACGTTTTCTAACTCAGGGAACAAGTTGCACACTTCTGAGATGCATTTGGGCAACTTTGTCAGAAATGAGTTTTTTGCCTACAGAGACATGCCTATTTGCGCAGTAGTACAGATTCTGAGTATGTAACTGGGCTGGATGAAATCAGCATTTCTCTTGCTTCCCTGTGCGTAGGGAAGTTCAGTTTTAGTCACAGTAGCTCCCACAAGTGCCTCCTCAGTGTGTTCCCATTTCCTTAGAAACAGTGTATTTGCTGGGAGAAAAGTGCATTACTGTGCGCTTTCACCGTTCAGCATATACATGTGCAGAAGCACAGCGCTAGCAGAAACGAACGTTTCTCGACGTTTTCTAACTCAGGGAACAAGTTGCACACTTCTGAGATGCATTTGGGCAACTTTGTCAGAAATGAGTTTTTTGCCTACAGAGACATGCCTATTTGCTCAGTAGTACAGATTCTGAGTATGTAACTGGGCTGGATGAAATCAGCATTTCTCTTGCTTCCCTGTGCGTAGGGAAGCTCAGTTTTAGTCACTGTAGCTCCCACAAGTGTCTCCTCAGTGTGTTCCCATTTCCTTAGAAACAGTGGATTTGCTGCGAGAAAAGTGCAATACTGTGCGCTTTCACCGTTCAGCAAATACATGTGTAGAAGCACAGCGCTAGCAGAAACGAACGTTTCTCGACGTTTTCTAACTCAGGGAACAAGTTGCACACTTCTGAGATGCATTTGGGCAACTTTGTCAGAAATGAGTTTTTTGCCTACAGAGACATGCCTATTTGCGCAGTAGTACAGATTCTGAGTATGTAACTGGGCTGGATGAAATCAGCATTTCTCTTGCTTCCCTGTGCGTAGGGAAGTTCAGTTTTAGTCACAGTAGCTCCCACAAGTGCCTCCTCAGTGTGTTCCCATTTCCTTAGAAACAGTGTATTTGCTGGGAGAAAAGTGCATTACTGTGCGCTTTCACCGTTCAGCATATACATGTGTAGAAGCACAGCGCTAGCAGAAACGAACGTTTCTCGACGTTTTCTAACTCAGGGAACAAGTTGCACACTTCTGAGATGCATTTGGGCAACTTTGTCAGAAATGAGTTTTTTGCCTACAGAGACATGCCTATTTGCGCAGTAGTACAGATTCTGAGTATGTAACTGGGCTGGATGAAATCAGCATTTCTCTTGCTTCCCTGTGCGTAGGGAAGTTCAGTTTTAGTCACAGTAGCTCCCACAAGTGCCTCCTCAGTGTGTTCCCATTTCCTTAGAAACAGTGTATTTGCTGGGAGAAAAGTGCATTACTGTGCGCTTTCACCGTTCAGCATATACATGTGTAGAAGCACAGCGCTAGCAGAAACGAACGTTTCTCGACGTTTTCTAACTCAGGGAACAAGTTGCACACTTCTGAGATGCATTTGGGCAACTTTGTCAGAAATGAGTTTTTTGCCTACAGAGACATGCCTATTTGCTCAGTAGTACAGATTCTGAGTATGTAACTGGGCTGGATGAAATCAGCATTTCTCTTGCTTCCCTGTGCGTAGGGAAGCTCAGTTTTAGTCACAGTAGCTCCCACAAGTGTCTCCTCAGTGTGTTCCCAGTTCCTTAGAAACAGTGTATTTGCTGGGAGAAAAGTGCATTACTGTGCGCATTCACCGTTCAGCAAATACATGTGTAGAAGCACAGCGCTAGCAGAAACGAAAGTTTCTCGACGTTTTCTAAATCAGGGAACAAATTGCACACTTCTGAGATGCATTGGGCAACTTTGTCAGAAATAAGTTTTTTGCCTACAGATTCATGCCTATTTGCGCAGTAGTACAGATTCTGAGTATGTAACTGGGCTGGATGAAATCAGCATTTCTCTTGCTTCCCTGTGCGTAGGGAAGCTCAGTTTTAGTCACAGTAGCTCCCACAAGAGTCTCCTCAGTGTGTTCCCATTTCCTTAGAAACAGTGTATTTGCTGGGAGAAAAGTGCATTACTGTGCGCTTTCACCGTTCAGCAAATACATGTGTAGAAGCACAGTGCTAGCAGAAATGAACGTTTCTCGACGTTTTCTAACTCAGGGAACAAGTTGCACACTTCTGAGATGCATTTGGGCAACTTTGTCAGAAATGAGATTTTTGCCTAAAGAGACATGCCTATTTGCGCAGTAGTACAGATTCTGAGTATGTAACTGGGCTTGATGAAATCAGCATTTCTCTTGCTTCCCTGTGCGTAGGGAAGCTCAGTTTTAGTCACAGTAGCTCCCACAAGTGTCTCCTCAGTGTGTTCCCATTTCCTTAGAAACAGTGTATTTGCTGGGAGAAAAGTGCATTACTGTGCGCTTTCAACGTTCAGCAAATACATGTGTAGAAGCACAGCGCTAGCAGAAACGAACGTTTCTCGACGTTTTCTAACTCAGGGAACAAGTTGCACACTTCTGAGATGCATTTGGGCAACTTTGTCAGAAATGAGTTTTTTGCCTACAGAGACATGCCTATTTGCTCAGTAGTACAGATTCTGAGTATGTAACTGGGCTGGATGAAATCAGCATTTCTCTTGCTTCCCTGTGCGTAGGGAAGCTCAGTTTTAGTCACTGTAGCTCCCACAAGTGTCTCCTCAGTGTGTTCCCATTTCCTTAGAAACAGTGGATTTGCTGCGAGAAAAGTGCATTACTGTGCGCTTTCACCGTTCAGCAAATACATGTGTAGAAGCACAGCGCTAGCAGAAACGAACGTTTCTCGACGTTTTCTAACTCAGGGAACAAGTTGCACACTTCTGAGATGCATTTGGGCAACTTTGTCAGAAATGAGTTTTTTGCCTACAGATTCATGCCTATTTGCGCAGTAGTACAGATTCGGAGTATGTAACTGGGCTGGATGAAATCAGCATTTCTCTTGCTTCCCTGTGCGTAGGGAAGTTCAGTTTTAGTCACAGTAGCTCCCACAAGTGCCTCCTCAGTGTGTTCCCATTTCCTTAGAAACAGTGTATTTGCTGGGAGAAAAGTGCATTACTGTGCGCTTTCACCGTTCAGCATATACATGTGTAGAAGCACAGCGCTAGCAGAAACGACCGTTTCTCGACGTTTTCTAACTCAGGGAACAAGTTGCACACTTCTGAGATGCATTTGGGCAACTTTGTCAGAAATGAGTTTTTTGCCTACAGAGACATGCCTATTTGCTCAGTAGTACAGATTCTGAGTATGTAACTGGGCTGGATGAAATCAGCATTTCTCTTGCTTCCCTGTGCGTAGGGAAGTTCAGTTTTAGTCACAGTTGCTCCCACAAGTGCCTCCTCAGTGTGTTCCCATTTCCTTAGAAACAGTGTATTTGCTGGGAGAAAAGTGCATTACTGTGCGCTTTCACCGTTCAGCATATACATGTGTAGAAGCACAGCGCTAGCAGAAACGACCGTTTCTCGACGTTTTCTAACTCAGGGAACAAGTTGCACACTTCTGAGATGCATTTGGGCAACTTTGTCAGAAATGAGTTTTTTGCCTACAGAGACATGCCTATTTGCTCAGTAGTACAGATTCTGAGTATGTAACTGGGCTGGATGAAATCAGCATTTCTCTTGCTTCCCTGTGCGTAGGGAAGCTCAGTGTTAGTCACAGTAGCTCCCACAAGTGTCTCCTCAGTGTGTTCCCAGTTCCTTAGAAACAGTGTATTTGCTGGAAGAAAAGTGCATTACTGTGCGCATTCACCGTTCAGCAAATACATGTGTAGAAGCACAGCGCTAGCAGAAACGAAAGTTTCTCGACGTTTTCTAAATCAGGGAACAAATTGCACACTTCTGAGATGCATTTGGGCAACTTTGTCAGAAATGAGTTTTTTGCCTACAGAGACATGCCTATTTGCTCAGTAGTACAGATTCGGAGTATGTAACTGGGCTGGATGAAATCAGCATTTCTCTTGCTTCCCTGTGCGTAGGGAAGCTCAGTTTTAGTCACTGTAGCTCCCACAAGTGTCTCCTCAGTGTGTTCCCATTTCCTTAGAAACAGTGGATTTGCTGCGAGAAAAGTGCAATACTGTGCGCTTTCACCGTTCAGCAAATACATGTGTAGAAGCACAGCGCTAGCAGAAACGACCGTTTCTCGACGTTTTCTAACTCAGGGAACAAGTTGCACACTTCTGAGATGCATTTGGGCAACTTTGTCAGAAATGAGTTTTTTGCCTACAGAGACATGCCTATTTGCTCAGTAGTACAGATTCTGAGTATGTAACTGGGCTGGATGAAATCAGCATTTCTCTTGCTTCCCTGTGCGTAGGGAAGCTCAGTTTTAGTCACTGTAGCTCCCACAAGTGTCTCCTCAGTGTGTTCCCATTTCCTTAGAAACAGTGGATTTGCTGCGAGAAAAGTGCAATACTGTGCGCTTTCACCGTTCAGCAAATACATGTGTAGAAGCACAGCGCTAGCAGAAACGACCGTTTCTCGACGTTTTCTAACTCAGGGAACAAGTTGCACACTTCTGAGATGCATTTGGGCAACTTTGTCAGAAATAAGTTTTTGGCCTACAGAGACATGCCTATTTGCGCAGTAGTACAGATTCTGAGTATGTAACTGGGCTGGATGAAATCAGCATTTCTCTTGCTTCCCTGTGCGTAGGGAAGTTCAGTTTTAGTCACAGTAGCTCCCACAAGTGCCTCCTCAGTGTGTTCCCATTTCCTTAGAAACAGTGTATTTGCTGGGAGAAAAGTGCATTACTGTGCGCTTTCACCGTTCAGCATATACATGTGTAGAAGCACAGCGCTAGCAGAAACGAACGTTTCTCGACGTTTTCTAACTCAGGGAACAAGTTGCACACTTCTGAGATGCATTTGGGCAACTTTGTCAGAAATGAGTTTTTTGCCTACAGAGACATGCCTATTTGCGCAGTAGTACAGATTCTGAGTATGTAACTGGGCTGGATGAAATCAGCATTTCTCTTGCTTCCCTGTGCGTAGGGAAGTTCAGTTTTAGTCACAGTAGCTCCCACAAGTGTCTCCTCAGTGTGTTCCCATTTCCTTAGAAACAGTGTATTTGCTGGGAGAAAAGTGCATTACTGTGCGCTTTCACCGTTCAGCATATACATGTGTAGAAGCACAGCGCTAGCAGAAACGAACGTTTCTCGACGTTTTCTAACTCAGGGAACAAGTTGCACACTTCTGAGATGCATTTGGGCAACTTTGTCAGAAATGAGTTTTTTGCCTACAGAGACATGCCTATTTGCTCAGTAGTACAGATTCTGAGTATGTAACTGGGCTGGATGAAATCAGCATTTCTCTTGCTTCCCTGTGCGTAGGGAAGCTCAGTTTTAGTCACAGTAGCTCCCACAAGTGTCTCCTCAGTGTGTTCCCAGTTCCTTAGAAACAGTGTATTTGCTGGGAGAAAAGTGCATTACTGTGCGCATTCACCGTTCAGCAAATACATGTGTAGAAGCACAGCGCTAGCAGAAACGAAAGTTTCTCGACGTTTTCTAAATCAGGGAACAAATTGCACACTTCTGAGATGCATTGGGCAACTTTGTCAGAAATAAGTTTTTTGCCTACAGATTCATGCCTATTTGCGCAGTAGTACAGATTCTGAGTATGTAACTGGGCTGGATGAAATCAGCATTTCTCTTGCTTCCCTGTGCGTAGGGAAGCTCAGTTTTAGTCACAGTAGCTCCGACAAGAGTCTCCTCAGTGTGTTCCCATTTCCTTAGAAACAGTGTATTTGCTGGGAGAAAAGTGCATTACTGTGCGCTTTCACCGTTCAGCAAATACATGTGTAGAAGCACAGTGCTAGCAGAAACGAACGTTTCTCGACGTTTTCTAACTCAGGGAACAAGTTGCACACTTCTGAGATGCATTTGGGCAACTTTGTCAGAAATGAGATTTTTGCCTAAAGAGACATGCCTATTTGCGCAGTAGTACAGATTCTGAGTGTAACTGGGCTTGATGAAATCAGCATTTCTCTTGCTTCCCTGTGCGTAGGGAAGCTCAGTTTTAGTCACAGTAGCTCCCACAAGTGTCTCCTCAGTGTGTTCCCATTTCCTTAGAAACAGTGTATTTGCTGGGAGAAAAGTGCATTACTGTGCGCTTTCAACGTTCAGCAAATACATGTGTAGAAGCACAGCGCTAGCAGAAACGAACGTTTCTCGACGTTTTCTAACTCAGGGAACAAGTTGCACACTTCTGAGATGCATTTGGGCAACTTTGTCAGAAATGAGTTTTTTGCCTACAGAGACATGCCTATTTGATCAGTAGTACAGATTCTGAGTATGTAACTGGGCTGGATGAAATCAGCATTTCTCTTGCTTCCCTGTGCGTAGGGAAGCTCAGTTTTAGTCACTGTAGCTCCCACAAGTGTCTCCTCAGTGTGTTCCCATTTCCTTAGAAACAGTGGATTTGCTGCGAGAAAAGTGCATTACTGTGCGCTTTCACCGTTCAGCAAATACATGTGTAGAAGCACAGCGCTAGCAGAAACGAACGTTTCTCGACGTTTTCTAACTCAGGGAACAAGTTGCACACTTCTGAGATGCATTTGGGCAACTTTGTCAGAAATGAGTTTTTTGCCTACAGATTCATGCCTATTTGCGCAGTAGTACAGATTCGGAGTATGTAACTGGGCTGGATGAAATCAGCATTTCTCTTGCTTCCCTGTGCGTAGGGAAGTTCAGTTTTAGTCACAGTAGCTCCCACAAGTGCCTCCTCAGTGTGTTCCCATTTCCTTAGAAACAGTGTATTTGCTGGGAGAAAAGTGCATTACTGTGCGCTTTCACCGTTCAGCATATACATGTGTAGAAGCACAGCGCTAGCAGAAACGACCGTTTCTCGACGTTTTCTAACTCAGGGAACAAGTTGCACACTTCTGAGATGCATTTGGGCAACTTTGTCAGAAATGAGTTTTTTGCCTACAGAGACATGCCTATTTGCTCAGTAGTACAGATTCTGAGTATGTAACTGGGCTGGATGAAATCAGCATTTCTCTTGCTTCCCTGTGCGTAGGGAAGCTCAGTTGTAGTCACAGTAGCTCCCACAAGTGTCTCCTCAGTGTGTTCCCATTTCCTTAGAAACAGTGTATTTGCTGGGAGAAAAGTGCATTAATGTGCGCTTTCACCGTTCAGCAAATACATGTGTAGAAGCACAGTGCTAGCAGAAACGAACGTTTCTCGACGTTTTCTAACTCAGGGAACAAGTTGCACACTTCTGAGATGCATTTGGGCAACTTTGTCAGAAATGAGTTTTTTGCCTACAGAGACATGCCTATTTGCGCAGTAGTACAGATTCTGAGTATGTAACTGGGCTGGATGAAATCAGCATTTCTCTTGCTTCGCTGTGCGTAGGGAAGTTCAGTTTTAGTCACAGTAGCTCCCACAAGTGCCTCCTCAGTGTGTTCCCATTTCCTTAGAAACAGTGTATTTGCTGGGAGAAAAGTGCATTACTGTGCGCTTTCACTGTTCAGCATATACATGTGTAGAAGCACAGCGCTAGCAGAAACGAACGTTTCTCGACGTTTTCTAACTCAGGGAACAAGTTGCACACTTCTGAGATGCATTTGGGCAACTTTGTCAGAAATGAGTTTTTTGCCTACAGAGACATGCCTATTTGCTCAGTAGTACAGATTCTGAGTATGTAACTGGGCTGGATGAAATCAGCATTTCTCTTGCTTCCCTGTGCGTAGGGAAGCTCAGTTTTAGTCACTGTAGCTCCCACAAGTGTCTCCTCAGTGTGTTCCCATTTCCTTAGAAACAGTGGATTTGCTGCGAGAAAAGTGCAATACTGTGCGCTTTCACCGTTCAGCAAATACATGTGTAGAAGCACAGCGCTAGCAGAAACGAACGTTTCTCGACGTTTTCTAACTCAGGGAACAAGTTGCACACTTCTGAGATGCATTTGGGCAACTTTGTCAGAAATGAGTTTTTTGCCTACAGAGACATGCCTATTTGCGCAGTAGTACAGATTCTGAGTATGTAACTGGGCTGGATGAAATCAGCATTTCTCTTGCTTCCCTGTGCGTAGGGAAGTTCAGTTTTAGTCACAGTAGCTCCCACAAGTGCCTCCTCAGTGTGTTCCCATTTCCTTAGAAACAGTGTATTTGCTGGGAGAAAAGTGCATTACTGTGCGCTTTCACCGTTCAGCATATACATGTGTAGAAGCACAGCGCTAGCAGAAACGAACGTTTCTCGACGTTTTCTAACTCAGGGAACAAGTTGCACACTTCTGAGATGCATTTGGGCAACTTTGTCAGAAATGAGTTTTTTGCCTACAGAGACATGCCTATTTGCGCAGTAGTACAGATTCTGAGTATGTAACTGGGCTGGATGAAATCAGCATTTCTCTTGCTTCCCTGTGCGTAGGGAAGCTCAGTTGTAGTCACAGTAGCTCCCACAAGTGTCTCCTCAGTGTGTTCCCAGTTCCTTAGAAACAGTGTATTTGCTGGGAGAAAAGTGCATTACTGTGCGCATTCACCGTTCAGCAAATACATGTGTAGAAGCACAGCGCTAGCAGAAACGAAAGTTTCTCGACGTTTTCTAAATCAGGGAACAAATTGCACACTTCTGAGATGCATTGGGCAACTTTGTCAGAAATAAGTTTTTTGCCTACAGATTCATGCCTATTTGCGCAGTAGTACAGATTCTGAGTATGTAACTGGGCTGGATGAAATCAGCATTTCTCTTGCTTCCCTGTGCGTAGGGAAGCTCAGTTTTAGTCACAGTAGCTCCCACAAGTGTCTCCTCAGTGTGTTCCCATTTCCTTAGAAACAGTGTATTTGCTGGGAGAAAAGTGCATTACTGTGCGCTTTCAACGTTCAGCAAATACATGTGTAGAAGCACAGCGCTAGCAGAAACGAACGTTTCTCGACGTTTTCTAACTCAGGGAACAAGTTGCACACTTCTGAGATGCATTTGGTCAACTTTGTCAGAAATGAGTTTTTTGCCTACAGAGACATGCCTATTTGCTCAGTAGTACAGATTCTGAGTATGTAACTGGGCTGGATGAAATCAGCATTTCTCTTGCTTCCCTGTGCGTAGGGAAGCTCAGTTTTAGTCACTGTAGCTCCCACAAGTGTCTCCTCAGTGTGTTCCCATTTCCTTAGAAACAGTGGATTTGCTGCGAGAAAAGTGCATTACTGTGCGCTTTCACCGTTCAGCAAATACATGTGTAGAAGCACAGCGCTAGCAGAAACGAACGTTTCTCGACGTTTTCTAACTCAGGGAACAAGTTGCACACTTCTGAGATGCATTTGGGCAACTTTGTCAGAAATGAGTTTTTTGCCTACAGATTCATGCCTATTTGCGCAGTAGTACAGATTCGGAGTATGTAACTGGGCTGGATGAAATCAGCATTTCTCTTGCTTCCCTGTGCGTAGGGAAGTTCAGTTTTAGTCACAGTAGCTCCCACAAGTGCCTCCTCAGTGTGTTCCCATTTCCTTAGAAACAGTGTATTTGCTGGGAGAAAAGTGCATTACTGTGCGCTTTCACCGTTCAGCATATACATGTGTAGAAGCACAGCGCTAGCAGAAACGACCGTTTCTCGACGTTTTCTAACTCAGGGAACAAGTTGCACACTTCTGAGATGCATTTGGGCAACTTTGTCAGAAATGAGTTTTTTGCCTACAGAGACATGCCTATTTGCTCAGTAGTACAGATTCTGAGTATGTAACTGGGCTGGATGAAATCAGCATTTCTCTTGCTTCCCTGTGCGTAGGGAAGCTCAGTTTTAGTCACTGTAGCTCCCGCAAGTGTCTCCTCAGTGTGTTCCCATTTCCTTAGAAACAGTGGATTTGCTGCGAGAAAAGTGCATTACTGTGCGCTTTCACCGTTCAGCAAATACATGTGTAGAAGCACAGCGCTAGCAGAAACGAACGTTTCTCGACGTTTTCTAACTCAGGGAACAAGTTGCACACTTCTGAGATGCATTTGGGCAACTTTGTCAGAAATGAGTTTTTTGCCTACAGAGACATGCCTATTTGCGCAGTAGTACAGATTCGGAGTATGTAACTGGGCTGGATGAAATCAGCATTTCTCTTGCTTCCCTGTGCGTAGGGAAGTTCAGTTTTAGTCACAGTAGCTCCCACAAGTGCCTCCTCAGTGTGTTCCCATTTCCTTAGAAACAGTGTATTTGCTGGGAGAAAAGTGCATTACTGTGCGCTTTCACCGTTCAGCATATACATGTGTAGAAGCACAGCGCTAGCAGAAACGAACGTTTCTCGACGTTTTCTAACTCAGGGAACAAGTTGCACACTTCTGAGATGCATTTGGGCAACTTTGTCAGAAATGAGTTTTTTGCCTACAGAGACATGCCTATTTGCGCAGTAGTACAGATTCTGAGTATGTAACTGGGCTGGATGAAATCAGCATTTCTCTTCCTTCCCTGTGCGTAGGGAAGCTCAGTTTTAGTCACAGTAGCTCCCACAAGTGTCTCCTCAGTGTGTTCCCATTTCCTTAGACACAGTGTATTTGCTGGGAGAAAAGTGCATTACTGTGCGCTTTCACCGTTCAGCAAATACATGTGTAGAAGCACAGCGCTAGCAGAAATGAACGTTTCTCGACGTTTTCTAACTCAGGGAACATGTTGCACACTTCTGAGATGCATTTGGGCATCTTTGTCAGAAATGAGTTTTTGCCTTCAGAGACATGCCTATTTGCGCAGTAGTACAGATTCTGAGTATGTAACAGGGCTTGATGAAATCAGCATTTCTCTTGCTTCCCTGTGCGTAGGGAAGCTCAGTTTTAGTCACAGTAGCTCCCACAAGTGTCTCCTCAGTGTGTTCCCAGTTCCTTAGAAACAGTGTATTTGCTGGGAGAAAAGTGCATTACTGTGCGCATTCACCGTTCAGCAAATACATGTGTAGAAGCACAGCGCTGGCAGAAACGAAAGTTTCTCGACGTTTTCTAAATCAGGGAACAAATTGCACACTTCTGAGATGCATTGGGCAACTTTGTCAGAAATAAGTTTTTTGCCTACAGATTCATGCCTATTTGCGCAGTAGTACAGATTCTGAGTATGTAACTGGGCTGGATGAAATCAGCATTTCTCTTGCTTCCCTGTGCGTAGGGAAGCTCAGTTTTAGTCACAGTAGCTCCCACAAGTGTCTCCTCAGTGTGTTCCCATTTCCTTAGAAACAGTGTATTTGCTGGGAGAAAAGTGCATTACTGTGCGCTTTCAACGTTCAGCAAATACATGTGTAGAAGCACAGCGCTAGCAGAAACGAACGTTTCTCGACGTTTTCTAACTCAGGGAACAAGTTGCACACTTCTGAGATGCATTTGGTCAACTTTGTCAGAAATGAGTTTTTTGCCTACAGAGACATGCCTATTTGCTCAGTAGTACAGATTCTGAGTATGTAACTGGGCTGGATGAAATCAGCATTTCTCTTGCTTCCCTGTGCGTAGGGAAGCTCAGTTTTAGTCACTGTAGCTCCCACAAGTGTCTCCTCAGTGTGTTCCCATTTCCTTAGAAACAGTGGATTTGCTGCGAGAAAAGTGCATTACTGTGCGCTTTCACCGTTCAGCAAATACATGTGTAGAAGCACAGCGCTAGCAGAAACGAACGTTTCTCGACGTTTTCTAACTCAGGGAACAAGTTGCACACTTCTGAGATGCATTTGGGCAACTTTGTCAGAAATGAGTTTTTTGCCTACAGATTCATGCCTATTTGCGCAGTAGTACAGATTCGGAGTATGTAACTGGGCTGGATGAAATCAGCATTTCTCTTGCTTCCCTGTGCGTAGGGAAGTTCAGTTTTAGTCACAGTAGCTCCCACAAGTGCCTCCTCAGTGTGTTCCCATTTCCTTAGAAACAGTGTATTTGCTGGGAGAAAAGTGCATTACTGTGCGCTTTCACCGTTCAGCATATACATGTGTAGAAGCACAGCGCTAGCAGAAACGACCGTTTCTCGACGTTTTCTAACTCAGGGAACAAGTTGCACACTTCTGAGATGCATTTGGGCAACTTTGTCAGAAATGAGTTTTTTGCCTACAGAGACATGCCTATTTGCTCAGTAGTACAGATTCTGAGTATGTAACTGGGCTGGATGAAATCAGCATTTCTCTTGCTTCCCTGTGCGTAGGGAAGCTCAGTTTTAGTCACTGTAGCTCCCGCAAGTGTCTCCTCAGTGTGTTCCCATTTCCTTAGAAACAGTGGATTTGCTGCGAGAAAAGTGCATTACTGTGCGCTTTCACCGTTCAGCAAATACATGTGTAGAAGCACAGCGCTAGCAGAAACGAACGTTTCTCGACGTTTTCTAACTCAGGGAACAAGTTGCACACTTCTGAGATGCATTTGGGCAACTTTGTCAGAAATGAGTTTTTTGCCTACAGAGACATGCCTATTTGCGCAGTAGTACAGATTCGGAGTATGTAACTGGGCTGGATGAAATCAGCATTTCTCTTGCTTCCCTGTGCGTAGGGAAGTTCAGTTTTAGTCACAGTAGCTCCCACAAGTGCCTCCTCAGTGTGTTCCCATTTCCTTAGAAACAGTGTATTTGCTGGGAGAAAAGTGCATTACTGTGCGCTTTCACCGTTCAGCATATACATGTGTAGAAGCACAGCGCTAGCAGAAACGAACGTTTCTCGACGTTTTCTAACTCAGGGAACAAGTTGCACACTTCTGAGATGCATTTGGGCAACTTTGTCAGAAATGAGTTTTTTGCCTACAGAGACATGCCTATTTGCGCAGTAGTACAGATTCTGAGTATGTAACTGGGCTGGATGAAATCAGCATTTCTCTTCCTTCCCTGTGCGTAGGGAAGCTCAGTTTTAGTCACAGTAGCTCCCACAAGTGTCTCCTCAGTGTGTTCCCATTTCCTTAGACACAGTGTATTTGCTGGGAGAAAAGTGCATTACTGTGCGCTTTCACCGTTCAGCAAATACATGTGTAGAAGCACAGCGCTAGCAGAAATGAACGTTTCTCGACGTTTTCTAACTCAGGGAACATGTTGCACACTTCTGAGATGCATTTGGGCATCTTTGTCAGAAATGAGTTTTTGCCTTCAGAGACATGCCTATTTGCGCAGTAGTACAGATTCTGAGTATGTAACAGGGCTTGATGAAATCAGCATTTCTCTTGCTTCCCTGTGCGTAGGGAAGCTCAGTTTTAGTCACAGTAGCTCCCACAAGTGTCTCCTCAGTGTGTTCCCAGTTCCTTAGAAACAGTGTATTTGCTGGGAGAAAAGTGCATTACTGTGCGCATTCACCGTTCAGCAAATACATGTGTAGAAGCACAGCGCTGGCAGAAACGAAAGTTTCTCGACGTTTTCTAAATCAGGGAACAAATTGCACACTTCTGAGATGCATTGGGCAACTTTGTCAGAAATAAGTTTTTTGCCTACAGATTCATGCCTATTTGCGCAGTAGTACAGATTCTGAGTATGTAACTGGGCTGGATGAAATCAGCATTTCTCTTGCTTCGCTGTGCGTAGGGAAGTTCAGTTTTAGTCACAGTAGCTCCCACAAGTGCCTCCTCAGTGTGTTCCCATTTCCTTAGAAACAGTGTATTTGCTGCGAGAAAAGTGCAATACTGTGCGCTTTCACCGTTCAGCAAATACATGTGTAGAAGCACAGCGCTAGCAGAAACGACCGTTTCTCGACGTTTTCTAACTCAGGGAACAAGTTGCACACTTCTGAGATGCATTTGGGCAACTTTGTCAGAAATGAGTTTTTTGCCTACAGAGACATGCCTATTTGCTCAGTAGTACAGATTCTGAGTATGTAACTGGGCTTGATGAAATCAGCATTTCTCTTGCTTCCCTGTGCGTAGGGAAGCTCAGTTTTAGTCACTGTAGCTCCCACAAGTGTCTCCTCAGTGTGTTCCCATTTCCTTAGAAACAGTGTATTTGCTGGGAGAAAAGTGCATTACTGTGCGCTTTCACCGTTCAGCAAATACATGTGTAGAAGCACAGCGCTAGCAGAAACGAACGTTTCTCGACGTTTTCTAACTCAGGGAACAAGTTGCACACTTCTGAGATGCATTTGGGCAACTTTGTCAGAAATGAGTTTTTTGCCTACAGAGACATGCCTATTTGCGCAGTAGTACAGATTCTGAGTATGTAACTGGGCTGGATGAAATCAGCATTTCTCTTGCTTCCCTGTGCGTAGGGAAGCTCAATTTTAGTCACAGTAGCTCCCACAAGTGTCTCCTCAGTGTGTTCCCAGTTCCTTAGAAACAGTGTATTTGCTGGGAGAAAAGTGCATTACTGTGCGCATTCACCGTTCAGCAAATACATGTGTAGAAGCACAGCGCTAGCAGAAACGAAAGTTTCTCGACGTTTTCTAAATCAGGGAACAAATTGCACACTTCTGAGATGCATTGGGCAACTTTGTCAGAAATAAGTTTTTTGCCTACAGATTCATGCCTATTTGCGCAGTAGTACAGATTCTGAGTATGTAACTGGGCTGGATGAAATCAGCATTTCTCTTGCTTCCCTGTGCGTAGGGAAGCTCAGTTTTAGTCACAGTAGCTCCCACAAGTGTCTCCTCAGTGTGTTCCCATTTCCTTAGAAACAGTGTATTTGCTGGGAGAAAAGTGCATTACTGTGCGCTTTCAACGTTCAGCAAATACATGTGTAGAAGCACAGCGCTAGCAGAAACGAACGTTTCTCGACGTTTTCTAACTCAGGGAACAAGTTGCACACTTCTGAGATGCATTTGGGCAACTTTGTCAGAAATGAGTTTTTTGCCTACAGAGACATGCCTATTTGCTCAGTAGTACAGATTCTGAGTATGTAACTGGGCTGGATGAAATCAGCATTTCTCTTGCTTCCCTGTGCGTAGGGAAGCTCAGTTTTAGTCACTGTAGCTCCCACAAGTGTCTCCTCAGTGTGTTCCCAGTTCCTTAGAAACAGTGGATTTGCTGCGAGAAAAGTGCATTACTGTGCGCTTTCACCGTTCAGCAAATACATGTGTAGAAGCACAGCGCTAGCAGAAACGAACGTTTCTCGACGTTTTCTAACTCAGGGAACAAGTTGCACACTTCTGAGATGCATTTGGGCAACTTTGTCAGAAATGAGTTTTTTGCCTACAGAGACATGCCTATTTGCGCAGTAGTACAGATTCTGAGTATGTAACTGGGCTGGATGAAATCAGCATTTCTCTTCCTTCCCTGTGCGTAGGGAAGCTCAGTTTTAGTCACAGTAGCTCCCACAAGTGTCTCCTCAGTGTGTTCCCATTTCCTTAGACACAGTGTATTTGCTGGGAGAAAAGTGCATTACTGTGCGCTTTCACCGTTCAGCAAATACATGTGTAGAAGCACAGCGCTAGCAGAAATGAACGTTTCTCGACGTTTTCTAACTCAGGGAACAAGTTGCACACTTCTGAGATGCATTTGGGCATCTTTGTCAGAAATGAGTTTTTGCCTACAGAGACATCCCTATTTGCGCAGTAGTACAGATTCTGAGTATGTAACAGGGCTTGATGAAATCAGCATTTCTCTTGCTTCCCTGTGCGTAGGGAAGCTCAGTTTTAGTCACAGTAGCTCCCACAAGTGTCTCCTCAGTGTGTTCCCAGTTCCTTAGAAACAGTGTATTTGCTGGGAGAAAAGTGCATTACTGTGCGCATTCACCGTTCAGCAAATACATGTGTAGAAGCACAGCGCTGGCAGAAACGAAAGTTTCTCGACGTTTTCTAAATCAGGGAACAAATTGCACACTTCTGAGATGCATTGGGCAACTTTGTCAGAAATGAGTTTTTTGCCTACAGATTCATGCCTATTTGCGCAGTAGTACAGATTCTGAGTATGTAACTGGGCTTGATGAAATCAGCATTTCTCTTGCTTCCCTGTGCGTAGGGAAGCTCAGTTGTAGTCACAGTAGCTCCCACAAGTGTCTCCTCAGTGTGTTCCCATTTCCTTAGAAACAGTGTATTTGCTGGGAGAAAAGTGCATTACTGTGCGCTTTCACCGTTCAGCAAATACATGTGTAGAAGCACAGCGCTAGCAGAAACGAACTTTTCTCGACGTTTTCTAACTCAGGGAACAAGTTGCACACTTCTGAGATGCATTTGGGCAACTTTGTCAGAAATGAGTTTTTTGCCTACAGAGACATGCCTATTTGCGCAGTAGTACAGATTCTGAGTATGTAACTGGGCTGGATGAAATCAGCATTTCTCTTGCTTCGCTGTGCGTAGGGAAGTTCAGTTTTAGTCACAGTAGCTCCCACAAGTGCCTCCTCAGTGTGTTCCCATTTCCTTAGAAACAGTGTATTTGCTGGGAGAAAAGTGCATTACTGTGCGCTTTCACCGTTCAGCATATACATGTGTAGAAGCACAGCGCTAGCAGAAACGAACGTTTCTCGACGTTTTCTAACTCAGGGAACAAGTTGCACACTTCTGAGATGCATTTGGGCAACTTTGTCAGAAATGAGTTTTTTGCCTACAGAGACATGCCTATTTGCTCAGTAGTACAGATTCTGAGTATGTAACTGGGCTGGATGAAATCAGCATTTCTCTTGCTTCCCTGTGCGTAGGGAAGCTCAGTTTTAGTCACTGTAGCTCCCACAAGTGTCTCCTCAGTGTGTTCCCATTTCCTTAGAAACAGTGGATTTGCTGCGAGAAAAGTGCAATACTGTGCGCTTTCACCGTTCAGCAAATACATGTGTAGAAGCACAGCGCTAGCAGAAACGACCGTTTCTCGACGTTTTCTAAATCAGGGAACAAGTTGCACACTTCTGAGATGCATTTGGGCAACTTTGTCAGAAATGAGTTTTTTGCCTACAGAGACATGCCTATTTGCGCAGTAGTACAGATTCTGAGTATGTAACTGGGCTGGATGAAATCAGCATTTCTCTTGCTTCCCTGTGCGTAGGGAAGTTCAGTTTTAGTCACAGTAGCTCCCACAAGTGCCTCCTCAGTGTGTTCCCATTTCCTTAGAAACAGTGTATTTGCTGGGAGAAAAGTGCATTACTGTGCGCTTTCACCGTTCAGCATATACATGTGTAGAAGCACAGCGCTAGCAGAAACGAACGTTTCTCGACGTTTTCTAACTCAGGGAACAAGTTGCACACTTCTGAGATGCATTTGGGCAACTTTGTCAGAAATGAGTTTTTTGCCTACAGAGACATGCCTATTTGCGCAGTAGTACAGATTCTGAGTATGTAACTGGGCTGGATGAAATCAGCATTTCTCTTGCTTCCCTGTGCGTAGGGAAGCTCAGTTTTAGTCACAGTAGCTCCCACAAGTGTCTCCTCAGTGTGTTCCCATTTCCTTAGACACAGTGTATTTGCTGGGAGAAAAGTGCATTACTGTGCGCTTTCACCGTTCAGCAAATACATGTGTAGAAGCACAGCGCTAGCAGAAATGAACGTTTCTCGACGTTTTCTAACTCAGGGAACAAGTTGCACACTTCTGAGATGCATTTGGGCATCTTTGTCAGAAATGAGTTTTTGCCTACAGAGACATCCCTATTTGCGCAGTAGTACAGATTCTGAGTATGTAACAGGGCTTGATGAAATCAGCATTTCTCTTGCTTCCCTGTGCGTAGGGAAGCTCAGTTTTAGTCACAGTAGCTCCCACAAGTGTCTCCTCAGTGTGTTCCCAGTTCCTTAGAAACAGTGTATTTGCTGGGAGAAAAGTGCATTACTGTGCGCATTCACCGTTCAGCAAATACATGTGTAGAAGCACAGCGCTGGCAGAAACGAAAGTTTCTCGACGTTTTCTAACTCAGGGAACAAATTGCACACTTCTGAGATGCATTGGGCAACTTTGTCAGAAATAAGTTTTTTGCCTACAGAATCATGCCTATTTGCGCAGTAATACAGATTCTGAGTATGTAACTGGGCTTGATGAAATCAGCATTTCTCTTGCTTCCCTGTGCGTAGGGAAGCTCAGTTTTAGTCACAGTAGCTCCCACAAGTGTCTCCTCAGTGTGTTCCCATTTCCTTAGAAACAGTGTATTTGCTGGGAGAAAAGTGCATTACTGTGCGCTTTCACCGTTCAGCAAATACATGTGTAGAAGCACAGCGCTAGCAGAAACGAACGTTTCTCGACGTTTTCTAACTCAGGGAAGAAGTTGCACACTTCTGAGATGCATTTGGGCAACTTTGTCAGAAATGAGTTTTTTGCCTACAGAGACATGCCTATTTGCGCATTAGTACAGATTCTGAGTATGTAACTGGGCTGGATGAAATCAGCATTTCTCTTGCTTCCCTGTGCGTAGGGAAGCTCAGTTTTAGTCACAGTAGCTCCCACAAGTGCCTCCTCAGTGTGTTCCCTTTTCATTAGAAACAGTGTATTTGCTGGGAGAAAAGTGCATTACTGTGCGCTTTCACCGTTCAGCATATACATGTGTAGAAGCACAGCGCTAGCAGAAAAGAACGTTTCTCGACGGTTTCTAACTCAGGGAACAAGTTGCACACTTCTGAGATGCATTTGGGCAACTTTGTCAGAAATGAGTTTTTTGCCTACAGAGACATGCCTATTTGCGCATTAGTACAGATTCTGAGTATGTAACTGGGCTGGACGAAATCAGCATTTCTCTTGCTTCCCTGTGCCTAGGGAAGCTCAGTTTTAGTCACAGTAACTCCCACAAGTGTCTCCTCAGTGTGTTCCCATTTCCTTAGAAACAGTGTATTTGCTGGGAGAAAAGTGCATTACTGTGCGCTTTCACCGTTCAGCATATACATGTGTAGAAGCACAGCGCTAGCAGAATCGAACGTTTCTCGACGTTTTCTAACTCAGGGAACAAGTTGCACACTTCTGAGATGCATTTGGGCAACTTTGTCAGAAATGAGTTTTTTGCCTACAGAGACATGCCTATTTGCGCATTAGTACAGATTCTGAGTATGTAACTGGGCTTGATGAAATCAGCATTTCTCTTGCTTCCCTGTGCGTAGGGAAGCTCAGTTTTAGTCACAGTAGCTCCCACAAGTGTCTCCTCAGTGTGTTCCCATTTCCTTAGAAACAGTGTATTTGCTGGGAGAAAAGTGCATTACTGTGCGCTTTCACCGTTCAGCAAATACATGTGTAGAAGCACAGCGCTAGCAGAAACGAAAGTTTCTCGACGTTTTCTAACTCAGGGAACAAGTTGCACACTTCTGAGATGCATTTGGGCAACTTTGTCAGAAATGAGTTTTTTGCCTACAGAGACATGCCTATTTGCGCAGTAGTACAGATTCTGAGTATGTAACTGGGCTGGATGAAATCAGCATTTCTCTTGCTTCCCTGTGCGTAGGGAAGTTCAGTTTTAGTCACAGTAGCTCCCACAAGTGCCTCCTCAGTGTGTTCCCATTTCCTTAGAAACAGTGTATTTGCTGGGAGAAAAGTGCATTACTGTGCGCTTTCACCGTTCAGCAAATACATGTGTAGAAGCACAGCGCTAGCAGAAACGAACGTTTCTCGACGTTTTCTAACTCAGGGAAGAAGTTGCACACTTCTGAGATGCATTTGGGCAACTTTGTCAGAAATGAGTTTTTTGCCTACAGAGACATGCCTATTTGCGCATTAGTACAGATTCTGAGTATGTAACTGGGCTGGATGAAATCAGCATTTCTCTTGCTTCCCTGTGCGTAGGGAAGCTCAGTTTTAGTCACAGTAGCTCCCACAAGTGCCTCCTCAGTGTGTTCCCTTTTCATTAGAAACAGTGTATTTGCTGGGAGAAAAGTGCATTACTGTGCGCTTTCACCGTTCAGCATATACATGTGTAGAAGCACAGCGCTAGCAGAAAAGAACGTTTCTCGACGGTTTCTAACTCAGGGAACAAGTTGCACACTTCTGAGATGCATTTGGGCAACTTTGTCAGAAATGAGTTTTTTGCCTACAGAGACATGCCTATTTGCGCATTAGTACAGATTCTGAGTATGTAACTGGGCTGGACGAAATCAGCATTTCTCTTGCTTCCCTGTGCGTAGGGAAGCTCAGTTTTAGTCACAGTAACTCCCACAAGTGTCTCCTCAGTGTGTTCCCATTTCCTTAGAAACAGTGTATTTGCTGGGAGAAAAGTGCATTACTGTGCGCTTTCACCGTTCAGCATATACATGTGTAGAAGCACAGCGCTAGCAGAATCGAACGTTTCTCGACGTTTTCTAACTCAGGGAACAAGTTGCACACTTCTGAGATGCATTTGGGCAACTTTGTCAGAAATGAGTTTTTTGCCTACAGAGACATGCCTATTTGCGCATTAGTACAGATTCTGAGTATGTAACTGGGCTTGATGAAATCAGCATTTCTCTTGCTTCCCTGTGCGTAGGGAAGCTCAGTTTTAGTCACAGTAGCTCCCACAAGTGTCTCCTCAGTGTGTTCCCATTTCCTTAGAAACAGTGTATTTGCTGGGAGAAAAGTGCATTACTGTGCGCTTTCACCGTTCAGCAAATACATGTGTAGAAGCACAGCGCTAGCAGAAACGAACGTTTCTCGACGTTTTCTAACTCAGGGAACAAGTTGCACACTTCTCAGATGCATTTGGGCAACTTTGTCAGAAATGAGTTTTTTGCCTACAGAGACATGCCTATTTGCTCAGTAGTACAGATTCTGAGTATGTAACTGGACTTGATGAAATCAGCATTTGTCTTGCTTCCCTGTGCGTAGGGAAGCTCAGTTTTAGTCACTGTAGCTCCCACAAGTGTCTCCTCAGTGTGTTCCCATTTCCTTAGAAACAGTGTATTTGCTGGGAGAAAAGTGCATTACTGTGCGCTTTCACCGTTCAGCTAATACATGTGTAGAAGCACAGCGCTAGCAGAAACGAACGTTTCTCGACGTTTTCTAACTCAGGGAACAAGTTGCACACTTCTGAGATGCATTTGGGCAACTTTGTCAGAAATAAGTTTTTTGCCTACAGATTCATGCCTATTTGCGCAGTAGTACAGATTCTGAGTATATATCTGAGCTTGATGAAATCAGCATTTCTCTTGCTTCCCTGTGCGTAGGGAAGCTCAGTTTTAGTCACAGTAGCTCCCACAAGTGCCTCCTCAGTGTGTTCCCATTTCCTTAGAAACAGTGTATTTGCTGGGAGAAAAGTGCATTACTGTGCGCTTTCACCGTTCAGCATATACATGTGTAGAAGCACAGCGCTAGCAGAATCGAACGTTTCTCGACGTTTTCTAACTCAGGGAACATGTTGCACACTTCTGAGATGCATTTGGGCAACTTTGTCAGAAATGAGTTTTTTGCCTACAGAGACATGCCTATTTGCGCAGTAGTACAGATTCTGAGTATGTAACTGGGCTTGATGAAATCAGCATTTCTCTTGCTTCCCTGTGCGTAGGGAAGCTCAGTTTTAGTCACAGTAGCTCCCACAAGTGTCTCCTCAGTGTGTTCCCATTTCCTTAGAAACAGTGTATTTGCTGGGAGAAAAGTGCATTACTGTGCGCTTTCACCGTTCAGCAAATACATGTGTAGAAGCACAGCGCTAGCAGAAACGAACGTTTCTCGACGTTTTCTAACTCAGGGAACAAGTTGCACACTTCTGAGATGCATTTGGGCAACTTTGTCAGAAATGAGTTTTTTGCCTACAGAGACATGCCTATTTGCTCAGTAGTACAGATTCTGAGTATGTAACTGGGCTTGATGAAATCAGCATTTGTCTTGCTTCCCTGTGCGTAGGGAAGCTCAGTTTTAGTCACTGTAGCTCCCACAAGTGTCTCCTCAGTGTGTTCCCATTTCCTTAGAAACAGTGTATTTGCTGGGAGAAAAGTGCATTACTGTGCGCTTTCACCGTTCAGCAAATACATGTGTAGAAGCACAGCGCTAGCAGAAACGAACGTTTCTCGACGTTTTCTAACTCAGGGAACAAGTTGCACACTTCTGAGATGCATTTGGGCAACTTTGTCAGAAATGAGTTTTTTGCCTACAGAGACATGCCTATTTGCTCAGTAGTACCGATTCTGAGTATGTAACTGGGCTGGATGAAATCAGCATTTGTCTTGCTTCCCTGTGCGTAGGGAAGCTCAGTTTTAGTCACTGTAGCTCCCACAAGTGTCTCCTCAGTGTGTTCCCATTTCCTTAGAAACAGTGTATTTGCTGGGAGAAAAGTGCATTACTGTGCGCTTTCACCGTTCAGCTAATAAATGTGTAGAAGCACAGCGCTAGCAGAAACGAATGTTTCTCGACGTTTTCTAACTCAGGGAACAAGTTGCACACTTCTGAGATGCATTTGGGCAACTTTGTCAGAAATAAGTTTTTTTGCCTACAGATTCATGCCTATTTGCGCAGTAGTACAGATTCTGAGTATATATCTGAGCTTGATGAAATCAGCATTTCTCTTGCTTCCCTGTGCGTAGGGAAGCTCAGTTTTAGTCACAGTAGCTCCCACAAGTGCCTCCTCAGTGTGTTCCCATTTCCTTAGAAACAGTGTATTTGCTGGGAGAAAAGTGCATTACTGTGCGCTTTCACCGTTCAGCAAATACATGTGTAGAAGCACAGCGCTAGCAGAATCGAACGTTTCTCGACGTTTTCTAACTCAGGGAACATGTTGCACACTTCTGAGATGCATTTGGGCAACTTTGTCAGAAATGAGTTTTTTGCCTACAGAGACATGCCTATTTGCGCAGTAGTACAGATTCTGAGTATGTAACTGGGCTTGATGAAATCAGCATTTCTCTTGCTTCCCTGTGCGTAGGGAAGCTCAGTTTTAGTCACAGTAGCTCCCACAAGTGTCTCCTCAGTGTGTTCCCATTTCCTTAGAAACAGTGTATTTGCTGGGAGAAAAGTGCATTACTGTGCGCTTTCACCGTTCAGCAAATACATGTGTAGAAGCACAGCGCTAGCAAAAACGAACGTTTCTCGACGTTTTCTAACTCAGGGAACAAGTAGCACACTTCTGAGATGCATTTGGGCAACTTTGTCAGAAATGAGTTTTTTGCCTACAGAGACATGCCTATTTGCTCAGTAGTACAGATTCTGAGTATGTAACTGGGCTTGATGAAATCAGCATTTGTCTTGCTTCCCTGTGCGTAGGGAAGCTCAGTTTTAGTCACTGTAGCTCCCACAAGTGTCTCCTCAGTGTGTTCCCATTTCCTTAGAAACAGTGTATTTGCTGGGAGAAAAGTGCATTACTGTGCGCTTTCACCGTTCAGCATATACATGTGTAGAAGCACAGCGCTAGCAGAAAAGAACGTTTCTCGACGGTTTGTTTCTAACTCAGGGAACAAGTTGCACACTTCTGAGATGCATTTGGGCAACTTTGTCAGAAATGAGTTTTTTGCCTACAGAGACATGCCTATTTGCGCATTAGTACAGATTCTGAGTATGTAACTGGGCTGGATGAAATCAGCATTTGTCTTGCTTCCCTGTGCGTAGGGAAGCTCAGTTTTAGTCACAGTAGCTCCCACAAGTGTCTCCTCAGTGTGTTCCCATTTCCTTAGAAACAGTGTATTTGCTGGGAGAAAAGTGCATTACTGTGCGCTTTCACCGTTCAGCAAATACATGTGTAGAAGCACAGCGCTAGCAGAAACGAACGTTTCTCGACGTTTTCTAACTCAGGGAACAAGTTGCACACTTCTGAGATGCATTTGGGCAACTTTGTCAGAAATGAGTTTTTTGCCTACAGAGACATGCCTATTTGCTCAGTAGTACAGATTCTGAGTATGTAACTGGGCTTGATGAAATCAGCATTTGTCTTGCTTCCCTGTGCGTAGGGAAGCTCAGTTTTAGTCACTGTAGCTCCCACAAGTGTCTCCTCAGTGTGTTCCCATTTCCTTAGAAACAGTGTATTTGCTGGGAGAAAAGTGCATTACTGTGCGCTTTCACCGTTCAGCAAATACATGTGTAGAAGCACAGCGCTAGCAGAAACGAACGTTTCTCGACGTTTTCTAACTCAGGGAACAAGTTGCACACTTCTGAGATGCATTTGGGAAACTTTGTCAGAAATGAGTTTTTTGCCTACAGAGACATGCCTATTTGCTCAGTAGTACCGATTCTGAGTATGTAACTGGGCTTGATGAAATCAGCATTTGTCTTGCTTCCCTGTGCGTAGGGAAGCTCAGTTTTAGTCACTGTAGCTCCCACAAGTGTCTCCTCAGTGTGTTCCCATTTCCTTAGAAACAGTGTATTTGCTGGGAGAAAAGTGCATTACTGTGCGCTTTCACCGTTCAGCTAATACATGTGTAGAAGCACAGCGCTAGCAGAAACGAACGTTTCTCGACGTTTTCTAACTCAGGGAACAAGTTGCACACTTCTGAGATGCATTTGGGCAACTTTGTCAGAAATAAGTTTTTTGCCTACAGATTCATGCCTATTTGCGCAGTAGTACAGATTCTGAGTATATATCTGAGCTTGATGAAATCAGCATTTCTCTTGCTTCCCTGTGCGTAGGGAAGCTCAGTTTTAGTCACAGTAGCTCCCACAAGTGCCTCCTCAGTGTGTTCCCATTTCCTTAGAAACAGTGTATTTGCTGGGAGAAAAGTGCATTACTGTGCGCTTTCACCGTTCAGCAAATACATGTGTAGAAGCACAGCGCTAGCAGAATCGAACGTTTCTCGACGTTTTCTAACTCAGGGAACATGTTGCACACTTCTGAGATGCATTTGGGCAACTTTGTCAGAAATGAGTTTTTTGCCTACAGAGACATGCCTATTTGCGCAGTAGTACAGATTCTGAGTATGTAACTGGGCTGGATGAAATCAGCATTTCTCTTGCTTCCCTGTGCGTAGGGAAGCTCAGTTTTAGTCACAGTAGCTCCCACAAGTGTCTCCTCAGTGTGTTCCCATTTCCTTAGAAACAGTGTATTTGCTGGGAGAAAAGTGCATTACTGTGCGCTTTCACCGTTCAGCAAATACATGTGTAGAAGCACAGCGCTAGCAGAAACGAACGTTTCTCGACGTTTTCTAACTCAGGGAACAAGTTGCACACTTCTGAGATGCATTTGGGCAACTTTGTCAGAAATGAGTTTTTTGCCTACAGAGACATGCCTATTTGCTCAGTAGTACAGATTCTGAGTATGTAACTGGGCTTGATGAAATCAGCATTTGTCTTGCTTCCCTGTGCGTAGGGAAGCTCAGTTTTAGTCACTGTAGCTCCCACAAGTGTCTCCTCAGTGTGTTCCCATTTCCTTAGAAACAGTGTATTTGCTGGGAGAAAAGTGCATTACTGTGCGCTTTCACCGTTCAGCATATACATGTGTAGAAGCACAGCGCTAGCAGAAAAGAACGTTTCTCGACGGTTTGTTTCTAACTCAGGGAACAAGTTGCACACTTCTGAGATGCATTTGGGCAACTTTGTCAGAAATGAGTTTTTTGCCTACAGAGACATGCCTATTTGCGCATTAGTACAGATTCTGAGTATGTAACTGGGCTTGATGAAATCAGCATTTCTCTTGCTTCCCTGTGCGTAGGGAAGCTCAGTTTTAGTCACTGTAGCTCCCACAAGTGCCTCCTCAGTGTGTTCCCCTTTCCTTAGAAACAGTGTATTTGCTGGGAGAAAAGTGCATTACTGTGCGCTTTCACCGTTCAGCATATACATGTGTAGAAGCACAGCGCTAGCAGAAACGAACGTTTCTCGACGTTTTCTAACTCAGGGAACAAGTTGCACACTTCTGAGATGCATTTGGGCAACTTTGTCAGAAATGAGTTTTTTGCCTACAGAGACATGCCTATTTGCGCAGTAGTACAGATTCTGAGTATGTAACTGGGCTTGATGAAATCAGCATTTCTCTTGCTTCCCTGTGCGTAGGGAAGCTCAGTTTTAGTCAAAGTAGCTCCCACAAGTGTCTCCTCAGTGTGTTCCCATTTCCTTAGAAACAGTGTATTTGCTGGGAGAAAAGTGCATTACTGTGCGCTTTCACCGTTCAGCAAATACATGTGTAGAAGCACAGCGCTAGCAGAAACGAACGTTTCTCGACGTTTTCTAACTCATGGAACAAGTTGCACACTTCTGAGATGCATTTGGCCAACTTTGTCAGAAATGAGTTTTTTGCCTACAGAGACATGCCTATTTGCGCAGTAGTACAGATTCTGAGTATGTAACTGGGCTGGACGAAATCAGCATTTCTCTTGCTTCCCTGTGCGTAGGGAAGCTCAGTTTTAGTCACAGTAGCTCCCACAAGTGTCTCCTCAGTGTGTTCCCATTTCCTTAGAAACAGTGTATTTGCTGGGAGAAAAGTGCATTACTGTGCGCTTTCACCGTTCAGCAAATACATGTGTAGAAGCACAGCGCTAGCAGAAACGAACGTTTCTCGACGTTTTCTAACTCAGGGAACAAGTTGCACACTTCTGAGATGCATTTGGGCAACTTTGTCAGAAATGAGTTTTTTGCCTACAGAGACATGCCTATTTGCGCAGTAGTACAGATTCTGAGTATGTAACTGGGCTGGATGAAATCAGCATTTCTCTTGCTTCCCTGTGCGTAGGGAAGCTCAGTTTTAGTCATAGTAGCTCCCACAAGTGTCTCCTCAGTGTGTTCCCATTTCCTTAGAAACAGTGTATTTGCTGGGAGAAAAGTGCATTACTGTGCGCTTTCACCGTTCAGCAAATACATGTGTAGAAGCACAGCGCTAGCAGAAACGAACGTTTCTCGACGTTTTCTAACTCAGGGAACAAATTGCACACTTCTGAAATGCATTTGGGCAACTTTGTCAGAAATGAGTTCTCTGCCTACAGAGACATGCCTATTTGCGCATTAGTACAGATTCTGAGTATGTAACTGGGCTTGATGAAATCAGCATTTCTCTTGCTTCCCTGTGCGTAGGGAAGCTCAGTTTTAGTCACAGTAGCTCCCACAAGTGTCTCCTCAATGTGTTCCCATTTCCTTAGAAACAGTGTATTTGCTGGGAGAAAAGTGCATTACTGTGCGCTTTCAACGTTCAGCAAATACATGTGTAGAAGCACAGCGCTAGCAGAAACGAACGTTTCTCGACGTTTTCTAACTCAGGGAACAAGTTGCACACTTCTGAGATGCATTTGGGCAACTTTGTCAGAAATGACTTTTTTGCCTACAGAGACATGCCTATTTGCTCAGTACTACAGATTCTGAGTATGTAACTGGGCTGGATGAAATCAGCATTTCTCTTGCTTCCCTGTTCGTAGGGAAGCTCAGTTTTAGTCACTGTAGCTCCCACAAGTGCCTCCTCAGTGTGTTCCCATTTCCTTAGAAACAGTGTATTTGCTGGGAGAAAAGTGCATTACTGTGCGCTTTCACCGTTCAGCATATACATGTGTAGAAGCACAGCGCTAGCAGAAACGAACGTTTCTCGACGTTTTCTAACTCAGGGAACAAGTTGCACACTTCTGAGATGCATTTGGGCAACTTTGTCAGAAATGAGTTTTTTGCCTACAGAGACATGCCTATTTGCGCAGTAGTACAGATTCAGAGTATGTAACTGGGCTGGATGAAATCAGCATTTCTCTTGCTTCCCTGTGCGTAGGGAAGTTCAGTTTTAGTCACAGTAGCTCCCACAAGTGCCTCCTCAGTGTGTTCCCATTTCCTTAGAAACAGTGTATTTGCTGGGAGAAAAGTGCACTACTGTGCGCTTTCACCGTTCAGCAAATACATGTGTAGAAGCACAGCGCTAGCAGAAACGAACGTTTCTTGACGTTTTCTAACTCAGGGAACAAGTTGCACACTTCTGAGATGCATTTGGGCAACTTTGTCAGAAATGACTTTTTTGCCTACAGAGACATGCCTATTTGCGCAGTAGTACAGATTCTGAGTATGTAACTGGGCTGGATGAAATCAGCATTTCTCTTGCTTCCCTGTGCGTAGGGAAGCTCAGTTTTAGTCACTGTAGCTCCCACAAGTGTCTCCTCAGTGTGTTCCCATTTCCTTAGACACAGTGTATTTGCTGGGAGAAAAGTGCATTACTGTGCGCTTTCACCGTTCAGCAAATACATGTGTAGAAGCACAGCGCTAGCAGAAACGAACGTTTCTCGACGTTTTCTAACTCAGGGAACAAGTTGCACACTTCTGAGATGCATTTGGGCAACTTTGTCAGAAATGAGTTTTTTGCCTACAGAGACATGCCTATTTGCGCAGTAGTACAGATTCTGAGTATGTAACTGGGCTGGATGAAATCAGCATTTCTCTTGCTTCCCTGTGCGTAGGGAAGCTCAGTTTTAGTCACAGTAGCTCCCACAAGTGTCTCCTCAGTGTGTTCCCATTTCCTTAGAAACAGTGTATTTGCTGGGAGAAAAGTGCATTACTGTGCGCTTTCACCGTTCAGCAAATACATGTGTAGAAGCACAGCGCTAGCAGAAACGAACGTTTCTCGACGTTTTCTAACTCAGGGAACAAACTGCACACTTCTGAGATGCATTTGGGCAACTTTGTCAGAAATGAGTTCTTTGCCTACAGAGACATGCCTATTTGCGCAGTAGTACAGATTCTGAGTATGTAACTGGGCTTGATGAAATCAGCATTTCTCTTGCTTCCCTGTGCGTAGGGAAGCTCAGTTTTAGTCACAGTAGCTCCCACAAGTGTCTCCTCAGTGTGTTCCCATTTCCTTAGAAACAGTGGATTTGCTGGGAGAAAAGTGCATTACTGTGCGCTTTCAACGTTCAGCAAATACATGTGTAGAATCACAGCGCTAGCAGAAACGAACGTTTCTCGACGTTTTCTAACTCAGGGAACAAGTTGCACACTTCTGAGATGCATTTGGGCAACTTTGTCAGAAATGAGTTTTTTGCCTACAGAGACATGCCTATTTGCTCAGTACTACAGATTCTGAGTATGTAACTGGGCTTGATGAAATCAGCATTTCTCTTGCTTCCCTGTGCGTAGGGAAGCTCAGTTTTAGTCACTGTAGCTCCCACAAGTGTCTCCTCAGTGTGTTCCCAATTCCTTAGAAACAGTGTATTTGCTGCGAGAATAGTGCATTACTGTGCACTTTCACCGTTCAGCAAATACATGTGTAGAAGCACAGCGCTAGCTGAACCGAACGTTTCTCGACGTTTTCTAACTCAGGGAACAAGTTGCACACTTCTGAGATGCATTTGGGCAACTTTGTCAGAAATGAGTTTTTTGCCTACAGAGACATGCCTATTTGCGCATTAGTACAGATTCTGAGTATGTAACTGGGCTTGATGAAATCAGCATTTCTCTTGCTTCACTGTGCGTAGGGAAGCTCAGTTTTAGTCACAGTAGCTCCCACAAGTGTCTCCTCAGTGTGTTCCCATTTCCTTAGAAACAGTGTATTTGCTGGGAGAAAAGTGCATTACTGTGCGCTTTCACCGTTCAGCAAATACATGTGTAGAAGCACAGCGCTAGCAGAAACGAACGTTTCTCGACGTTTTCTAACTCAGGGAACAAGTTGCACACTTCTGAGATGCATTTGGGCAACTTTGTCAGAAATGAGTGTTTTGCCTACAGAGACATGCCTATTTGCGCAGTAGTACAGATTCTGAGTATGTAACTGGGCTGGACGAAATCAGCATTTCTCTTGCTTCACTGTGCGTAGGGAAGCTCAGTTTTAGTCACAGTAGCTCCCACAAGTGTCTCCTCAGTGTGTTCCCATTTCCTTAGAAACAGTGTATTTGCTGGGAGAAAAGTGCATTACTGTGCGCTTTCACCGTTCAGCAAATACATGTGTAGAAGCACAGCGCTAGCAGAAACCAACGTTTCTCGACGTTTTCTAACTCAGGGAACAAGTTGCACACTTCTGAGATGCATTTGGGCAACTTTGTCAGAAATGAGTTTTTTGCCTACAGAGACATGCCTATTTGCGCAGTAGTACAGATTCTGAGTATGTAACTGGGCTGGATGAAATCAGCATTTCTCTTGCTTCCCTGTGCGTAGGGAAGCTCAGTTTTAGTCACAGTAGCTCCCACAAGTGTCTCCTCAGTGTGTTCCCATTTCCTTAGAAACATTGTATTTGCTGGGAGAAAAGTGCATTACTGTGTGCTTTCAACGTTCAGCATATACATGTGTAGAAGCACAGCGCTAGCAGAAACTAACGTTTCTCGACGTTTTCTAACTCAGGGAACAAGTTGCACACTTCTGAGATGCATTTGGGCAACTTTGTCAGAAATGACTTTTTTGCCTACAGAGACATGCCTATTTGCTCAGTACTACAGATTCTGAGTATGTAACTGGGCTTGATGAAATCAGCATTTCTCTTGCTTCCCTGTGCGTAGGGAAGCTCAGTTTTAGTCACTGTAGCTCCCACAAGTGTCTCCTCAGTGTGTTCCCAATTCCTTAGAAACAGTGGATTTGCTGCGAGAAAAGTGCATTACTGTGCACTTTCACCGTTCAGCAAATACATGTGTAGAAGCACAGCGCTAGCAGAAACGAACGTTTCTCGACGTTTTCTAACTCAGGGAACAAGTTGCACACTTCTGAGATGCATTTGGGCAACTTTGTCAGAAATGAGTTTTTTGCCTACAGAGACATGCCTATTTGCGCATTAGTACAGATTCTGAGTATGTAACTGGGCTGGATGAAATCAGCATTTCTCTTGCTTCCCTGTGCGTAGGGAAGCTCAGTTTTAGTCACTGTAGCTCCCACAAGTGCCTCCTCAGTGTGTTCCCATTTCCTTAGAAACAGTGTATTTGCTGGGAGAAAAGTGCATTACTGTGCGCTTTCACCGTTCAGCATATACATGTGTAGAAGCACAGCGCTAACAGAAACGAACGTTTCTCGACGTTTTCTAACTCAGGGAACAAGTTGCACACTTCTGAGATGCATTTGGGCAACTTTGTCAGAAATGAGTTTTTTGCCTACAGAGACATGCCTATTTGCGCAGTAGTACAGATTCTGAGTATGTAACTTGGCTGGACGAAATCAGCTTTGCTCTTGCTTCCCTGTGCGTAGGGAAGCTCAGTTTTAGTCACAGTAGCTCCCACAAGTGTCTCCTCAGTGTGTTCCCATTTCCTTAGAAACAGTGTATTTGCTGGGAGAAAAGTGCATTACTGTGCGCTTTCACCGTTCAGCAAATACATGTGTAGAAGCACAGCGCTAGCAGAAACGAACGTTTCTCGACGTTTTCTAACTCAGGGAACAAGTTGCACACTTCTGAGATGCATTTGGGCAACTTTGTCAGAAATGAGTTTTTTGCCTACAGAGACATGCCTATTTGCGCAGTAGTACAGATTTTGAGTATGTAACTGGGCTGGATGAAATCAGCATTTCTCTTGCTTCACTGTGCGTCGGGAAGCTCAGTTTTAGTCACAGTAGCTCCCACAAGTGTCTCCTCAGTGTGTTCCCATTTCCTTAGAAACAGTGTATTTGCTGGGAGAAAAGTGCATTACTGTGCGCTTTCACCGTTCAGCAAATACATGTGTAGAAGCACAGCGCTAGCAGAAACGAACGTTTCTCGACGTTTTCTAACTCAGGGAACAAGTTGCACACTTCTGAGATGCATTTGGGCATCTTTGTCAGAAATGAGTTTTTGCCTACAGAGACATGCCTATTTGCGCAGTAGTACAGATTCTGAGTATGTAACTGGGCTGGATAAAATCAGCATTTCTCTTGCTTCCCTGTGCGTAGGGAAGCTCAGTTTTAGTCACTGTAGCTCCCACAAGTGCCTCCTCAGTGTGTTCCCATTTCCTTAGAAACAGTGTATTTGCTGGGAGAAAAGTGCACTACTGTGCGCTTTCACCGTTCAGCATATACATGTGTAGAAGCACAGCGCTAGCAGAAACGAACGTTTCTCGACGTTTTCTAACTCAGGGAACAAGTTGCACACTTCTGAGATGCATTTGGGCAACTCTGTCAGAAATGAGTTTTTTGCCTACAGAGACGTGCCTATTTGCGCAGTAGTACAGATTCTGAGTATGTAACTGGGCTTGATGAAATCAGCATTTCTCTTGCTTCCCTGTGCGTAGGGAAGCTCAGTTTTAGTCACAGTAGCTCCCACAAGTGTCTCCTCAGTGTGTTCCCATTTCCTTAGAAACAGTGTATTTGCTGGGAGAAAAGTGCATTACTGTGTGCTTTCACCGTTCAGCAAATACATGTGTAGAAGCACAGCGCTAGCAGAAACGAACGTTTCTCGACGTTTTCTAACTCAGGGAACAAGTTGCACACTTCTGAGATGCATTTGGGCATCTTTGTCAGAAATGAGTTTTTGCCTACAGAGACATGCCTATTTGCGCAGTAGTACAGATTCTGAGTATGTAACTGGGCTGAATGAAATCAGCATTTCTCTTGCTTCCCTGTGCGTAGGGAAGCTCAGTTTTAGTCACAGTAGCTCCCACAAGTGTCTCCTCAGTGTGTTCCCATTTCCTTAGAAACAGTGTATTTGCTGGGAGAAAAGTGCATTACTGTGCGCTTTCACCGTTCAGCAAATACATGTGTAGAAGCACAGCGCTAGCAGAAACAACCGTTTCTCGACGTTTTCTAACTCAGGGAACAAGTTGCACACTTCTGAGATGCATTTGGGCAACTTTGTCAGAAATGAGTTTTTTGCCTACAGAGACATGCCTATTTGCGCAGTAGTACAGATTCTGAGTATGTAACTGGGCTTGATGAAATCAGCATTTCTCTTGCTTCCCTGTGCGTAGGGAAGCTCAGTTTTAGTCACTGTTGCTCCCACAAGTGTCTCCTCAGTGTGTTCCCATTTCCTTAGAAACAGTGGATTTGCTGCGAGAAAAGTGCATTACTGTGCGCTTTCACCGTTCAGCAAATACATGTGTAGAAGCACAGCGCTAGCAGAAAAGAACGTTTCTCGACGTTTTCTAACTCAGGGAACAAGTTGCACACTTCTGAGATGCATTTGGGCAACTTTGTCAGAAATGAGTTTTTTGCCTACAGAGACATGCCTATTTGCGCATTAGTAAAGATTCTGAGTATGTAACTGGGCTGGATGAAATCAGCATTTCTCTTGCTTCACTGTGCGTAGGGAAGCTCAGTTTTAGTCACAGTAGCTCCCACAAGTGTCTCCTCAGTGTGTTCCCATTTCCTTAGAAACAGTGGATTTGCTGCGAGAAAAGTGCATTACTGTGCGCTTTCACCGTTCAGCAAATACATGTGTAGAAGCACAGCGCTAGCAGAAAAGAACGTTTCTCGACGTTTTCTAACTCCGGGAACAAGTTGCACACTTCTGAGATGCATTTGGGCAACTTTGTCAGAAATGAGTTTTTTGCCTACAGAGACATGCCTATTTGCTCAGTAGTACAGATTCTGAGTATATAACTGGGCTTGATGAAATCAGCATTTGTCTTGCTTCCCTGTGCGTAGGGAAGCTCAGTTTTAGTCACAGTAGCTCCCACAAGTGCCTCCTCAGTGTGTTCCCATTTCCTTAGAAACAGTGTATTTGCTGGGAGAAAAGTGCATTACTGTGCGCTTTCACCGTTCAGCATATACATGTGTAGAAGCACAGCGCTAGCAGAAACGAACGTTTCTCGACGTTTTCTAACTCAGGGAACAAGTTGCACGCTTCTGAGATGCATTTGGGCAACGTTGTCAGAAATGAGTGTTTTGCCTACAGAGACATGCCTATTTGCTCATTAGTACAGATTCTGAGTATGTAACTAGGCTGGATGAAATCAGCATTTCTCTTGCTTCCCTGTGCGTAGGGAAGCTCAGTTTTAGTCACAGTAGCTCCCACAAGTGCCTCCTCAGTGTGTTCCCATTTCCTTAGAAACAGTGTATTTGCTGGGAGAAAAGTGCATTACTGTGCGCTTTCACCGTTCAGCATATACATGTGTAGAATCACAGCGCTAGCAGAAACAAACGTTTCTCGACGTTTTCTAACTCAAGGAACAAGTTGCACACTTCTGAGATGCATTTGGGCAACTTTGTCAGAAATGAGTTTTTTGCCTACAGAGACATGCCTATTTGCTCAGTTGTACAGATTCTGAGTATATAACTGGGCTTGATGAAATCAGCATTTCTCTTGCTTCCCTGTGCGTAGGGAAGCTCAGTTTTAGTCACAGTAGCTCCCACAAGTGCCTCCTCAGTGTGTTCCCATTTCCTTAGAAACAGTGTATTGCAGGGAGAAAAGTGCATTACTGTGCGCTTTCACCGTTCAGCATATACATGTGTAGAAGCACAGCGCTAGCAGAAACGAACGTTTCTCGACGTTTTCTAACTCAGGGAACAAGTTGCACACTTCTGAGATGCATTTGGGCAACTTTGTCAGAAATGAGTTTTTTGCCTACAGAGACATGCCTATTTGCGCAGTAGTACAGATTCTGAGTATGTAACTTGGCTGGACGAAATCAGCTTTGCTCTTGCTTCCCTGTGCGTAGGGAAGCTCAGTTTTAGTCACAGTAGCTCCCACAAGTGTCTCCTCAGTGTGTTCCCATTTCCTTAGAAACAGTGTATTTGCTGGGAGAAAAGTGCATTACTGTGCGCTTTCACCGTTCAGCAAATACATGTGTAGAAGCACAGCGCTAGCAGAAACGAACGTTTCTCGACGTTTTCTAACTCAGGGAACAAGTTGCACACTTCTGAGATGCATTTGGGCAACTTTGTCAGAAATGAGTTTTTTGCCTACAGAGACATGCCTATTTGCGCAGTAGTACAGATTCTGAGTATGTAACTGGGCTGGATGAAATCAGCATTTCTCTTGCTTCACTGTGCGTCGGGAAGCTCAGTTTTAGTCACAGTAGCTCCCACAAGTGTCTCCTCAGTGTGTTCCCATTTCCTTAGAAACAGTGTATTTGCTGGGAGAAAAGTGCATTACTGTGCGCTTTCACCGTTCAGCAAATACATGTGTAGAAGCACAGCGCTAGCAGAAACGAACGTTTCTCGACGTTTTCTAACTCAGGGAACAAGTTGCACACTTCTGAGATGCATTTGGGCATCTTTGTCAGAAATGAGTTTTTGCCTACAGAGACATGCCTATTTGCGCAGTAGTACAGATTCTGAGTATGTAACTGGGCTGGATAAAATCAGCATTTCTCTTGCTTCCCTGTGCGTAGGGAAGCTCAGTTTTAGTCACTGTAGCTCCCACAAGTGCCTCCTCAGTGTGTTCCCATTTCCTTAGAAACAGTGTATTTGCTGGGAGAAAAGTGCACTAGTGTGCGCTTTCACCGTTCAGCATATACATGTGTAGAAGCACAGCGCTAGCAGAAACGAACGTTTCTCGACGTTTTCTAACTCAGGGAACAAGTTGCACACTTCTGAGATGCATTTGGGCAACTTTGTCAGAAATGAGTTTTTTGCCTACAGAGACATGCCTATTTGCGCAGTAGTACAGATTCTGAGTATGTAACTGGGCTTGATGAAATCAGCATTTCTCTTGCTTCCCTGTGCGTAGGGAAGCTCAGTTTTAGTCACAGTAGCTCCCACAAGTGTCTCCTCAGTGTGTTCCCATTTCCTTAGAAACAGTGGATTTGCTGGGAGAAAAGTGCATTACTGTGCGCTTTCACCGTTCAGCAAATACATGTGTAGAAGCACAGCGCTAGCAGAAACGAACGTTTCTCGACGTTTTCTAACTCAGGGAACAAGTTGCACACTTCTGAGATGCATTTGGGCAACTTTGTCAGAAATGACTTTTTTGCCTACAGAGACATGCCTATTTGCTCAGTAGTACAGATTCTGAGTATGTAACTGGGCTGGATGAAATCAGCATTTCTCTTGTTTCCCTGTGCGTAGGGAAGCTCAATTTTAGTCACAGTAGCTCCCACAAGTGTCTCCTCAGTGTGTTCCCAGTTCCTTAGAAACAGTGGATTTGCTGGGAGAAAAGTGCATTACTGTGCGCTTTCACCGTTCAGCAAATACATGTGTAGAAGCACAGCGCTAGTAGAAACAACCGTTTCTCGACGTTTTCTAACTCAGGGAACAAGTTGCACACTTCTGAGATGCATTTGGGCAACTTTGTCAGAAATGAGTTTTTTGCCTACAGAGACATGCCTATTTGCGCAGTAGTACAGATTCTGAGTATGTAACTGGGCTGGATGAAATCAGCATTTCTCTTGCTTCCCTGTGCGTAGGGAAGCTCAGTTTTAGTCACAGTAGCTCCCACAAGTGTCTCCTCAGTGTGTTCCCATTTCCTTAGAAACAGTGTATTTGCTGGGAGAAAAGTGCATTACTGTCCGCTTTCACCGTTCAGCAAATACATGTGTAGAAGCACAGCGCTAGCAGAAGCGAACGTTTCTCGACGTTTTCTAACTCAGGGAACAAGTTGCACACTTCTGAGATGCATTTGGGCAACTTTGTCAGAAATGAGTTTTTTGCCTACAGAGACATGCCTATTTGCGCATTAGTACAGATTCTGAGTATGTAACTGGGCTGGATGAAATCAGCATTTCTCTTGCTTCCCTGTGCGTAGGGAAGCTCAGTTTTAGTCACAGTAGCTCCCACAAGTGTCTCCTCAGTGTGTTCCCATTTCCTTAGAAACAGTGTATTTGCTGGGAGAAAAGTGCATTACTGTCCGCTTTCACCGTTCAGCAAATACATGTGTAGAAGCACAGCGCTAGCAGAAGCGAACGTTTCTCGACGTTTTCTAACTCAGGGAACAAGTTGCACACTTCTGAGATGCATTTGGGCAACTTTGTCAGAAATGAGTTTTTTGCCTACAGAGACATGCCTATTTGCGCATTAGTACAGATTCTGAGTATGTAACTGGGCTGGATGAAATCAGCATTTCTCTTGCTTCCCTGTGCGTAGGGAAGCTCAGTTTTAGTCACAGTAGCTCCCACAAGTGTCTCCTCAGTGTGTTCCCATTTCCTTAGAAACAGTGTATTTGCTGGGAGAAAAGTGCATTACTGTGCGCTTTCACCGTTCAGCATATACATGTGTAGAAGCACAGCGCTAGCAGAAACGACCGTTTCTCGACGTTTTCTAACTCAGGGAACAAGTTGCACACTTCTGAGATGCATTTTGGCAACTTTGTCAGAAATGAGTTTTTTGCCTACAGAGACATGCCTATTTGCGCAGTAGTACAGATTCTGAGTATGTAACTGGGCTGGATGAAATCAGCATTTCTCTTGCTTCCCTGTGCGTAGGGAAGCTCAGTTTTAGTCACAGTAGCTCCCACAAGTGTCTCCTCAGTGTGTTCCCATTTCCTTAGAAACAGTGTATATGCTGCGAGAAAAGTGCATTACTGTGCGCTTTCACCGTTCAGCAAATACATGTGTAGAAGCACAGCGCTAGCAGAAACGAACGTTTCTCGACGTTTTCTAACTCAGGGAACAAGTTGCACACTTCTGAGATGCATTTGGGCAACTTTGTCAGAAATGAGTTTTGTGCCTACAGAGACATGCCTATTTGCGCAGTAGTACAGATTCTGAGTATGTAACTGGGCTGGATGAAATCAGCATTTCTCTTGCTTCCCTGTGCGTAGGGAAGCTCAATTTTAGTCACAGTAGCTCCCACAAGTGTCTCCTCAGTGTGTTCCCATTTCCTTAGAAACAGTGTATTTGCTGGGAGAAAAGTGCATTACTGTGCGCTTTCACCGTTCAGCAAATACATGTGTAGAAGCACAGCGCTAGCAGAAACAACCGTTTCTCGACGTTTTCTAACTCAGGGAACAAGTTGCACACTTCTGAGATGCATTTGGGCAACTTTGTCAGAAATGAGTTTTTTGCCTACAGAGACATGCCTATTTGCGCAGTAGTACAGATTCTGAGTATGTAACTGGGCTTGATGAAATCAGCATTTCTCTTGCTTCCCTGTGCGTAGGGAAGCTCAGTTTTAGTCACTGTAGCTCCCACAAGTGTCTCCTCAGTGTGTTCCCATTTCCTTCGAAACAGTGTATTTGCTGCGAGAAAAGTGCATTACTGTGCGCTTTCACCGTTCAGCAAATACATGTGTAGAAGCACAGCGCTAGCAGAAAAGAACGTTTCTCGACGTTTTCTAACTCAGGGAACAAGTAGCACACTTCTGAGATGCATTTGGGCAACTTTGTCAGAAATGAGTTTTTTGCCTACAGAGACATGCCTATTTGCGCATTAGTACAGATTCTGAGTATGTAACTGGGCTGGATGAAATCAGCATTTCTCTTGCTTCCCTGTGCGTAGGGAAGCTCAGTTTTAGTCACAGTAGCTTCCATAAGTGCCTCCTCAGTGTGTTCCCATTTCCTTAGAAACAGTGTATTTGCTGGGAGAAAAGTGCATTACTGTGCGCTTTCACCGTTCAGCATATACATGTGTAGAAGCACAGCGCTAGCAGAAACAAACGTTTCTCGACGTTTTCTAACTCAGGGAACAAGTTGCACACTTCTGAGATGCATTTGGGCAACTTTGTCAGAAATGAGTTTTTTGCCTACAGAGACATGCCTATTTGCGCATTAGTAAAGATTCTGAGTATGTAACTGGGCTTGAAGAAATCAGCATTTCTCTTGCTTCCCTGTGCGTAGGGAAGCTCAGTTTTAGTCACAGTAGCTCCCACAAGTGTCTCCTCAGTGTGTTCCCATTTCCTTAGAAACAGTGTATTTGCTGGGAGAAAAGTGCATTACTGTGCGCTTTCACCGTTCAGCAAATACATGTGTAGAAGCACAGCGCTAGCAGAAACGAACGTTTCTCGACGTTTTCTAACTCAGGGAACAAGTTGCACACTTCTGAGATGCATTTGGGAAACTTTGTCAGAAATGACTTTTTTGCCCACAGAGACATGCCTATTTGCTCAGTAGTACAGATCTGAGTATGTAACTGGGCTTGATGAAATCAGCATTTGTCTTGCTTCCCTGTGCGTAGGGAAGCTCAGTTTTAGTCACAGTAGCTCCCACAAATGCCTCCTCAGTGTGTTCCCATTTCCTTAGAAACAGTGTATTTGCTGGGAGAAAAGTGCATTACTGTGCGCTTTCACCGTTCAGCATATACATGTGTAGAAGCACAGCGCTAGCAGAAACGAACGTTTCTCGAAGTTTTCTAACTCAGGGAACAAGTTGCACACTTCTGAGATGCATTTGGGCAACTTTGTCAGAAATGAGTTTTTTGCCTACAGAGAAATGCCTATTTGCGCAGTAGTACAGATTCTGAGTATGTAACTGGGCTTGATGAAATCAGCATTTCTCTTGCTTCCCTGAGCGTAGGGAAGCTCAGTTTTAGTCACAGTAGCTCCCACAAGTGTCTCCTCAGTGTGTTCCCATTTCCTTAGAAACAGTGGATTTGCTGGGAGAAAAGTGCATTACTGTGCGCTTTCACCGTTCAGCAAATACATGTGTAGAAGCACAGCGCTAGCAGAAGCGAACGTTTCTCGACGTTTTCTAACTCAGGGAACAAGTTGCACGCTTCTGAGATGCATTTGGGCAACGTTGTCAGAAATGAGTTTTTTGCCTACAGAGACATGCCTATTTGCGCAGTAGTACAGATTCTGAGTATGTAACTGGGCTGGATGAAATCAGCATTTCTCTTGCTTCCCTGTGCGTAGGGAAGCTCAGTTTTAGTCACAGTAGCTCCCACAAGTGCCTCCTCAGTGTGTTCCCATTTCCTTAGAAACAGTGTATTTGCTGGGAGAAAAGTGCATTACTGTGCGCTTTCACCGTTCAGCATATACATGTGTAGAATCACAGCGCTAGCAGAAACTAACGTTTCTCGACGTTTTCTAACTCAAGGAACAAGTTGCACACTTCTGAGATGCATTTGGGCAACTTTGTCAGAAATGAGTTTTTTGCCTACAGAGACATGCCTATTTGCTCAGTTGTACAGATTCTGAGTATATAACTGGGCTTGATGAAATCAGCATTTCTCTTGCTTCCCTGTGCGTAGGGAAGCTCAGTTTTAGTCACAGTAGCTCCCACAAGTGCCTCCTCAGTGTGTTCCCATTTCCTTAGAAACAGTGTATTGCAGGGAGAAAAGTGCATTACTGTGCGCTTTCACCGTTCAGCAAATACATGTGTAGAAGCACAGCGCTAGCAGAAACGAACGTTTCTCGACGTTTTCTAACTCAGGGAACAAGTTGCACACTTCTGAGATGCATTTGGGCAACTTTGTCAGAAATGAGTTTTTTGCCTAAAGAGACATGCCTATTTGCGCAGTAGTACAGATTCTGAGTATGTAACTGGGCTTGATGAAATCAGCATTTCTCTTGCTTCCCTGTGCGTAAGGAAGCTCAGTTTTAGTCACAGTAGCTCCTACAAGTGCCTCCTCAGTGTGTTCCCATTTCCTTAGAAACAGTGTATTTGCTGGGAGAAAAGTGCATTACTGTGCGCTTTCACCGTTCAGCATATACATGTGTAGAAGCACAGCGCTAGCAGAAACGAACGTTTCTCGACGTTTTCTAACTCAGGGAACAAGTTGCACACTTCTGAGATGCATTTGGGCAACTTTGTCAGAAATGAGTTTTTTGCCTACAGAGACATGCCTATTTGCGCATTAGTACAAATTCTGAGTATGTAACTGGGCTGGATGAAATCAGCATTTCTCTTGCTTCCCTGTGCGTAGGGAAGCTCAGTTTTAGTCACAGTAGCTCCCACAAGTGCCTCCTCAGTGTGTTCCCATTTCCTTAGAAACAGTGTATTTGCTGGGAGTAAAGTGCATTACTGTGCGCTTTCACCGTTCAGCAAATACATGTGTAGAAGCACAGCGCTAGCAGAAAAGAACGTTTCTCGACGTTTTCTAACTCAGGGAACAAGTTGCACACTTCTGAGATGCATTTGGGCAACTTTGTCAGAAATGAGTTTTTTGCCTAAAGAGACATGCCTATTTGCTCAGTAGTACAGATTCTGAGTATGTAACTGGGCTTGATGAAATCAGCATTTGTCTTGCTTCCCTGTGCGTAGGGAAGCTCAGTTTTAGTCACAGTAGCTCCCACAAATGCCTCCTCAGTGTGTTCCCATTTCCTTAGAAACAGTGTATTTGCTGGGAGAAAAGTGCATTACTGTGCGCTTTCACCGTTCAGCATATACATGTGTAGAAGCACAGCGCTAGCAGAAACGAAGGTTTCTCGAAGTTTTCTAACTCAGGGAACAAGTTGCACACTTCTGAGATGCATTTGGGCAACTTTGTCAGAAATGAGTTTTTTGCCTACAGAGAAATGCCTATTTGCGCATTAGTACAGATTCTGAGTATGTAACTGGGCTTGATGAAATCAGCATTTCTCTTGCTTCCCTGTGCGTAGGGAAGCTCAGTTTTAGTCACAGTAGCTCCCACAAGTGTCTCCTCAGTGTGTTCCCATTTCCTTAGAAACAGTGGATTTGCTGGGAGAAAAGTGCATTACTGTGCGCTTTCACCGTTCAGCAAATACATGTGTAGAAGCACAGCGCTAGCAGAAACGAACGTTTCTCGACGTTTTCTAACTCAGGGAACAAGTTGCACACTTCTGAGATGCATTTGGGCAACTTTGTCAGAAATGACTTTTTTGCCTACAGAGACATGCCTATTTGCGCAGTAGTACAGATTCTGAGTATGTAACTGGGCTGGATGAAATCAGCATTTCTCTTGCTTCCCTGTGCGTAGGGAAGCTCAGTTTTAGTCACTGTAGCTCCCACAAGTGTCTCCTCAGTGTCTTCCCATTTCCTTAGAAACAGTGGATTTGCTGGGAGAAAAGTGCATTACTGTGCGCTTTCACCGTTCAGCAAATACATGTGTAGAAGCACAGCGCTAGCAGAAACGAACGTTTCTCGACGTTTTCTAACTCAGGGAACAAGTTGCACACTTCTGAGATGCATTTGGGAAACTTTGTCAGAAATGACTTTTTTGCCCACAGAGACATGCCTATTTGCTCAGTAGTCAGATTCTGAGTATGTAACTGGGCTTGATGAAATCAGCATTTGTCTTGCTTCCCTGTGCGTAGGGAAGCTCAGTTTTAGTCACAGTAGCTCCCACAAATGCCTCCTCAGTGTGTTCCCATTTCCTTAGAAACAGTGTATTTGCTGGGAGAAAAGTGCATTACTGTGCGCTTTCACCGTTCAGCATATACATGTGTAGAAGCACAGCGCTATCCGAAACGAAGGTTTCTCGAAGTTTTCTAACTCAGGGAACAAGTTGCACACTTCTGAGATGCATTTGGGCAACTTTGTCAGAAATGAGTTTTTTGCCTACAGAGAAATGCCTATTTGCGCATTAGTACAGATTCTGAGTATGTAACTGGGCTTGATGAAATCAGCATTTCTCTTGCTTCCCTGTGCGTAGGGAAGCTCAGTTTTAGTCACAGTAGCTCCCACAAGTGTCTCCTCAGTGTGTTCCCATTTCCTTAGAAACAGTGTATTTGCTGGGAGAAAAGTGCATTACTGTCCGCTTTCACCGTTCAGCAAATACATGTGTAGAAGCACAGCGCTAGCAGAAGCGAACGTTTCTCGACGTTTTCTAACTCAGGGAACAAGTTGCACACTTCTGAGATGCATTTGGGCAACTTTGTCAGAAATGAGTTTTTTGCCTACAGAGACATGCCTATTTGCGCATTAGTACAGATTCTGAGTATGTAACTGGGCTGGATGAAATCAGCATTTCTCTTGCTTCCCTGTGCGTAGGGAAGCTCAGTTTTAGTCACAGTAGCTCCCACAAGTGTCTCCTCAGTGTGTTCCCATTTCCTTAGAAACAGTGTATTTGCTGGGAGAAAAGTGCATTACTGTCCGCTTTCACCGTTCAGCAAATACATGTGTAGAAGCACAGCGCTAGCAGAAGCGAACGTTTCTCGACGTTTTCTAACTCAGGGAACAAGTTGCACACTTCTGAGATGCATTTGGGCAACTTTGTCAGAAATGAGTTTTTTGCCTACAGAGACATGCCTATTTGCGCATTAGTACAGATTCTGAGTATGTAACTGGGCTGGATGAAATCAGCATTTCTCTTGCTTCCCTGTGCGTAGGGAAGCTCAGTTTTAGTCACAGTAGCTCCCACAAGTGTCTCCTCAGTGTGATCCCAGTTCCTTAGAAACAGTGTATTTGCTGGGAGAAAAGTGCATTACTGTGCGCTTTCACCGTTCAGCATATACATGTGTAGAAGCACAGCGCTAGCAGAAACGACCGTTTCTCGACGTTTTCTAACTCAGGGAACAAGTTGCACACTTCTGAGATGCATTTTGGCAACTTTGTCAGAAATGAGTTTTTTGCCTACAGAGACATGCCTATTTGCGCAGTAGTACAGATTCTGAGTATGTAACTGGGCTTGATGAAATCAGCACATCTCTTGCTTCCCTGTGCGTAGGG
Source organism: Acomys minous (assembly GCF_964271855.1). Taxonomy (NCBI): domain Eukaryota; kingdom Metazoa; phylum Chordata; class Mammalia; order Rodentia; family Muridae; genus Acomys; species Acomys minous. Next base: position 155,453 of record NW_028182146.1, read on the forward strand.
AAGCTCAGTTTTAGTCACAGTAGCTCCCACAAGTGTCTCCTCAGTGTGTTCCCATTTCCTTAGAAACAGTGTATATGCTGCGAGAAAAGTGCATTACTGTGCGCTTTCACCGTTCAGCAAATACATGTGTAGAAGCACAGCGCTAGCAGAAACGAACGTTTCTCGAAGTTTTCTAACTCAGGGAACAAGTTGCACACTTCTGAGATGCATTTGGGCAACTTTGTCAGAAATGAGTTTTTTGCCTACAGAGACATGCCTATTTGCGCAGTAGTACAGATTCTGAGTATGTAACTGGGCTGGATGAAATCAGCATTTCTCTTGCTTCCCTGTGCGTAGGGAAGCTCAATTTTAGTCACAGTAGCTCCCACAAGTGTCTCCTCAGTGTGTTCCCATTTCCTTAGAAACAGTGTATTTGCTGGGAGAAAAGTGCATTACTGTGCGCTTTCACCGTTCAGCAAATACATGTGTAGAAGCACAGCGCTAGCAGAAGCGAACGTTTCTCGACGTTTTCTAACTCAAGGAACAAGTTGCACACTTCTGAGATGCATTTGGGCAACTTTGTCAGAAATGAGTTTTTTGCCTACAGAGACATGCCTATTTGCGCAGTAGTACAGATTCTGAGTATGTAACTGGGCTGGATGAAATCAGCATTTCTCTTGCTTCCCTGTGCGTAGGGAAGCTCAGTTTTAGTCACTGTAGCTCCCACAAGTGTCTCCTCAGTGTGTTCCCATTTCCTTAGAAACAGTGGATTTGCTGCGAGAAAAGTGCATTACTGTGCGCTTTCACCGTTCAGCTAATACATGTGTAGAAGCACAGCGCTAGCAGAAAAGAACGTTTCTCGACGTTTTCTAACTCAGGGAACAAGTTGCACACTTCTGAGATGCATTTGGGCAACTTTGTCAGAAATGAGTTTTTTGCCTACAGAGACATGCCTATTTGCGCATTAGTACAGATTCTGAGTATGTAACTGGGCTGGATGAAATCAGCATTTCTCTTGCTTCCCTGTGCGTAGGGAAGCTCAGTTTTAGTCACAGTAGCTTCCATAAGTGCCTCCTCAGTGTGTTCCCATTTCCTTAGAAACAGTGTATTTGCTGGGAGAAAGTTGCATTACTGTGCGCTTTCACCGTTCAGCATATACATGTGTAGAAGCACAGCGCTAGCAGAAACAAACGTTTCTCGACGTTTTCTAACTCAGGGAACAAGTTGCACACTTCTGAGATGCATTTGGGCAACTTTGTCAGAAATGAGTTTTTTGCCTACAGAGACATGCCTATTTGCGCATTAGTAAAGATTCTGAGTATGTAACTGGGCTTGAAGAAATCAGCATTTCTCTTGCTTCCCTGTGCGTAGGGAAGCTCAGTTTTAGTCACAGTAGCTCCCACAAGTGTCTCCTCAGTGTGTTCCCATTTCCTTAGAAACAGTGTATTTGCTGGGAGAAAAGTGCATTACTGTGCGCTTTCACCGTTCAGCAAGTACATGTGTAGAAGCACAGCGCTAGCAGAAACGAACGTTTCTCGACGTTTTCTAACTCAGGGAACAAGTTGCACACTTCTGAGATGCATTTGGGAAACTTTGTCAGAAATGACTTTTTTGCCCACAGAGACATGCCTATTTGCTCAGTAGTACAGATCTGAGTATGTAACTGGGCTTGATGAAATCAGCATTTGTCTTGCTTCCCTGTGCGTAGGGAAGCTCAGTTTTAGTCACAGTAGCTCCCACAAATGCCTCCTCAGTGTGTTCCCATTTCCTTAGAAACAGTGTATTTGCTGGGAGAAAAGTGCATTACTGTGCGCTTTCACCGTTCAGCATATACATGTGTAGAAGCACAGCGCTAGCAGAAACGAAGGTTTCTCGAAGTTTTCTAACTCAGGGAACAAGTTGCACACTTCTGAGATGCATTTGGGCAACTTTGTCAGAAATGAGTTTTTTGCCTACAGAGAAATGCCTATTTGCGCATTAGTACAGATTCTGAGTATGTAACTGGGCTTGATGAAATCAGCATTTCTCTTGCTTCCCTGTGCGTAGGGAAGCTCAGTTTTAGTCACAGTAGCTCCCACAAGTGTCTCCTCAGTGTGTTCCCATTTCATTAGAAACAGTGTATTCGCTGCGAGAAAAGTGCATTACTGTGCGCTTTCACCGTTCAGCAAATACATGTGTAGAAGCACAGCGCTAGCAGAAGCGAACGTTTCTCGACGTTTTCTAACTCAGGGAACAAGTTGCACACTTCTGAGATGCATTTGGGCAACTTTGTCAGAAATGAGTTTTTTGCCTACAGAGACATGCCTATTTGCGCAGTAGTACAGATTCTGAGTATGTAACTGGGCTGGATGAAATCAGCATTTCTCTTGCTTCGCTGTGCGTAGGGAAGCTCAGTTTTAGTCACAGTAGCTCCCACAAGTGTCTCCTCAGTGTGTTCCCAGTTCCTTAGAAACAGTGTATTTGCTGGGAGAAAAGTGCATTACTGTGTGCTTTCACCGTTCAGCAAATACATGTGTAGAAGCACAGCGCTAGCAGAAACGAACGTTTCTCGACGTTTTCTAACTCAGGGAACAAGTTGCACACTTCTGAGATGCATTTGGGCAACTTTGTCAGAAATGAGTTTTTTGCCTAAAGAGACATGCCTATTTTCGCAGTAGTACAGAGTCTGAGTATGTAACTGGGCTTGATGAAATCAGCATTTCTCTTGCTCCCCTGTGCGTAGGGAAGCTCAGTTTAATCACAGTAGCTCCTACAAGTGTCTCCTCAGTGTGTTCCCATTTCCTTAGAAACAGTGTATTTGCTGGGAGAAAAGTGCATTACTGTGCGCTTTCACCGTTCAGCAAATACATGTGTAGAAGCACAGCGCTAGCAGAAACGAACGTTTCTCGACGTTTTCTAACTCAGGGAACAAGTTGCACACTTCTGAGATGCATTTGGGCAACTTTGTCAGAAATGAGTTTTGTGCCTACAGAGACATGCCTATTTGCGCATTAGTACAGATTCTGAGTATGTAACTGGGCAGGATGAAATCAGCATTTCTCTTGCTTCCCTGTGCGTAGGGAAGCTCAGTTTTAGTCACAGTAGCTCCCACAAGTGCCTCCGCAGTGTGTTCCCATTTCCTTAGAAACAGTGGATTTGCTGGGAGAAAAGTGCATTACTGTGCGCTTTCACCGTTCAGCATATACATGTGTAGAAGCACAGCGCTAGCAGAAACGAATGTTTCTCGACGTTTTCTAACTCAGGGAACAAGTTGCACACTTCTGAGATGCATTTGGGCAACTTTGTCAGAAATGAGTTTTTTGCCTACAGAGACATGCCTATTTGCGCAGTAGTACAGATTCTGAGTATGTAACTGGGCTGGATGAAATCAGCATTTCTCTTGCTTCCCTGTGCGTAGGGAAGCTCAGTTTTAGTCACAGTAGCTCCCACAAGTGTCTCCTCAGTGTGTTCCCATTTCCTTAGAAACAGTGTATTTGCTGGGAGAAAAGTGCATTACTGTGCGCTTTCACCGTTCAGCATATACATGTGTAGAAGCACAGCGCTAGCAGAAACGACCGTTTCTCGACGTTTTCTAACTCAGGGAACAAGTTGCACACTTCTGAGATGCATTTTGGCAACTTTGTCAGAAATGAGTTTTTTGCCTACAGAGACATGCCTATTTGCGCAGTAGTACAGATTCTGAGTATGTAACTGGGCTTGATGAAATCAGCATTTCTCTTGCTTCCCTGTGCGTAGGGAAGCTCAGTTTTAGTCACAGTAGCTCCCACAAGTGTCTCCTCAGTGTGTTCCCATTTCCTTAGAAACAGTGTATATGCTGCGAGAAAAGATCATTACTGTGCGCTTTCACCGTTCAGCAAATACATGTGTAGAAGCACAGCGCTAGCAGAAACGAACGTTTCTCGAAGTTTTCTAACTCAGGGAACAAGTTGCACACTTCTGAGATGCATTTGGGCAACTTTGTCAGAAATGAGTTTTTTGCCTACAGAGACATGCCTATTTGCGCAGTAGTACAGATTCTGAGTATGTAACTGGGCTGGATGAAATCAGCATTTCTCTTGCTTCCCTGTGCGTAGGGAAGCTCAATTTTAGTCACAGTAGCTCCCACAAGTGTCTCCTCAGTGTGTTCCCATTTCCTTAGAAACAGTGTATATGCTGCGAGAAAAGTGCATTACTGTGCGCTTTCACCGTTCAGCAAATACATGTGTAGAAGCACAGCGCTAGCAGAAACGAACGTTTCTCGAAGTTTTCTAACTCAGGGAACAAGTTGCACACTTCTGAGATGCATTTGGGCAACTTTGTCAGAAATGAGTTTTTTGCCTACAGAGACATGCCTATTTGCGCAGTAGTACAGATTCTGAGTATGTAACTGGGCTGGATGAAATCAGCATTTCTCTTGCTTCCCTGTGCGTAGGGAAGCTCAATTTTAGTCACAGTAGCTCCCACAAGTGTCTCCTCAGTGTGTTCCCATTTCCTTAGAAACAGTGTATTTGCTGGGAGAAAAGTGCATTACTGTGCGCTTTCACCGTTCAGCAAATACATGTGTAGAAGCACAGCGCTAGCAGAAACAACCGTTTCTCGACGTTTTCTAACTCAGGGAACAAGTTGCACACTTCTGAGATGCATTTGGGCAACTTTGTCAGAAATGAGTTTTTTGCCTACAGAGACATGCCTATTTGCGCAGTAGTACAGATTCTGAGTATGTAACTGGGCTGGATGAAATCAGCATTTCTCTTGCTTCCCTGTGCGTAGGGAAGCTCAGTTTTAGTCACTGTAGCTCCCACAAGTGTCTCCTCAGTGTGTTCCCATTTCCTTAGAAACAGTGGATTTGCTGGGAGAAAAGTGCATTACTGTGCGCTTTCACCGTTCAGCAAATACATGTGTAGAAGCACAGCGCTAGCAGAAAAGAACGTTTCTCGACGTTTTCTAACTCAGGGAACAAGTTGCACACTTCTGAGATGCATTTCGGCAACTTTGTCAGAAATGAGTTTTTTGCCTACAGAGACATGCCTATTTGCGCATTAGTACAGATTCTGAGTATGTAACTGGGCTGGATGAAATCAGCATTTCTCTTGCTTCCCTGTGCGTCGGGAAGCTCAGTTTTAGTCACAGTAGCTTCCATAAGTGCCTCCTCAGTGTGTTCCCATTTCCTTAGAAACAGTGTATTTGCTGGGAGAAAAGTGCATTACTGTGCGCTTTCACCGTTCAGCATATACATGTGTAGAACCACAGCGCTAGCAGAAACAAACGTTTCTCGACGTTTTCTAACTCAGGGAACAAGTTGCACACTTCTGAGATGCATTTGGGCAACTTTGTCAGAAATGAGTTTTTTGCCTACAGAGACATGCCTATTTGCGCATTAGTAAAGATTCTGAGTATGTAACTGGGCTTGAAGAAATCAGCATTTCTCTTGCTTCCCTGTGCGTAGGGAAGCTCAGTTTTAGTCACAGTAGCTCCCACAAGTGTCTCCTCAGTGTGTTCCCATTTCCTTAGAAACAGTGTATTTGCTGGGAGAAAAGTGCATTACTGTGCGCTTTCACCGTTCAGCAAATACATGTGTAGAAGCACAGCGCTAGCAGAAACGAACGTTTCTCGACGTTTTCTAACTCAGGGAACAAGTTGCACACTTCTGAGATGCATTTGGGAAACTTTGTCAGAAATGACTTTTTTGCCCACAGAGACATGCCTATTTGCTCAGTAGTACAGATCTGAGTATGTAACTGGGCTTGATGAAATCAGCATTTGTCTTGCTTCCCTGTGCGTAGGGAAGCTCAGTTTTAGTCACAGTAGCTCCCACAAATGCCTCCTCAGTGTGTTCCCATTTCCTTAGAAACAGTGTATTTGCTGGGAGAAAAGTGCATTACTGTGCGCTTTCACCGTTCAGCATATACATGTGTAGAAGCACAGCGCTAGCAGAAACGAAGGTTTCTCGAAGTTTTCTAACTCAGGGAACAAGTTGCACACTTCTGAGATGCATTTGGGCAACTTTGTCAGAAATGAGTTTTTTGCCTACAGAGAAATGCCTATTTGCGCATTAGTACAGATTCTGAGTATGTAACTGGGCTTGATGAAATCAGCATTTCTCTTGCTTCCCTGTGCGTAGGGAAGCTCAGTTTTAGTCACAGTAGCTCCCACAAGTGTCTCCTCAGTGTGTTCCCATTTCATTAGAAACAGTGTATTCGCTGCGAGAAAAGTGCATTACTGTGCGCTTTCACCGTTCAGCAAATACATGTGTAGAAGCACAGCGCTAGCAGAAGCGAACGTTTCTCGACGTTTTCTAACTCAGGGAACAAGTTGCACACTTCTGAGATGCATTTGGGCAACTTTGTCAGAAATGAGTTTTTTGCCTACAGAGACATGCCTATTTGCGCAGTAGTACAGATTCTGAGTATGTAACTGGGCTTGATGAAATCAGCATTTCTCTTGCTTCCCTGTGCGTAGGGAAGCTCAGTTTTAGTCACAGTAGCTCCCACAAGTGTCTCCTCAGTGTGTTCCCATTTCCTTAGAAACAGTGTATTTGCTGGGAGAAAAGTGCATTACTGTGCGCTTTCACCGTTCAGCAAATACATGTGTAGAAGCACAGCGCTAGCAGAAGCGAACGTTTCTCGACGTTTTCTAACTCAGGGAACAAGTTGCACACTTCTGAGATGCATTTGGGCAACTTTGTCAGAAATGAGTTTTTTGCCTACAGAGACATGCCTATTTGCGCAGTAGTACAGATTCTGAGTATGTAACTGGGCTGGATGAAATCAGCATTTCTCTTGCTTCGCTGTGCGTAGGGAAGCTCAGTTTTAGTCACAGTAGCTCCCACAAGTGCCTCCGCAGTGTGTTCCCATTTCCTTAGAAACAGTGGATTTGCTGGGAGAAAAGTGCATTACTGTGCGCTTTCACCGTTCAGCATATACATGTGTAGAAGCACAGCGCTAGCAGAAACGAATGTTTCTCGACGTTTTCTAACTCAGGGAACAAGTTGCACACTTCTGAGATGCATTTGGGCAACTTTGTCAGAAATGAGTTTTTTGCCTACAGAGACATGCCTATTTGCGCAGTAGTACAGATTCTGAGTATGTAACTGGGCTGGATGAAATCAGCATTTCTCTTGCTTCCCTGTGCGTAGGGAAGCTCAGTTTTAGTCACAGTAGCTCCCACAAGTGTCTCCTCAGTGTGTTCCCAGTTCCTTAGAAACAGTGTATTTGCTGGGAGAAAAGTGCATTACTGTGCGCTTTCACCGTTCAGCATATACATGTGTAGAAGCACAGCGCTAGCAGAAACGACCGTTTCTCGACGTTTTCTAACTCAGGGAACAAGTTGCACACTTCTGAGATGCATTTTGGCAACTTTGTCAGAAATGAGTTTTTTGCCTACAGAGACATGCCTATTTGCGCAGTAGTACAGATTCTGAGTATGTAACTGGGCTTGATGAAATCAGCATTTCTCTTGCTTCCCTGTGCGTAGGGAAGCTCAGTTTTAGTCACAGTAGCTCCCACAAGTGTCTCCTCAGTGTGTTCCCATTTCCTTAGAAACAGTGTATAAGCTGCGAGAAAAGTGCATTACTGTGCGCTTTCACCGTTCAGCAAATACATGTGTAGAAGCACAGCGCTAGCAGAAACGAACGTTTCTCGAAGTTTTCTAACTCAGGGAACAAGTTGCACACTTCTGAGATGCATTTGGGCAACTTTGTCAGAAATGAGTTTTTTGCCTACAGAGACATGCCTATTTGCGCAGTAGTACAGATTCTGAGTATGTAACTGGGCTGGATGAAATCAGCATTTCTCTTGCTTCCCTGTGCATAGGGAAGCTCAGTTTTAGTCACTGTAGCTCCCACAAGTGCCTCCTCAGTGTGTTCCCATTTCCTTAGAAACAGTGTATTTGCTGGGAGAAAAGTGCATTACTGTGCGCTTTCACCGTTCAGCATATACATGTGTAGAAGCACAGCGCTAGCAGAAACAAACGTTTCTCGACGTTTTCTAACTCAGGGAACAAGTTGCACACTTCTGAGATGCATTTGGGCAACTTTGTCAGAAATGAGTTTTTTGCCTACAGAGACATGCCTATTTGCGCATTAGTAAAGATTCTGAGTATGTAACTGGGCTTGAAGAAATCAGCATTTCTCTTGCTTCCCTGTGCGTAGGGAAGCTCAGTTTTAGTCACAGTAGCTCCCACAAGTGTCTCCTCAGTGTGTTCCCATTTCCTTAGAAACAGTGTATTTGCTGCGAGAAAAGTGCATTACTGTGCGCTTTCACCGTTCAGCAAATACATGTGTAGAAGCCCAGCGCTAGCAGAAACGAACGTTTCTCGACGTTTTCTAACTCAGGGAACAAGTTGCACACTTCTGAGATGCATTTGGGCAACTTTGTCAGAAATGAGTTTTTTGCCTACAGAGACATGCCTATTTGCGCAGTAGTACAGATTCTGAGTAGGTAACTGGGCTGGATGAAATCAGCATTTCTCTTGCTTCCCTGTGCATAGGGAAGCTCAGTTTTAGTCACTGTAGCTCCCACAAGTGCCTCCTCAGTGTGTTCCCATTTCCTTAGAAACAGTGTATTTGCTGGGAGAAAAGTGCATTACTGTGCGCTTTCACCGTTCAGCATATACATGTGTAGAAGCACAGCGCTAGCAGAAACAAACGTTTCTCGACGTTTTCTAACTCAGGGAACAAGTTGCACACTTCTGAGATGCATTTGGGCAACTTTGTCAGAAATGAGTTTTTTGCCTACAGAGACATGCCTATTTGCGCATTAGTAAAGATTCTGAGTATGTAACTGGGCTTGAAGAAATCAGCATTTCTCTTGCTTCCCTGTGCGTAGGGAAGCTCAGTTTTAGTCACAGTAGCTCCCACAAGTGTCTCCTCAGTGTGTTCCCATTTCCTTAGAAACAGTGTATTTGCTGCGAGAAAAGTGCATTACTGTGCGCTTTCACCGTTCAGCAAATACATGTGTAGAAGCCCAGCGCTAGCAGAAACGAACGTTTCTCGACGTTTTCTAACTCAGGGAACAAGTTGCACACTTCTGAGATGCATTTGGGCAACTTTGTCAGAAATGAGTTTTTTGCCTAAAGAGACATGCCTATTTGCGCAGTAGTACAGATTCTGAGTAGGTAACTGGGCTGGATGAAATCAGCATTTCTCTTGCTTCCCTGTGCGTAGGGAAGCTCAGTTTTAGTCACAGTAGCTCCCACAAGTGCCTCCTCAGTGTGTTCCCATTTCCTTAGAAACAGTGTATTTGCTGGGAGAAAAGTGCATTAATGTGCGCTTTCACCGTTCAGCATATACATGTGTAGAAGCACAGCGCTAGCAGAAACGAACGTTTCTCGACGTTTTCTAACTCAGGGAACAAGTTGCACACTTCTGAGATGCATTTGGGCAACTTTGTCAGAAATGAGTTTTTTGCCTACAGAGACATGCCTATTTGCGCATTAGTACAGATTCTGAGTATGTAACTGGGCTTGATGAAATCAGCATTTCTCTTGCTTCCCTGTGCGTAGGGAAGCTCAGTTTTAGTCACAGTAGCTCCCACAAGTGTCTCCTCAGTGTGTTCCCATTTCCTTAGAAACAGTGTATTTGCTGGGAGAAAAGTGCATTACTGTGCGCTTTCACCGTTCAGCAAATACATGTGTAGAAGCACAGCGCTAGCAGAAGCGAACGTTTCTCGACGTTTTCTAACTCAGGGAACAAGTTGCACACTTCTGAGATGCATTTGGGCAACTTTGTCAGAAATGAGTTTTTTGCCTACAGAGACATGCCTATTTGCGCAGTAGTACAGATTCTGAGTATGTAACTGGGCTGGATGAAATCAGCATTTCTCTTGCTTCGCTGTGCGTAGGGAAGCTCAGTTTTAGTCACAGTAGCTCCCACAAGTGTCTCCTCAGTGTGTTCCCAGTTCCTTAGAAACAGTGTATTTGCTGGGAGAAAAGTGCATTACTGTGTGCTTTCACCGTTCAGCAAATACATGTGTAGAAGCACAGCGCTAGCAGAAACGAACGTTTCTCGACGTTTTCTAACTCAGGGAACAAGTTGCACACTTCTGAGATGCATTTGGGCAACTTTGTCAGAAATGAGTTTTTTGCCTAAAGAGACATGCCTATTTTCGCAGTAGTACAGAGTCTGAGTATGTAACTGGGCTTGATGAAATCAGCATTTCTCTTGCTCCCCTGTGCGTAGGGAAGCTCAGTTTAATCACAGTAGCTCCTACAAGTGTCTCCTCAGTGTGTTCCCATTTCCTTAGAAACAGTGTATATGCTGCGAGAAAAGTGCATTACTGTGCGCTTTCACCGTTCAGCAAATACATGTGTAGAAGCACAGCGCTAGCAGAAACGAACGTTTCTCGAAGTTTTCTAACTCAGGGAACAAGTTGCACACTTCTGAGATGCATTTGGGCAACTTTGTCAGAAATGAGTTTTTTGCCTACAGAGACATGCCTATTTGCGCAGTAGTACAGATTCTGAGTATGTAACTGGGCTGGATGAAATCAGCATTTCTCTTGCTTCCCTGTGCGTAGGGAAGCTCAGTTTTAGTCACTGTAGCTCCCACAAGTGTCTCCTCAGTGTGTTCCCATTTCCTTAGAAACAGTGTATTTGCTGCGAGAAAAGTGCATTACTGTGCGCTTTCACCGTTCAGCAAATACATGTGTAGAAGCACAGCGCTAGCAGAAAAGAACGTTTCTCGACGTTTTCTAACTAAGGGAACAAGTTGCACACTTCTGAGATGCATTTGGGCAACTTTGTCAGAAATGAGTTTTTTGCCTACAGAGACATGCCTATTTGCGCATTAGTACAGATTCTGAGTATGTAACTGGGCTGGATGAAATCAGCATTTCTCTTGCTTCCCTGTGCGTAGGGAAGCTCAGTTTTAGTCACAGTAGCTTCCATAAGTGCCTCCTCAGTGTGTTCCCATTTCCTTAGAAACAGTGTATTTGCTGGGAGAAAAGTGCATTACTGTGCGCTTTCACCGTTCAGCATATACATGTGTAGAAGCACAGCGCTAGCAGAAACAAACGTTTCTCGACGTTTTCTAACTCAGGGAACAAGTTGCACACTTCTCAGATGCATTTGGGCAACTTTGTCAGAAATGAGTTTTTTGCCTACAGAGACATGCCTATTTGCGCATTAGTAAAGATTCTGAGTATGTAACTGGGCTTGAAGAAATCAGCATTTCTCTTGCTTCCCTGTGCGTAGGGAAGCTCAGTTTTAGTCACAGTAGCTCCCACAAGTGTCTCCTCAGTGTGTTCCCATTTCCTTAGAAACAGTGTATTTGCTGCGAGAAAAGTGCATTACTGTGCGCTTTCACCGTTCAGCAAATACATGTGTAGAAGCCCAGCGCTAGCAGAAACGAACGTTTCTCGACGTTTTCTAACTCAGGGAACAAGTTGCACACTTCTGAGATGCATTTGGGCAACTTTGTCAGAAATGAGTTTTTTGCCTAAAGAGACATGCCTATTTGCGCAGTAGTACAGATTCTGAGTAGGTAACTGGGCTGGATGAAATCAGCATTTCTCTTGCTTCCCTGTGCGTAGGGAAGCTCAGTTTTAGTCACAGTAGCTCCCACAAGTGCCTCCTCAGTGTGTTCCCATTTCCTTAGAAACAGTGTATTTGCTGGGAGAAAAGTGCATTAATGTGCGCTTTCACCGTTCAGCATATACATGTGTAGAAGCACAGCGCTAGCAGAAACGAACGTTTCTCGACGTTTTCTAACTCAGGGAACAAGTTGCACACTTCTGAGATGCATTTGGGCAACTTTGTCAGAAATGAGTTTTTTGCCTACAGAGACATGCCTATTTGCGCAGTAGTACAGATTCTGAGTATGTAACTGGGCTTGATGAAATCAGCATTTCTCTTGCTTCCCTGTGCGTAGGGAAGCTCAGTTTTAGTCACAGTAGCTCCCACAAGTGTCTCCTCAGTGTGTTCCCATTTCCTTAGAAACAGTGTATTTGCTGGGAGAAAAGTGCATTACTGTGCGCTTTCACCGTTCAGCAAATACATGTGTAGAAGCACAGCGCTAGCAGAAGCGAACGTTTCTCGACGTTTTCTAACTCAGGGAACAAGTTGCACACTTCTGAGATGCATTTGGGCAACTTTGTCAGAAATGAGTTTTTTGCCTACAGAGACATGCCTATTTGCGCAGTCGTACAGATTCTGAGTATGTAACTGGGCTGGATGAAATCAGCATTTCTCTTGCTTCGCTGTGCGTAGGGAAGCTCAGTTTAAGTCACAGTAGCTCCCACAAGTGTCTCCTCAGTGTGTTCCCAGTTCCTTAGAAACAGTGTATTTGCTGGGAGAAAAGTGCATTACTGTGTGCTTTCACCGTTCAGCAAATACATGTGTAGAAGCACAGCGCTAGCAGAAACGAACGTTTCTCGACGTTTTCTAACTCAGGGAACAAGTTGCACACTTCTGAGATGCATTTGGGCAACTTTGTCAGAAATGAGTTTTTTGCCTAAAGAGACATGCCTATTTTCGCAGTAGTACAGAGTCTGAGTATGTAACTGGGCTTGATGAAATCAGCATTTCTCTTGCTCCCCTGTGCGTAGGGAAGCTCAGTTTAATCACAGTAGCTCCTACAAGTGTCTCCTCAGTGTGTTCCCATTTCCTTAGAAACAGTGTATTTGCTGGGAGAAAAGTGCATTACTGTGCGCTTTCACCGTTCAGCAAATACATGTGTAGAAGCACAGCGCTAGCAGAAACGAACGTTTCTCGACGTTTTCTAACTCAGGGAACAAGTTGCACACTTCTGAGATGCATTTGGGCAACTTTGTCAGAAATGAGTTTTGTGCCTACAGAGACATGCCTATTTGCGCATTAGTACAGATTCTGAGTATGTAACTGGGCTGGATGAAATCAGCATTTCTCTTGCTTCCCTGTGCGTAGGGAAGCTCAGTTTTAGTCACAGTAGCTCCCACAAGTGCCTCCGCAGTGTGTTCCCATTTCCTTAGAAACAGTGGATTTGCTGGGAGAAAAGTGCATTACTGTGCGCTTTCACCGTTCAGCATATACATGTGTAGAAGCACAGCGCTAGCAGAAACGAATGTTTCTCGACGTTTTCTAACTCAGGGAACAAGTTGCACACTTCTGAGATGCATTTGGGCAACTTTGTCAGAAATGAGTTTTTTGCCTACAGAGACATGCCTATTTGCGCAGTAGTACAGATTCTGAGTATGTAACTGGGCTGGATGAAATCAGCATTTCTCTTGCTTCCCTGTGCGTAGGGAAGCTCAGTTTTAGTCACAGGAGCTCCCACAAGTGTCTCCTCAGTGTGTTCCCAGTTCCTTAGAAACAGTGTATTTGCTGGGAGAAAAGTGCATTACTGTGTGCTTTCACCGTTCAGCAAATACATGTGTAGAAGCACAGCGCTAGCAGAAACGAACGTTTCTCGACGTTTTCTAACTCAGGGAACAAGTTGCACACTTCTGAGATGCATTTGGGCAACTTTGTCAGAAATGAGTTTTTTGCCTAAAGAGACATGCCTATTTTCGCAGTAGTACAGAGTCTGAGTATGTAACTGGGCTTGATGAAATCAGCATTTCTCTTGCTCCCCTGTGCGTAGGGAAGCTCAGTTTAATCACAGTAGCTCCTACAAGTGTCTCCTCAGTGTGTTCCCATTTCCTTAGAAACAGTGTATTTGCTGGGAGAAAAGTGCATTACTGTGCGCTTTCACCGTTCAGCAAATACATGTGTAGAAGCACAGCGCTAGCAGAAACGAACGTTTCTCGACGTTTTCTAACTCAGGGAACAAGTTGCACACTTCTGAGATGCATTTGGGCAACTTTGTCAGAAATGAGTTTTGTGCCTACAGAGACATGCCTATTTGCGCATTAGTACAGATTCTGAGTATGTAACTGGGCTGGATGAAATCAGCATTTCTCTTGCTTCCCTGTGCGTAGGGAAGCTCAGTTTTAGTCACAGTAGCTCCCACAAGTGCCTCCGCAGTGTGTTCCCATTTCCTTAGAAACAGTGGATTTGCTGGGAGAAAAGTGCATTACTGTGCGCTTTCACCGTTCAGCATATACATGTGTAGAAGCACAGCGCTAGCAGAAACGAATGTTTCTCGACGTTTTCTAACTCAGGGAACAAGTTGCACACTTCTGAGATGCATTTGGGCAACTTTGTCAGAAATGAGTTTTTTGCCTACAGAGACATGCCTATTTGCGCAGTAGTACAGATTCTGAGTATGTAACTGGGCTGGATGAAATCAGCATTTCTCTTGCTTCCCTGTGCGTAGGGAAGCTCAGTTTTAGTCACAGGAGCTCCCACAAGTGTCTCCTCAGTGTGTTCCCAGTTCCTTAGAAACAGTGTATTTGCTGGGAGAAAAGTGCATTACTGTGCGCTTTCACCGTTCAGCAAATACATGTGTAGAAGCACAGCGCTAGCAGAAACGACCGTTTCTCGACGTTTTCTAACTCAGGGAACAAGTTGCACACTTCTGAGATGCATTTGGGCAACTTTGTCAGAAATGAGTTTTTTGCCTACAGAGACATGCCTATTTGCGCATTAGTACAGATTCTGAGTATGTAACTGGGCTGGATGAAATCAGCATTTCTCTTGCTTCCCTGTGCGTAGGGAAGCTCAGTTTTAGTCACAGTAGCTTCCATAAGTGTCTCCTCAGTGTGTTCCCATTTCCTTAGAAACAGTGTATATGCTGGGAGAAAAGTGCATTACTGTGCGCTTTCACCGTTCAGCATATACATGTGTAGAAGCACAGCGCTAGCATAAACAAACGTTTCTCGACGTTTTCTAACTCAGGGAACAAGTTGCACACTTCTGAGATGCATTTGGGCAACTTTGTCAGAAATGAGTTTTTTGCCTACAGAGACATGCCTATTTGCGCAGTAGTACAGATTCTGAGTATGTAACTGGGCTGGAAGAAATCAGCATTTCTATTGCTTCCCTGTGCGTAGGGAAGCTCAGTTTTAGTCACAGTAGCTCCCACAAGTGTCTCCTCAGTGTGTTCCCATTTCCTTAGAAACAGTGGATTTGCTGGGAGAAAAGTGCATTACTGTTCGCTTTCACCGTTCAGCAAATACATGTGTAGAAGCACAGCGCTAGCAGAAACGAACGTTTCTCGACGTTTTCTAACTCAGGGAACAAGTTGCACACTTCTGAGATGCATTTGGGCAACTTTGTCAGAAATGACTTTTTTGCCCACAGAGACATGCCTATTTGCTCAGTAGTACAGATCTGAGTATGTAACTGGGCTGGATGAAATCAGCATTTGTCTTGCTTCCCTGTGCGTAGGGAAGCTCAGTTTTAGTCACAGGAGCTCCCACAAATGCCTCCTCAGTGTGTTCCCATTTCCTTAGAAACAGTGTATTTGCTGGGAGAAAAGTGCATTACTGTGCGCTTTCACCGTTCAGCATATACATGTGTAGAAGCACAGCGCTAGCAGAAACGAACGTTTCTCGAAGTTTTCTAACTCAGGGAACAAGTTGCACACTTCTGAGATGCATTTGGGCAACTTTGTCAGAAATGAGTTTTTTGCCTACAGAGACATGCCTATTTGCGCATTAGTACAGATTCTGAGTATGTAACTGGGCTTGATGAAATCAGCATTTCTCTTGCTTCCCTGTGCGTAGGGAAGCTCAGTTTTAGTCACAGTAGCTCCCACAAGTGTCTCCTCAGTGTGTTCCCATTTCCTTAGAAACAGTGTATTTGCTGCGAGAAAAGTGCATTACTGTGCGCTTTCACCGTTCAGCAAATACATGTGTAGAAGCACAGCGCTAGCAGAAAAGAACGTTTCTCGACGTTTTCTAACTCAGGGAACAAGTTGCACACTTCTGAGATGCATTTGGGAAACTTTGTCAGAAATGACTTTTTTGCCCACAGAGACATGCCTATTTGCGCAGTAGTACAGATTCTGAGTATGTAACTGGGCTGGATGAAATCAGCATTTCTCTTGCTTCCCTGTGCGTAGGGAAGCTCAGTTTTAGTCACAGTAGCTCCCACAAGTGCCTCCTCAGTGTGTTCCCATTTCCTTAGAAACAGTGTATTTGCTGGGAGAAAAGTGCATTAATGTGCGCTTTCACCGTTCAGCATATACATGTGTAGAAGCACAGCGCTAGCAGAAACGAACGTTTCTCGACGTTTTCTAACTCAGGGAACAAGTTGCACACTTCTGAGATGCATTTGGGCAACTTTGTCAGAAATGAGTTTTTTGCCTACAGAGACATGCCTATTTGCGCAGTAGTACAGATTCTGAGTATGTAACTGGGCTTGATGAAATCAGCATTTCTCTTGCTTCCCTGTGCGTAGGGAAGCTCAGTTTTAGTCACAGTAGCTCCCACAAGTGTCTCCTCAGTGTGTTCCCATTTCCTTAGAAACAGTGTATTTGCTGGGAGAAAAGTGCATTACTGTGCGCTTTCACCGTTCAGCAAATACATGTGTAGAAGCACAGCGCTAGCAGAAACGAACGTTTCTCGACGTTTTCTAACTCAGGGAACAAGTTGCACACTTCTGAGATGCATTTGGGCAACTTTGTCAGAAATGAGTTTTTTGCCTACAGAGACATGCCTATTTGCGCAGTAGTACAGATTCTGAGTATGTAACTGGGCTGGATGAAATCAGCATTTCTCTTGCTTCGCTGTGCGTAGGGAAGCTCAGTTTTAGTCACAGTAGCTCCCACAAGTGTCTCCTCAGTGTGTTCCCAGTTCCTTAGAAACAGTGTATTTGCTGGGAGAAAAGTGCATTACTGTGCGCTTTCACCGTTCAGCAAATACATGTGTAGAAGCACAGCGCTAGCAGAAACGAACGTTTCTCGACGTTTTCTAACTCAGGGAACAAGTTGCACACTTCTGAGATGCATTTGGGCAACTTTGTCAGAAATGAGTTTTTTGCCTAAAGAGACATGCCTATTTTCGCAGTAGTACAGAGTCTGAGTATGTAACTGGGCTTGATGAAATCAGCATTTCTCTTGCTCCCCTGTGCGTAGGGAAGCTCAGTTTAATCACAGTAGCTCCTACAAGTGTCTCCTCAGTGTGTTCCCATTTCCTTAGAAACAGTGTATTTGCTGGGAGAAAAGTGCATTACTGTGCGCTTTCACCGTTCAGCAAATACATGTGTAGAAGCACAGCGCTAGCAGAAACGAACGTTTCTCGACGTTTTCTAACTCAGGGAACAAGTTGCACACTTCTGAGATGCATTTGGGCAACTTTGTCAGAAATGAGTTTTTTGCCTACAGAGACATGCCTATTTGCGCATTAGTACAGATTCTGAGTATGTAACTGGGCTGGATGAAATCAGCATTTCTCTTGCTTCCCTGTGCGTAGGGAAGCTCAGTTTTAGTCACAGTAGCTCCCACAAGTGCCTCCGCAGTGTGTTCCCATTTCCTTAGAAACAGTGGATTTGCTGGGAGAAAAGTGCATTACTGTGCGCTTTCACCGTTCAGCATATACATGTGTAGAAGCACAGCGCTAGCAGAAACGAATGTTTCTCGACGTTTTCTAACTCAGGGAACAAGTTGCACACTTCTGAGATGCATTTGGGCAACTTTGTCAGAAATGAGTTTTTTGCCTACAGAGACATGCCTATTTGCGCAGTAGTACAGATTCTGAGTATGTAACTGGGCTTGATGAAATCAGCATTTCTATTGCTTCCCTGTGCGTAGGGAAGCTCAGTTTAATCACAGTAGCTCCCACAAGTGTCTCCTCAGTGTGTTCCCATTTCCTTAGAAACAGTGTATTTGCTGGGAGAAAAGTGCATTACTGTGCGCTTTCACCGTTCAGCAAATACATGTGTAGAAGCACAGCGCTAGCAGAAACGAACGTTTCTCGACGTTTTCTAACTCAGGGAACAAGTTGCACACTTCTGAGATGCATTTGGGCAACTTTGTCAGAAATGAGTTTTTTGCCTACAGAGACATGCCTATTTGCGCATTAGTACAGATTCTGAGTATGTAACTGGGCTGGATGAAATCAGCATTTCTCTTGCTTCCCTGTGCGTAGGGAAGCTCAGTTTTAGTCACAGTAGCTCCCACAAGTGTCTCCTCAGTGTGTTCCCAGTTCCTTAGAAACAGTGGATTTGCTGGGAGAAAAGTGCATTACTGTGCGCTTTCACCGTTCAGCATATACATGTGTAGAAGCACAGCGCTAGCAGAAACGAATGTTTCTCGACGTTTTCTAACTCAGGGAACAAGTTGCACACTTCTGAGATGCATTTGGGCAACTTTGTCAGAAATGAGTTTTTTGCCTAAAGAGACATGCCTATTTGCGCAGTAGTACAGATTCTGAGTATGTAACTGGGCTGGATGAAATCAGCATTTCTCTTGCTCCCCTGTGCGTAGGGAAGCTCAGTTTAATCACAGTAGCTCCTACAAGTGTCTCCTCAGTGTGTTCCCATTTCCTTAGAAACAGTGTATTTGCTGGGAGAAAAGTGCATTACTGTGCGCTTTCACCGTTCAGCAAATACATGTGTAGAAGCACAGCACTAGCAGAAACGAACGTTTCTCGACGTTTTCTAACTCAGGGAACAAGGTGCACACTTCTGAGATGCATTTGGGCAACTTTGTCAGAAATGAGTTTTTTGCCTACAGAGACATGCCTATTTGCGCAGTAGTACAGATTCTGAGTATGTAACTGGGCTGGATGAAATCAGCATTTCTCTTGCTTCGCTGTGCGTAGGGAAGCTCAGTTTTAGTCACAGTAGCTCCCACAAGTGCCTCCGCAGTGTGTTCCCAGTTCCTTAGAAACAGTGGATTTGCTGGGAGAAAAGTGCATTACTGTGCGCTTTCACCGTTCAGCAAATACATGTGTAGAAGCACAGCGCTAGCAGAAACGAATGTTTCTCGACGTTTTCTAACTCAGGGAACAAGTTGCACACTTCTGAGATGCATTTGGGCAACTTTGTCAGAAATGAGTTTTTTGCCTACAGAGACATGCCTATTTGCGCAGTAGTACAGATTCTGAGTATGTAACTGGGCTTGAAGAAATCAGCATTTCTCTTGCTTCCCTGTGCGTAGGGAAGCTCAGTTTTAGTCACAGTAGCTCCCACAAGTGTCTCCTCAGTGTGTTCCCATTTCCTTAGAAACAGTGTATTTGCTGGGAGAAAAGTGCATTACTGTGCGCTTTCACCGTTCAGCAAATACATGTGTAGAAGCACAGCGCTAGCAGAAGCGAACGTTTCTCGACGTTTTCTAACTCAGGGAACAAGTTGCACACTTCTGAGATGCATTTGGGCAACTTTGTCAGAAATGAGTTTTTTGCCTACAGAGACATGCCTATTTGCGCAGTAGTACAGATTCTGAGTATGTAACTGGGCTGGATGAAATCAGCATTTCTCTTGCTTCGCTGTGCGTAGGGAAGCTCAGTTTTAGTCACAGTAGCTCCCACAAGTGTCTCCTCAGTGTGTTCCCAGTTCCTTAGAAACAGTGTATTTGCTGGGAGAAAAGTGCATTACTGTGTGCTTTCACCGTTCAGCAAATACATGTGTAGAAGCACAGCGCTAGCAGAAACGAACGTTTCTCGACGTTTTCTAACTCAGGGAACAAGTTGCACACTTCTGAGATGCATTTGGGCAACTTTGTCAGAAATGAGTTTTTTGCCTAAAGAGACATGCCTATTTTCGCAGTAGTACAGAGTCTGAGTATGTAACTGGGCTTGATGAAATCAGCATTTCTCTTGCTCCCCTGTGCGTAGGGAAGCTCAGTTTAATCACAGTAGCTCCTACAAGTGTCTCCTCAGTGTGTTCCCATTTCCTTAGAAACAGTGTATTTGCTGGGAGAAAAGTGCATTACTGTGCGCTTTCACCGTTCAGCAAATACATGTGTAGAAGCACAGCACTAGCAGAAACGAACGTTTCTCGAAGTTTTCTAAATCAGGGAACAAGTTGCACACTTCTGAGATGCATTTGGGCAACTTTGTCAGAAATGAGTTTTTTGCCTACAGAGACATGCCTATTTGCGCAGTAGTACAGATTCTGAGTATGTAACTGGGCTGGATGAAATCAGCATTTCTCTTGCTTCCCTGTGCGTAGGGAAGCTCAGTTTTAGTCACTGTAGCTCCCACAAGTGTCTCCTCAGTGTGTTCCCATTTCCTTAGAAACAGTGTATTTGCTGCGAGAAAAGTGCATTACTGTGCGCTTTCACCGTTCAGCAAATACATGTGTAGAAGCACAGCGCTAGCAGAAAAGAACGTTTCTCGACGTTTTCTAACTAAGGGAACAAGTTGCACACTTCTGAGATGCATTTGGGCAACTTTGTCAGAAATGAGTTTTTTGCCTACAGAGACATGCCTATTTGCGCATTAGTACAGATTCTGAGTATGTAACTGGGCTGGATGAAATCAGCATTTCTCTTGCTTCCCTGTGCGTAGGGAAGCTCAGTTTTAGTCACAGTAGCTTCCATAAGTGCCTCCTCAGTGTGTTCCCATTTCCTTAGAAACAGTGTATTTGCTGGGAGAAAAGTGCATTACTGTGCGCTTTCACCGTTCAGCATATACATGTGTAGAAGCACAGCGCTAGCAGAAACAAACGTTTCTCGACGTTTTCTAACTCAGGGAACAAGTTGCACACTTCTCAGATGCATTTGGGCAACTTTGTCAGAAATGAGTTTTTTGCCTACAGAGACATGCCTATTTGCGCATTAGTAAAGATTCTGAGTATGTAACTGGGCTTGAAGAAATCAGCATTTCTCTTGCTTCCCTGTGCGTAGGGAAGCTCAGTTTTAGTCACAGTAGCTCCCACAAGTGTCTCCTCAGTGTGTTCCCATTTCCTTAGAAACAGTGTATTTGCTGCGAGAAAAGTGCATTACTGTGCGCTTTCACCGTTCAGCAAATACATGTGTAGAAGCCCAGCGCTAGCAGAAACGAACGTTTCTCGACGTTTTCTAACTCAGGGAACAAGTTGCACACTTCTGAGATGCATTTGGGCAACTTTGTCAGAAATGAGTTTTTTGCCTACAGAGACATGCCTATTTGCGCAGTAGTACAGATTCTGAGTAGGTAACTGGGCTGGATGAAATCAGCATTTCTCTTGCTTCCCTGTGCGTAGGGAAGCTCAGTTTTAGTCACAGTAGCTCCCACAAGTGCCTCCTCAGTGTGTTCCCATTTCCTTAGAAACAGTGTATTTGCTGGGAGAAAAGTGCATTAATGTGCGCTTTCACCGTTCAGCATATACATGTGTAGAAGCACAGCGCTAGCAGAAACGAACGTTTCTCGACGTTTTCTAACTCAGGGAACAAGTTGCACACTTCTGAGATGCATTTGGGCAACTTTGTCAGAAATGAGTTTTTTGCCTACAGAGACATGCCTATTTGCGCAGTAGTACAGATTCTGAGTATGTAACTGGGCTTGATGAAATCAGCATTTCTCTTGCTTCCCTGTGCGTAGGGAAGCTCAGTTTTAGTCACAGTAGCTCCCACAAGTGTCTCCTCAGTGTGTTCCCATTTCCTTAGAAACAGTGTATTTGCTGGGAGAAAAGTGCATTACTGTGCGCTTTCACCGTTCAGCAAATACATGTGTAGAAGCACAGCGCTAGCAGAAGCGAACGTTTCTCGACGTTTTCTAACTCAGGGAACAAGTTGCACACTTCTGAGATGCATTTGGGCAACTTTGTCAGAAATGAGTTTTTTGCCTACAGAGACATGCCTATTTGCGCATTAGTAAAGATTCTGAGTATGTAACTGGGCTTGAAGAAATCAGCATTTCTATTGCTTCCCTGTGCGTAGGGAAGCTCAGTTTTAGTCACAGTAGCTCCCACAAGTGTCTCCACAGTGTGTTCCCATTTCCTTAGAAACAGTGTATTTGCTGGGAGAAAAGTGCATTACTGTTCGCTTTCACTGTTCAGCAAATACATGTGTAGAAGCACAGCGCTAGCAGAAACGAACGTTTCTCGACGTTTTCTAACTCAGGGAACAAGTTGCACACTTCTGAGATGCATTTGGGAAACTTTGTCAGAAATGACTTTTTTGCCCACAGAGACATGCCTATTTGCTCAGTAGTACAGATCTGAGTATGTAACTGGGCTTGATGAAATCAGCATTTGTCTTGCTTCCCTGTGCGTAGGGAAGCTCAGTTTTAGTCACCGGAGCTCCCACAAATGCCTCCTCAGTGTGTTCCCATTTCCTTAGAAACAGTGTATTTGCTGGGAGAAAAGTGCATTACTGTGCGCTTTCACCGTTCAGCATATACATGTGTAGAAGCACAGCGCTAGCAGAAACGAACGTTTCTCGAAGTTTTCTAACTCAGGGAACAAGTTGCACACTTCTGAGATGCATTTGGGCAACTTTGTCAGAAATGAGTTTTTTGCCTACAGAGACATGCCTATTTGCGCATTAGTACAGATTCTGAGTATGTAACTGGGCTTGATGAAATCAGCATTTCTCTTGCTTCCCTGTGCGTAGGGAAGCTCAGTTTTAGTCACAGTAGCTCCCACAAGTGTCTCCTCAGTGTGTTCCCATTTCCTTAGAAACAGTGTATTTGCTGCGAGAAAAGTGCATTACTGTGCGCTTTCACCGTTCAGCAAATACATGTGTAGAAGCACAGCGCTAGCAGAAAAGAACGTTTCTCGACGTTTTCTAACTCAGGGAACAAGTTGCACACTTCTGAGATGCATTTGGGCAACTTTGTCAGAAATGAGTTTTTTGCCTAAAGAGACATGCCTATTTGCGCAGTAGTACAGATTCTGAGTATGTAACTGGGCTGGATGAAATCAGCATTTCTCTTGCTTCCCTGTGCGTAGGGAAGCTCAGTTTTAGTCACAGTAGCTCCCACAAGTGCCTCCTCAGTGTGTTCCCATTTCCTTAGAAACAGTGTATTTGCTGGGAGAAAAGTGCATTAATGTGCGCTTTCACCGTTCAGCATATACATGTGTAGAAGCACAGCGCTAGCAGAAACGAACGTTTCTCGACGTTTTCTAACTCAGGGAACAAGTTGCACACTTCTGAGATGCATTTGGGCAACTTTGTCAGAAATGAGTTTTTTGCCTACAGAGACATGCCTATTTGCGCAGTAGTACAGATTCTGAGTATGTAACTGGGCTTGATGAAATCAGCATTTCTCTTGCTTCCCTGTGCGTAGGGAAGCTCAGTTTTAGTCACAGTAGCTCCCACAAGTGTCTCCTCAGTGTGTTCCCATTTCCTTAGAAACAGTGTATTTGCTGGGAGAAAAGTGCATTACTGTGCGCTTTCACCGTTCAGCAAATACATGTGTAGAAGCACAGCACTAGCAGAAACGAACGTTTCTCGACGTTTTCTAACTCAGGGAACAAGTTGCACACTTCTGAGATGCATTTGGGCAACTTTGTCAGAAATGAGTTTTTTGCCTACAGAGACATGCCTATTTGCGCAGTAGTACAGATTCTGAGTATGTAACTGGGCTGGATGAAATCAGCATTTCTCTTGCTTCGCTGTGCGTAGGGAAGCTCAGTTTTAGTCACAGTAGCTCCCACAAGTGTCTCCTCAGTGTGTTCCCAGTTCCTTAGAAACAGTGTATTTGCTGGGAGAAAAGTGCATTACTGTGTGCTTTCACCGTTCAGCAAATACATGTGTAGAAGCACAGCGCTAGCAGAAACGAACGTTTCTCGACGTTTTCTAACTCAGGGAACAAGTTGCACACTTCTGAGATGCATTTGGGCAACTTTGTCAGAAATGAGTTTTTTGCCTAAAGAGACATGCCTATTTTCGCAGTAGTACAGAGTCTGAGTATGTAACTGGGCTTGATGAAATCAGCATTTCTCTTGCTCCCCTGTGCGTAGGGAAGCTCAGTTTAATCACAGTAGCTCCTACAAGTGTCTCCTCAGTGTGTTCCCATTTCCTTAGAAACAGTGTATTTGCTGGGAGAAAAGTGCATTACTGTGCGCTTTCACCGTTCAGCAAATACATGTGTAGAAGCACAGCGCTAGCAGAAACGAACGTTTCTCGACGTTTTCTAACTCAGGGAACAAGTTGCACACTTCTGAGATGCATTTGGGCAACTTTGTCAGAAATGAGTTTTTTGCCTACAGAGACATGCCTATTTGCGCAGTAGTACAGATTCTGAGTATGTAACTGGGCTGGATGAAATCAGCATTTCTCTTGCTTCCCTGTGCGTAGGGAAGCTCAGTTTTAGTCACAGTAGCTCCCACAAGTGCCTCCGCAGTGTGTTCCCATTTCCTTAGAAACAGTGGATTTGCTGGGAGAAAAGTGCATTACTGTGCGCTTTCACCGTTCAGCATATACATGTGTAGAAGCACAGCGCTAGCAGAAACGAATGTTTCTCGACGTTTTCTAACTCAGGGAACAAGTTGCACACTTCTGAGATGCATTTGGGCAACTTTGTCAGAAATGAGTTTTTTGCCTACAGAGACATGCCTATTTGCGCAGTAGTACAGATTCTGAGTATGTAACTGGGCTGGATGAAATCAGCATTTCTATTGCTTCCCTGTGCGTAGGGAAGCTCAGTTTTAGTCACAGTAGCTCCCACAAGTGCCTCCTCAGTGTGTTCCCATTTCCTTAGAAACAGTGTATTTGCTGGGAGAAAAGTGCATTACTGTGCGCTTTCACCGTTCAGCAAATACATGTGTAGAAGCACAGCACTAGCAGAAACGAACGTTTCTCGACGTTTTCTAACTCAGGGAACAAGTTGCACACTTCTGAGATGCATTTGGGCAACTTTGTCAGAAATGAGTTTTTTGCCTACAGAGACATGCCTATTTGCGCAGTAGTACAGATTCTGAGTATGTAACTGGGCTGGATGAAATCAGCATTTCTCTTGCTTCGCTGTGCGTAGGGAAGCTCAGTTTTAGTCACAGTAGCTCCCACAAGTGTCTCCTCAGTGTGTTCCCAGTTCCTTAGAAACAGTGTATTTGCTGGGAGAAAAGTGCATTACTGTGTGCTTTCACCGTTCAGCAAATACATGTGTAGAAGCACAGCGCTAGCAGAAACGAACGTTTCTCGACGTTTTCTAACTCAGGGAACAAGTTGCACACTTCTGAGATGCATTTGGGCAACTTTGTCAGAAATGAGTTTTTTGCCTAAAGAGACCTGCCTATTTTCGCAGTAGTACAGAGTCTGAGTATGTAACTGGGCTTGATGAAATCAGCATTTCTCTTGCTCCCCTGTGCGTAGGGAAGCTCAGTTTAATCACAGTAGCTCCTACAAGTGTCTCCTCAGTGTGTTCCCATTTCCTTAGAAACAGTGTATTTGCTGGGAGAAAAGTGCATTACTGTGCGCTTTCACCGTTCAGCAAATACATGTGTAGAAGCACAGCGCTAGCAGAAACGAACGTTTCTCGACGTTTTCTAACTCAGGGAACAAGTTGCACACTTCTGAGATGCATTTGGGCAACTTTGTCAGAAATGAGTTTTTTGCCTACAGAGACATGCCTATTTGCGCATTAGTACAGATTCTGAGTATGTAACTGGGCTGGATGAAATCAGCATTTCTCTTGCTTCCCTGTGCGTAGGGAAGCTCAGTTTTAGTCACAGTAGCTCCCACAAGTGCCTCCGCAGTGTGTTCCCATTTCCTTAGAAACAGTGGATTTGCTGGGAGAAAAGTGCATTACTGTGCGCTTTCACCGTTCAGCATATACATGTGTAGAAGCACAGCGCTAGCAGAAACGAATGTTTCTCGACGTTTTCTAACTCAGGGAACAAGTTGCACACTTCTGAGATGCATTTGGGCAACTTTGTCAGAAATGAGTTTTTTGCCTACAGAGACATGCCTATTTGCGCAGTAGTACAGATTCTGAGTATGTAACTGGGCTGGATGAAATCAGCATTTCTATTGCTTCCCTGTGCGTAGGGAAGCTCAGTTTTAGTCACAGTAGCTCCCACAAGTGTCTCCTCAGTGTGTTCCCATTTCCTTAGAAACAGTGTATTTGCTGGGAGAAAAGTGCATTACTGTGCGCTTTCACCGTTCAGCAAATACATGTGTAGAAGCACAGCACTAGCAGAAACGAACGTTTCTCGACGTTTTCTAACTCAGGGAACAAGTTGCACACTTCTGAGATGCATTTGGGCAACTTTGTCAGAAATGAGTTTTTTGCCTACAGAGACATGCCTATTTGCGCAGTAGTACAGATTCTGAGTATGTAACTGGGCTTGATGAAATAAGCATTTGTCTTGCTTCCCTGTGCGTAGGGAAGCTCAGTTTTAGTCACAGTAGCTCCCACAAGTGCCTCCTCAGTGTGTTCCCATTTCCTTAGAAACAGTGTATTTGCTGGGAGAAAAGTGCATTACTGTGCGCTTTCACCGTTCAGCATATACATGTGTAGAAGCACAGCGCTAGCAGAAACGAACGTTTCTCGACGTTTTCTAACTCAGGGAACAAGTTGCACACTTCTGAGATGCATTTGGGCAACTTTGTCAGAAATGAGTTTTTTGCCTACAGAGACATGCCTATTTGCGCAGTAGTACAGATTCTGAGTATGTAACTGGGCTGGATGAAATCAGCATTTCTCTTGCTTCCCTGTGCGTAGGGAAGCTCAGTTTTAGTCACAGTAGCTCCCACAAGTGTCTCTTCAGTGTGTTCCCATTTCCTTAGAAACAGTGTATTTGCTGGGAGAAAAGTGCATTACTGTGCGCTTTCACCGTTCAGCAAATACATGTGTAGAAACACAGCGCTAGCAGAAACGAACGTTTCTCGACGTTTTCTAACTCAGGGAACAAGTTGCACACTTCTGAGATGCATTTGGGCAACTTTGTCAGAAATGAGTTTTTTGCCTACAGAGACATGCCTATTTGCGCAGTAGTACAGATTCTGAGTATGTAACTGGGCTTGATGAAATCAGCATTTGTCTTGCTTCCCTGTGCGTAGGGAAGCTCAGTTTTAGTCACAGTAGCTCCCACAAGTGCCTCCTCAGTGTGTTCCCATTTCCTTAGAAACAGTGTATTTGCTGGGAGAAAAGTGCATTACTGTGCGCTTTCACCGTTCAGCATATACATGTGAAGAAGCACAGCGCTAGCAGAAACGAACGTTTCTCGACGTTTTCTA
The DNA here is from genome assembly GCF_964271855.1 of Acomys minous. NCBI lineage: Eukaryota > Metazoa > Chordata > Mammalia > Rodentia > Muridae > Acomys > Acomys minous. Next base: position 182,316 of record NW_028182146.1, read on the forward strand.
ACTCAGGGAACAAGTTGCACACTTCTGAGATGCATTTGGGCAACTTTGTCAGAAATGAGTTTTGTGCCTACAGAGACATGCCTATTTGCGCATTAGTACAGATTCTGAGTATGTAACTGGGCTGGATGAAATCAGCATTTCTCTTGCTTCCCTGTGCGTAGGGAAGCTCAGTTTTAGTCACAGTAGCTCCCACAAGTGCCTCCGCAGTGTGTTCCCATTTCCTTAGAAACAGTGGATTTGCTGGGAGAAAAGTGCATTACTGTGCGCTTTCACCGTTCAGCATATACATGTGTAGAAGCACAGCGCTAGCAGAAACGAATGTTTCTCGACGTTTTCTAACTCAGGGAACAAGTTGCACACTTCTGAGATGCATTTGGGCAACTTTGTCAGAAATGAGTTTTTTGCCTACAGAGACATGCCTATTTGCGCAGTAGTACAGATTCTGAGTATGTAACTGGGCTGGATGAAATCAGCATTTCTATTGCTTCCCTGTGCGTAGGGAAGCTCAGTTTTAGTCACAGTAGCTCCCACAAGTGTCTCCTCAGTGTGTTCCCATTTCCTTAGAAACAGTGTATTTGCTGGGAGAAAAGTGCATTACTGTGCGCTTTCACCGTTTAGCAAATACATGTGTAGAAGCACAGCACTAGCAGAAACGAACGTTTCTCGACGTTTTCTAACTCAGGGAACAAGTTGCACACTTCTGAGATGCATTTGGGCAACTTTGTCAGAAATGAGTTTTTTGCCTACAGAGACATGCCTATTTGCGCAGTAGTACAGATTCTGAGTATGTAACTGGGCTTGATGAAATAAGCATTTGTCTTGCTTCCCTGTGCGTAGGGAAGCTCAGTTTTAGTCACAGTAGCTCCCACAAGTGCCTCCTCAGTGTGTTCCCATTTCCTTAGAAACAGTGTATTTGCTGGGAGAAAAGTGCATTACTGTGCGCTTTCACCGTTCAGCATATACATGTGTAGAAGCACAGCGCTAGCAGAAACGAACGTTTCTCGACGTTTTCTAACTCAGGGAACAAGTTGCACACTTCTGAGATGCATTTGGGCAACTTTGTCAGAAATGAGTTTTTTGCCTACAGAGACATGCCTATTTGCGCAGTAGTACAGATTCTGAGTATGTAACTGGGCTGGATGAAATCAGCATTTCTCTTGCTTCCCTGTGCGTAGGGAAGCTCAGTTTTAGTCACAGTAGCTCCCACAAGTGTCTCTTCAGTGTGTTCCCATTTCCTTAGAAACAGTGTATTTGCTGGGAGAAAAGTGCATTACTGTGCGCTTTCACCGTTCAGCAAATACATGTGTAGAAACACAGCGCTAGCAGAAACGAACGTTTCTCGACGTTTTCTAACTCAGGGAACAAGTTGCACACTTCTGAGATGCATTTGGGCAACTTTGTCAGAAATGAGTTTTTTGCCTACAGAGACATGCCTATTTGCGCAGTAGTACAGATTCTGAGTATGTAACTGGGCTTGATGAAATCAGCATTTGTCTTGCTTCCCTGTGCGTAGGGAAGCTCAGTTTTAGTCACAGTAGCTCCCACAAGTGCCTCCTCAGTGTGTTCCCATTTCCTTAGAAACAGTGTATTTGCTGGGAGAAAAGTGCATTACTGTGCGCTTTCACCGTTCAGCATATACATGTGAAGAAGCACAGCGCTAGCAGAAACGAACGTTTCTCGACGTTTTCTAACTCAGGGAACAAGTTGCACACTTCTGAGATGCATTTGGGCAACTTTGTCAGAAATGAGTTTTTTGCCTACAGAGACATGCCTATTTGCGCATTAGTACAGATTCTGAGTATGTAACTGGGCTTGATGAAATCAGCATTTCTCTTGCTTCCCTGTGCGTAGGGAAGCTCAGTTTTAGTCACAGTAGCTCCCACAAGTGTCTCCTCAGTGTGTTCCCATTTCCTTAGAAACAGTGTATTTGCTGGGAGAAAAGTGCATTACTGTGCGCTTTCACCGTTCAGCAAATACATGTGTAGAAGCACAGCGCTAGCAGAAGCGAACGTTTCTCGACGTTTTCTAACTCAGGGAACAAGTTGCACACTTCTGAGATGCATTTGGGCAACTTTGTCAGAAATGAGTTTTTTGCCTACAGAGACATGACTATTTGCGCAGTAGTACAGATTCTGAGTATGTAACTGGGCTGGATGAAATCAGCATTTCTCTTGCTTCCCTGTGCGTAGGGAAGCTCAGTTTTAGTCACAGTAGCTCCCACAAGTGCCTCCTCAGTGTGTTCCCATTTCCTTAGAAAGAGTGTATTTGCTGGGAGAAAAGTGCATTACTGTGCGCTTTCACCGTTCAGCATATACATGTGTAGAAGCACAGCGCTAGCAGAAACGAATGTTTCTCGACGTTTTCTAACTCAGGGAACAAGTTGCACACTTCTGAGATGCATTTGGGCAACTTTGTCAGAAATGAGTTTTTTGCCTACAGAGACATGCCTATTTGCGCAGTAGTACAGATTCTGAGTATGTAACTGGGCTGGATGAAATCAGCATTTCTATTGCTTCCCTGTGCGTAGGGAAGCTCAGTTTTAGTCACAGTAGCTCCCACAAGTGTCTCCTCAGTGTGTTCCCATTTCCTTAGAAACAGTGTATTTGCTGGGAGAAAAGTGCATTACTGTGCGCTTTCAACGTTCAGCAAATACATGTGTAGAAGCACAGTGCTAGCAGAAACGAACGTTTCTCGACGTTTTCTAACTCAGGGAACAAGTTGCACACTTCTGAGATGCATTTGGGCAACTTTGTCAGAAATGAGTTTTTTGCCTACAGAGACATGCCTATTTGCGCAGTAGTACAGATTCTGAGTATGTAACTGGGCTGGATGAAATCAGCATTTGTCTTGCTTCCCTGTGCGTAGGGAAGCTCAGTTTTAGTCACAGTAGCTCCCACAAGTGCCTCCTCAGTGTGTTCCCATTTCCTTAGAAACAGTGTATTTGCTGGGAGAAAAGTGCATTACTGTGCGCTTTCACAGTTCAGCATATACATGTGTAGAAGCACAGCGCTAGCAGAAACGAACGTTTCTCGACGTTTTCTAACTCAGGGAACAAGTTGCACACTTCTGAGATGCATTTGGGCAACTTTGTCAGAAATGAGTTTTTTGCCTACAGAGACATGCCTATTTGCGCATTAGTACAGATTCTGAGTATGTAACTGGGCTTGATGAAATCAGCATTTCTCTTGCTTCCCTGTGCGTAGGGAAGCTCAGTTTTAGTCACAGTAGCTCCCACAAGTGTCTCCTCAGTGTGTTCCCAGTTCCTTAGACACAGTGTATTTGCTGGGAGAAAAGTGCATTACTGTGCGCTTTCACCGTTCAGCAAATACATGTGTAGAAGCACAGCGCTAGCAGAAACGAACGTTTCTCGACGTTTTCTAACTCAAGGAACAAGGTGCACACTTCTGAGATGCATTTGGGCAACTTTGTCAGAAATGAGTTTTTTGCCTACAGAGACATGCCTATTTGCGCAGTAGTACAGAGTCTGAGTATGTAACTGGGCTGGATGAAATCAGCATTTCTCTTGCTTCCCTGTGCGTAGGGAAGCTCAGTTTTAGTCACAGTAGCTCCCACAAGTGTCTCCTCAGTGTGTTCCCATTTCCTTAGAAACAGTGTATTTGCTGGGAGAAAAGTGCATTACTGTGCGCTTTCACCGTTCAGCAAATACATGTGTAGAAGCACAGCGCTAGCAGAAACGAACGTTTCTCGACGTTTTCTAACTCAGGGAACAAGTTGCACACTTCTGAGATGCATTTGGGAAACTTTGTCAGAAATGACTTTTTTGCCTACAGAGACATGCCTATTTGCTCAGTAGTACAGATTCTGAGTATGTAACTGGGCTTGATGAAATCAGCATTTCTCTTGCTTCCCTGTGCGTAGGGACTCAGTTTTAGTCACAGTAGCTCCCACAAGTGTCTCCTCAGTGTGTTCCCATTTCCTTAAAAACAGTGGATTTGCTGGGAGAAAAGTGCATTACTGTGCGCTTTCACCGTTCAGCAAATACATGTGTAGAAGCACAGCGCTAGCAGAAGCGAACGTTTCTCGACGTTTTCTAACTCAGGGAACAAGTTGCACACTTCTGAGATGCATTTGGGCAACTTTGTCAGAAATGAGTTTTTTGCCTACAGAGACATGCCTATTTGCGCAGTAGTACAGATTCTGAGTATGTAACTGGGCTGGATGAAATCAGCATTTCTCTTGCTTCGCTGTGTGTAGGGAAGCTCATAGCTCCCACAAGTGTCTCCTCAGTGTGTTCCCAGTTCCTTAGAAACAGTGTATTTGCTGGGAGAAAAGTGAATTATTGTGCGCTTTCACCGTTCAGCAAATACATGTGTAGAAGCACAGCGCTAGCAGAAACGAACGTTTCTCGACGTTTTCTAACTCAGGGAACAAGTTGCACACTTCTGAGATGCATTTGGGCAACTTTGTCAGAAATGAGTTTAGTGCCTACAGAGACATGCCTATTTGCGCAGTAGTACAGATTCTGAGTATGTAACTGGGCTGGATGAAATCAGCATTTCTCTTGCTTCCCTGTGCGTAGGGAAGCTCAGTTTTAGTCACAGTAGCTCCCACAAGTGTCTCCTCAGTGTGTTCCCATTTCCTTAGAAACAGTGTATTTGCTGGGAGAAAGTGCATTACTGTGCGCTTTCACCGTTCAGCATATACATGTGTAGAAGCACAGCGCTAGCAGAAACGAACGTTTCTCGACGTTTTCTAACTCAGGGAACAAGTTGCACACTTCTGAGATGCATTTGGCCACCTTTGTCAGAAATGAGTTTTTTGCCTACAGAGAAATGCCTATTTGCCCATTAGTACAGATTCTGAGTATGTAACTGGGCTTGATGAAATCAGCATTTCTCTTGCTTCCCTGTGCGTAGGGAAGCTCAGTTTTAGTCACAGTAGCTCCCACAAGTGTCTCCTCAGTGTGTTCCCATTTCCTTAGAAACAGTGTATTTGCTGGGAGAAAAGTGCATTACTGTGCGCTTTCACCGTTCAGCAAATACATGTGTAGAAGCACAGCGCTAGCAGAAGCGAACGTTTCTCGACGTTTTCTAACTCAGGGAACAAGTTGCACACTTCTGAGATGCATTTGGGAAACTTTGTCAGAAATGAGTTTTTTGCCTAAAGAGACATGCCTATTTGCGCAGTAGTACAGATTCTGAGTATGTAACTGGGCTTGATGAAATCAGCATTTCTCTTGCTTCCCTGTGCGTAGGGAAGCTCAGTTTTACACACAGTAGCTCCCACAAGTGTCTCCTCAGTGTGTTCCCATTTCCTTAGACACAGTGTATTTGCTGGGAGAAAAGTGCATTACTGTGCGCTTTCACCGTTCAGCAAATACATGTGTAGAAGCACAGCGCTAGCAGAAACGAACGTTTCTCGACGTTTTCTAACTCAGGGAACAAGTTGCACACTTCTGAGATGCATTTGGGCAACTTTGTCAGAAATGAGTTTTTTGCCTACAGAGACATGCCTATTTGCGCAGTAGTACAGAGTCTGAGTATGTAACTGGGCTGGATGAAATCAGCATTTCTCTTGCTTCCCTGTGCGTAGGGAAGCTCAGTTTTAGTCACAGTAGCTCCCACAAGTGTCTCCTCAGTGTGTTCCCATTTCCTTAGAAACAGTGTATTTGCTGGGAGAAAAGTGCATTACTGTGTGCTTTCACCGTTCAGCAAATACATGTGTAGAAGCACAGCGCTAGCAGAAACGAACGTTTCTCGACGTTTTCTAACTCAGGGAACAAGTTGCACACTTCTGAGATGCATTTGGGCAACTTTGTCAGAAATGAGTTTTTTGCCTACAGAGACATGCCTATTTGCGCAGTAGTACAGAGTCTGAGTATGTAACTGGGCTTGATGAAATTAGCATTTCTTATGCTTCCCTGTGCGTAGGGAAGCTCAGTTTTAGTCACAGTAGCTCCCACAAGTGTCTCCTCAGTGTGTTCCCATTTCCTTAGAAACAGTGTATTTGCTGGGAGAAAAGTGCATTACTGTGCGCTTTCACCGTTCAGCAAATACATGTGTAGAAGCACAGCGCCAGCAGAAACGAACGTTTCTCGACGTTTTCTAACTCAGGGAACAAGTTGCACACTTCTGAGATGCATTTGGGCAACTTTGTCAGAAATGAGTTTTTTGCCTACAGAGACATGCCTATTTGCGCAGTCGTACAGATTCTGAGTATGTAACTGGGCTTGATGAAATCAGCATTTCTCTTGCTTCCCTGTGCGTAGGGAAGCTCAGTTTTAGTCACAGTAGCTCCCACAAGTGTCTCCTCAGTGTGTTCCCATTTCCTTAGACACAGTGTATTTGCTGGGAGAAAAGTGCATTACTGTGCGCTTTCACCGTTCAGCAAATACATGTGTAGAAGCACAGCGCTAGCAGAAACGAACGTTTCTCGACGTTTTCTAACTCAGGGAACAAGTTGCACACTTCTGAGATGCATTTGGGCAACTTTGTCAGAAATGAGTTTTGTGCCTACAGAGACATGCCTATTTGCGCAGTAGTACAGATTCTGAGTATGTAACTGGGCTGGATGAAATCAGCATTTCTCTTGCTTCCCTGTGCGTAGGGAAGCTCAGTTTTAGTCACAGTAGCTCCCACAAGTGTCTCCTCAGTGTGTTCCCATTTCCTTAGAAACAGTGTATTTGCTGGGAGAAAGTGCATTAGTGTGCGCTTTCACCGTTCAGCAAATACATGTGTAGAAGCACAGCGCTAGCAGAAACAAACGTTTCTCGACGTTTTCTAACTCAGGGAACAAGTTGCACACTTCTGAGATGCATTTGGGCAACTTTGTCAGAAATGAGTTTTTTGCCTACAGAGACATGCCTATTTGCGCAGTAGTACAGATTCTGAGTATGTAACTGGGCTTGATGAAATCAGCATTTCTCTTGCTTCCCTGTGCGTAGGGAAGCTCAGTTTTAGTCACAGTAGCTCCCACAAGTGTCTCCTCAGTGTGTTCCCATTTCCTTAGAAACAGTGTATTTGCTGGGAGAAAAGTGCATTACTGTGCGCTTTCACCGTTCAGCATATACATGTGTAGAAGCACAGCGCTAGCAGAAACGAACGTTTCTCGACGTTTTCTAACTCAGGGAACAAGTTGCACACTTCTGAGATGCATTTGGGCAACTTTGTCAGAAATGAGTTTTTTGCCTACAGAGACATGCCTATTTGCGCATTAGTACAGATTCTGAGTATGTAACTGGGCTTGATGAAATCAGCATTTCTCTTGCTTCCCTGTGCGTAGGGAAGCTCAGTTTTAGTCACAGTAGCTCCCACAAGTGTCTCCTCAGTGTGTTCCCATTTCCTTAGAAACAGTGGATTTGCTGGGAGAAAAGTGCATTACTGTGCGCTTTCACCGTTCAGCAAATACATGTGTAGAAGCACAGCGCTAGTAGAAACGAACGTTTCTCGACGTTTTCTAACTCAGGGAACAAGTTGCACACTTCTGAGATGCATTTGGGCAACTTTGTCAGAAATGACTTTTTTGCCTACAGAGACATGCCTATTTGCTCAGTAGTACAGATTCTGAGTATGTAACTGGGCTTGATGAAATCAGCATTTCTCTTGCTTCCCTGTGCGTAGGGAAGCTCAGTTTTAGTCACAGTAGCTCCCACAAGTGTCTCCTCAGTGTGTTCCCATTTCCTTAGAAACAGTGGATTTGCTGGGAGAAAAGTGCATTACTGTGCGCTTTCACCGTTCAGCAAATACATGTGTAGAAGCACAGCGCTAGCAGAAGCGAACGTTTCTCGACGTTTTCTAACTCAGGGAACAAGTTGCACACTTCTGAGATGCATTTGGGCAACTTTGTCAGAAATGAGTTTTTTGCCTACAGAGACATGCCTATTTGCGCAGTAGTACAGATTCTGAGTATGTAACTGGGCTGGATGAAATCAGCATTTCTCTTGCTTCGCTGTGTGTAGGGAAGCTCAGTTTTAGTCACAGTAGCTCCCACAAGTGTCTCCTCAGTGTGTTCCCATTTCCTTAGAAACAGTGTATTTGCTGGGTGAAAAGTGCATTATTGTGCGCTTTCACCGTTCAGCAAATACATGTGTAGAAGCACAGCGCTAGCAGAAACGAACGTTTCTCGATGTTTTCTAACTCAGGGAATAAGTTGCACACTTCTGAGATGCATTTGGGCAACTTTGTCAGAAATGAGTTTTGTGCCTACAGAGACATGCCTATTTGCGCAGTAGTACAGATTCTGAGTATGTAACTGGGCTGGATGAAATCAGCATTTCTCTTGCTTCCCTGTGCGTAGGAAAGCTCAGTTTTAGTCACAGTAGCTCCCACAAGTGTCTCCTCAGTGTGTTCCCATTTCCTTAGAAACAGTGTATTTGCTGGGAGAAAGTGCATTACTGTGCGATTTCACCGTTCAGCATATACATGTGTAGAAGCACAGCGCTAGCAGAAACGAACGTTTCTCGACGTTTTCTAACTCAGGGAACAAGTTGCACACTTCTGAGATGCATTTGGCCACCTTTGTCAGAAATGAGTTTTTTGCCTACAGAGAAATGCCTATTTGCGCATTAGTACAGATTCTGAGTATGTAACTGGGCTTGATGAAATCAGCATTTCTCTTGCTTCCCTGTGCGTAGGGAAGCTCAGTTTTAGTCACAGTAGCTCCCACAAGTGTCTCCTCAGTGTGTTCCCATTTCCTTAGAAACAGTGTATTTGCTGGGAGAAAAGTGCATTACTGTGCGCTTTCACCGTTCAGCAAATACATGTGTAGAAGCACAGCGCTAGCAGAAGCGAACGTTTCTCGACGTTTTCTAACTCAGGGAACAAGTTGCACACTTCTGAGATGCATTTGGGAAACTTTGTCAGAAATGAGTTTTTTGCCTACAGAGACATGCCTATTTGCGCAGTAGTACAGATTCTGAGTATGTAACTGGGCTTGATGAAATCAGCATTTCTCTTGCTTCCCTGTGCGTAGGGAAGCTCAGTTCTAGTCACAGTAGCTCCCACAAGTGTCTCCTCAGTGTGTTCCCATTTCCTTAGACACAGTGTATTTGCTGGGAGAAAAGTACATTATTGTGCGCTTTCACCGTTCAGCAAATAAATGTGTAGAAGCACAGAGCTAGCAGAAACGAACGTTTCTCGACGTTTTCTAACTCAGGGAACAAGTTGCACACTTCTGAGATGCATTTGGGCAACTTTGTCAGAAATGAGTTTTTTGCCTACAGAGACATGCCTATTTGCGCAGTAGTACAGATTCTGAGTATGTAACTGGGCTTGATGAAATCAGCATTTCTCTTGCTTCCCCGTGCGTAGGGAAGCTCAGTTTTACACACAGTAGCTCCCACAAGTGTCTCCTCAGTGTGTTCCCATTTCCTTAGAAACTGTGTATTTGCTGGGAGAAAAGTGCATTACTGTGCGCTTTCACCGTTCAGCAAATACATGTGTAGAAGCACAGCGCTAGCAGAAACGAACGTTTCTCGACGTTTTCTAACTCAGGGAACAAGTTGCACACTTCTGAGATGCATTTGGGCAACTTTGTCAGAAATGAGTTTTTTGCCTACAGAGACATGCCTATTTGCGCAGTAGTACAGAGTCTGAGAATGTAACTGGGCTGGATGAAATCAGCATTTCTCTTGCTTCCCCGTGCGTAGGGAAGCTCAGTTTTACACACAGTAGCTCCCACAAGTGTCTCCTCAGTGTGTTCCCATTTCCTTAGACACAGTGTATTTGCTGGGAGAAAAGTACATTACTGTGCGCTTTCACCGTTCAGCAAATACATGTGTAGAAGCACAGAGCTAGCAGAAACGAACGTTTCTCGACGTTTTCTAACTCAGGGAACAAGTTGCACACTTCTGAGATGCATTTGGGCAACTTTGTCAGAAATGAGTTTTTTGCCTACAGAGACATGCCTATTTGCGCAGTAGTACAGATTCTGAGTATGTAACTGGGCTGGATGAAATCAGCATTTCTCTTGCTTCCCTGTGCGTAGGGAAGCTCAGTTTTAGTCACAGTAGCTCCCACAAGTGTCTCCTCAGTGTGTTCCCAGTTCCTTAGAAACAGTGTATTTGCTGGGAGAAAAGTGCATTACTGTGTGCTTTCACCGTTCAGCAAATACATGTGTAGAAGCACAGCGCTAGCAGAAACGAACGTTTCTCGACGTTTTCTAACTCAGGGAACAAGTTGCACACTTCTGAGATGCATTTGGGCAACTTTGTCAGAAATGAGTTTTTTGCCTACAGAGACATGCCTATTTGCGCAGTAGTACAGAGTCTGAGTATGTAACTGGGCTTGATGAAATCAGCATTTCTCTTGCTTCCCTGTGCGTAGGGAAGCTCAGTTTTAGTCACAGTAGCTCCCACAAGTGTCTCCTCAGTGTGTTCCCATTTCCTTAGAAACAGTGTATTTGCTGCGAGAAAAGTGCATTACTGTGCGCTTTCACCGTTAAGCAAATACATGTGTAGAAGCACAGCGCCAGCAGAAACGAACGTTTCTCGACGTTTTCTAACTCAGGGAACAAGTTGCACACTTCTGAGATGCATTTGGGCAACTTTGTCAGAAATGAGTTTTTTGCCTACAGAGACATGCCTATTTGCGCAGTAGTACAGATTCTGAGTATGTAACTGGGCTTGATGAAATCAGCATTTCTCTTGCTTCCCTGTGCGTAGGGAAGCTCAGTTTTAGTCACAGTAGCTCCCACAAGTGTCTCCTCAGTGTGTTCCCATTTCCTTAGAAACAGTGTATTTGCTGGGAGAAAAGTGCATTACTGTGTGCTTTCACCGTTCAGCAAATACATGTGTAGAAGCACAGCGCTAGCAGAAACGAACGTTTCTCGACGTTTTCTAACTCAGGGAACAAGTTGCACACTTCTGAGATGCATTTGGGCAACTTTGTCAGAAATGAGTTTTTTGCCTACAGAGACATGCCTATTTGCGCAGTAGTACAGAGTCTGAGTATGTAACTGGGCTTGATGAAATTAGCATTTCCTATGCTTCCCTGTGCGTAGGGAAGCTCAGTTTTAGTCACAGTAGCTCCCACAAGTGTCTCCTCAGTGTGTTCCCATTTCCTTAGAAACAGTGTATTTGCTGGGAGAAAAGTGCATTACTGTGCGCTTTCACCGTTCAGCAAATACATGTGTAGAAGCACAGCGCCAGCAGAAACGAACGTTTCTCGACGTTTTCTAACTCAGGGAACAAGTTGCACACTTCTGAGATGCATTTGGGCAACTTTGTCAGAAATGAGTTTTTTGCCTACAGAGACATGCCTATTTGCGCAGTCGTACAGATTCTGAGTATGTAACTGGGCTGGATGAAATCAGCATTTCTCTTGCTTCCCTGTGCGTAGGGAAGCTCAGTTTTAGTCACAGTAGCTCCCACAAGTGTCTCCTCAGTGTGTTCCCATTTCCTTAGACACAGTGTATTTGCTGGGTGAAAAGTGCATTACTTTGCGCTTTCACCGATCAGCAAATACATGTGTAGAAGCACAGCGCTAGCAGAAACGAACGTTTCTCGACGTTTTCTAACTCAGGGAACAAGTTGCACACTTCTGAGATGCATTTGGGCAACTTTGTCAGAAATGAGTTTTTTGCCTACAGAGACATGCCTATTTGCGCAGTAGTACAGATTCTGAGTATGTAACTGGGCTGGATGAAATCAGCATTTCTCTTGCTTCCCTGTGCGTAGGGAAGCTCAGTTTTAGTCACAGTAGCTCCCACAAGTGTCTCCTCAGTGTGTTCCCAGTTCCTTAGAAACAGTGTATTTGCTGGGAGAAAAGTGCATTACTGTGTGCTTTCACCGTTCAGCAAATACATGTGTAGAAGCACAGCGCTAGCAGAAACGAACGTTTCTCGACGTTTTCTAACTCAGGGAACAAGTTGCACACTTCTGAGATGCATTTGGGCAACTTTGTCAGAAATGAGTTTTTTGCCTACAGAGACATGCCTATTTGCGCAGTAGTACAGAGTCTGAGTATGTAACTGGGCTTGATGAAATTAGCATTTCTTATGCTTCCCTGTGCGTAGGGAAGCTCAGTTTTAGTCACAGTAGCTCCCACAAGTGTCTCCTCATTGTGTTCCCATTTCCTTAGAAACAGTGTATTTGCTGGGAGAAAAGTGCATTACTGTGCGCTTTCACCGTTCAGCAAATACATGTGTAGAAGCACAGCACCAGCAGAAACGAACGTTTCTCGACGTTTTCTAACTCAGGGAACAAGTTGCACACTTCTGAGATGCATTTGGGCAACTTTGTCAGAAATGAGTTTTGTGCCTACAGAGACATGCCTATTTTCGCAGTAGTACAGATTCTGAGTATGTAACTGGGCTTGATGAAATCAGCATTTCTCTTGTTCCCTGTGCGTAGGGAAGCTCAGTTTTAGTCACAGTAGCTCCCACAAGTGTCTCCTCAGTGTGTTCCCATTTCCTTAGACACAGTGTATTTGCTGGGAGAAAAGTGCATTACTTTGCGCTTTCACCGTTCAGCAAATACATGTGTAGAAGCACAGCGCTAGCAGAAACGAACGTTTCTCGACGTTTTCTAACTCAGGGAACAAGTTGCACACTTCTGAGATGCATTTGGGCAACTTTGTCAGAAATGAGTTTTTTGCCTACAGAGACATGCCTATTTGCGCAGTAGTACAGATTCTGAGTATGTAACTGGGCTGGATGAAATCAGCATTTCTCTTGCTTCCCTGTGCGTAGGGAAGCTCAGTTTTAGTCACAGTAGCTCCCACAAGTGTCTCCTCAGTGTGTTCCCAGTTCCTTAGAAACAGTGTATTTGCTGGGAGAAAAGTGCATTACTGTGTGCTTTCACCGTTCAGCAAATACATGTGTAGAAGCACAGCGCTAGCAGAAACGAACGTTTCTCGACGTTTTCTAACTCAGGGAACAAGTTGCACACTTCTGAGATGCATTTGGGCAACTTTGTCAGAAATGAGTTTTTTGCCTACAGAGACATGCCTATTTGCGCAGTAGTACAGAGTCTGAGTATGTAACTGGGCTTGATGAAATTAGCATTTCTTATGCTTCCCTGTGCGTAGGGAAGCTCAGTTTTAGTCACAGTAGCTCCCACAAGTGTCTCCTCATTGTGTTCCCATTTCCTTAGAAACAGTGTATTTGCTGGGAGAAAAGTGCATTACTGTGCGCTTTCACCGTTCAGCAAATACATGTGTAGAAGCACAGCGCCAGCAGAAACGAACGTTTCTCGACGTTTTCTAACTCAGGGAACAAGTTGCACACTTCTGAGATGCATTTGGGCAACTTTGTCAGAAATGAGTTTTTTGCCTACAGAGACATGCCTATTTGCGCAGTCGTACAGATTCTGAGTATGTAACTGGGCTTGATGAAATCAGCATTTCTCTTGTTCCCTGTGCGTAGGGAAGCTCAGTTTTAGTCACAGTAGCTCCCACAAGTGTCTCCTCAGTGTGTTCCCATTTTATTAGAAACAGTGTATTTGCTGGGAGAAAAGTGCATTACTGTGCGCTTTCACCGTTCAGCAAATACATGTGTAGAAGCACAGCGCTAGCAGAAACGAACGTTTCTCGACGTTTTCTAACTCACGGAACAAGTTGCACACTTCTGAGATGCATTTGGGCAACTTTGTCAGAAATGAGTTTTTTGCCTACAGAGACATGCCTATTTGCGCAGTAGTACAGATTCTGAGTATGTAACTGGGCTGGATGAAATCAGCATTTCTCTTGCTTCCCTGTGCGTAGGGAAGCTCAGTTTTAGTCACAGTAGCTCCCACAAGTGTCTCCTCAGTGTGTTCCCAGTTCCTTAGAAACAGTGTATTTGCTGGGAGAAAAGTGCATTACTGTGTGCTTTCACCGTTCAGCAAATACATGTGTAGAAGCACAGCGCTAGCAGAAACGAACGTTTCTCGACGTTTTCTAACTCAGGGAACAAGTTGCACACTTCTGAGATGCATTTGGGCAACTTTGTCAGAAATGAGTTTTTTGCCTACAGAGACATGCCTATTTGCGCAGTAGTACAGAGTCTGAGTATGTAACTGGGCTTGATGAAATTAGCATTTCTTATGCTTCCCTGTGCGTAGGGAAGCTCAGTTTTAGTCACAGTAGCTCCCACAAGTGTCTCCTCATTGTGTTCCCATTTCCTTAGAAACAGTGTATTTGCTGGGAGAAAAGTGCATTACTGTGCGCTTTCACCGTTCAGCAAATACATGTGTAGAAGCACAGCGCCAGCAGAAACGAACGTTTCTCGACGTTTTCTAACTCAGGGAACAAGTTGCACACTTCTGAGATGCATTTGGGCAACTTTGTCAGAAATGAGTTTTTTGCGTACAGAGACATGCCTATTTGCGCAGTAGTACAGATTCTGAGTATGTAACTGGGCTTGATGAAATCAGCATTTCTCTTGCTTCCCTGTGCGTAGGGAAGCTCAGTTTTAGTCACAGTAGCTCCCACAAGTGTCTCCTCAGTGTGTTCCCAGTTCCTTAGAAACAGTGTATTTGCTGGGAGAAAAGTGCATTACTGTGTGCTTTCACCGTTCAGCAAATACATGTGTAGAAGCACAGCGCTAGCAGAAACGAACGTTTCTCGACGTTTTCTAACTCAGGGAACAAGTTGCACACTTCTGAGATGCATTTGGGCAACTTTGTCAGAAATGAGTTTTTTGCCTACAGAGACATGCCTATTTGCGCAGTAGTACAGAGTCTGAGTATGTAACTGGGCTTGATGAAATTAGCATTTCCTATGCTTCCCTGTGCGTAGGGAAGCTCAGTTTTAGTCACAGTAGCTCCCACAAGTGTCTCCTCAGTGTGTTCCCATTTCCTTAGAAACAGTGTATTTGCTGGGAGAAAAGTGCATTACTGTGCGCTTTCACCGTTCAGCAAATACATGTGTAGAAGCACAGCGCCAGCAGAAACGAACGTTTCTCGACGTTTTCTAACTCAGGGAACAAGTTGCACACTTCTGAGATGCATTTGGGCAACTTTGTCAGAAATGAGTTTTTTGCCTACAGAGACATGCCTATTTGCGCAGTCGTACAGATTCTGAGTATGTAACTGGGCTGGATGAAATCAGCATTTCTCTTGCTTCCCTGTGCGTAGGGAAGCTCAGTTTTAGTCACAGTAGCTCCCACAAGTGTCTCCTCAGTGTGTTCCCATTTCCTTAGACACAGTGTATTTGCTGGGTGAAAAGTGCATTACTTTGCGCTTTCACCGTTCAGCAAATACATGTGTAGAAGCACAGCGCTAGCAGAAACGAACGTTTCTCGACGTTTTCTAACTCAGGGAACAAGTTGCACACTTCTGAGATGCATTTGGGCAACTTTGTCAGAAATGAGTTTTTTGCCTACAGAGACATGCCTATTTGCGCAGTAGTACAGATTCTGAGTATGTAACTGGGCTGGATGAAATCAGCATTTCTCTTGCTTCCCTGTGCGTAGGGAAGCTCAGTTTTAGTCACAGTAGCTCCCACAAGTGTCTCCTCAGTGTGTTCCCAGTTCCTTAGAAACAGTGTATTTGCTGGGAGAAAAGTGCATTACTGTGTGCTTTCACCGTTCAGCAAATACATGTGTAGAAGCACAGCGCTAGCAGAAACGAACGTTTCTCGACGTTTTCTAACTCAGGGAACAAGTTGCACACTTCTGAGATGCATTTGGGCAACTTTGTCAGAAATGAGTTTTTTGCCTACAGAGACATGCCTATTTGCGCAGTCGTACAGATTCTGAGTATGTAACTGGGCTTGATGAAATCAGCATTTCTCTTGTTCCCTGTGCGTAGGGAAGCTCAGTTTTAGTCACAGTAGCTCCCACAAGTGTCTCCTCAGTGTGTTCCCATTTTATTAGAAACAGTGTATTTGCTGGGAGAAAAGTGCATTACTGTGCGCTTTCACCGTTCAGCAAATACATGTGTAGAAGCACAGCGCTAGCAGAAACGAACGTTTCTCGATGTTTTCTAACTCACGGAACAAGTTGCACACTTCTGAGATGCATTTGGGCAACTTTGTCAGAAATGAGTTTTTTGCCTAAAGAGACATGCCTATTTGCGCAGTAGTACAGATTCTGAGTATGTAACTGGGCTGGATGAAATCAGCATTTCTCTTGCTTCCCTGTGCGTAGGGAAGCTCAGTTTTAGTCACAGTAGCTCCCACAAGTGTCTCCTCAGTGTGTTCCCATTTCCTTAGACACAGTGTATTTGCTGGGAGAAAGTGCATTACTGTGCGCTTTCACCGTTCAGCATATACATGTGTAGAAGCACAGCGCTAGCAGAAACGAACGTTTCTCGACGTATTCTAACTCAGGGAACAAGTTGCACACTTCTGAGATGCATTTGGCCACCTTTGTCAGAAATGAGTTTTTTGCCTACAGAGAAATGCCTATTTGCGCATTAGTACAGATTCTGAGTATGTAACTGGGCTTGATGAAATCAGCATTTCTCTTGCTTCCCTGTGCGTAGGGAAGCTCAGTTTTAGTCACAGTAGCTCCCACAAGTGTCTCCTCAGTGTGTTCCCATTTCCTTAGAAACAGTGTATTTGCTGGGAGAAAAGTGCATTACTGTGCGCTTTCACCGTTCAGCAAATACATGTGTAGAAGCACAGCGCTAGCAGAAGCGAACATTTCTCGACGTTTTCTAACTCAGGGAACAAGCTGCACACTTCTGAGATGCATTTGGGAAACTTTGTCAGAAATGAGTTTTTTGCCTACAGAGACATGCCTATTTGCGCAGTAGTACAGATTCTGAGTATGTAACTGGGCTTGATGAAATCAGCATTTCTCTTGCTTCCCTGTGCGTAGGGAAGCTCAGTTTTAGTCACAGTAGCTCCCACAAGTGTCTCCTCAGTGTGTTCCCATTTCCTTAGACACAGTGTATTTGCTGGGCGAAAAGTACATTATTGTGCGCTTTCACCGTTCAGCAAATACATGTGTAGAAGCACAGAGCTAGCAGAAACGAACGTTTCTCGACGTTTTCTAACTCAGGGAACAAGTTGCACACTTCTGAGATGCATTTGGGCAACTTTGTCAGAAATGAGTTTTTTGCGTACAGAGACATGCCTATTTGCGCAGTAGTACAGATTCTGAGTATGTAACTGGGCTTGATGAAATCAGCATTTCTCTTGCTTCCCTGTGCGTAGGGAAGCTCAGTTTTAGTCACAGTAGCTCCCACAAGTGTCTCCTCAGTGTGTTCCCATTTCCTTAGAAACAGTGTATTTGCTGGGAGAAAAGTGCATTACTGTGTGCTTTCACCGTTCAGCAAATACATGTGTAGAAGCACAGCGCTAGCAGAAACGAACGTTTCTCGACGTTTTCTAACTCAGGGAACAAGTTGCACACTTCTGAGATGCATTTGGGCAACTTTGTCAGAAATGAGTTTTTTGCCTAAAGAGACATGCCTATTTGCGCAGTAGTACAGATTCTGAGTATGTAACTGGGCTGGATGAAATCAGCATTTCTCTTGCTTCCCTGTGCGTAGGGAAGCTCAGTTTTAGTCACAGTAGCTCCCACAAGTGTCTCCTCAGTGTGTTCCCATTTCCTTAGACACAGTGTATTTGCTGGGAGAAAGTGCATTACTGTGCGCTTTCACCGTTCAGCATATACATGTGTAGAAGCACAGCGCTAGCAGAAACGAACGTTTCTCGACGTTTTCTAACTCAGGGAACAAGTTGCACACTTCTGAGATGCATTTGGCCACCTTTGTCAGAAATGAGTTTTTTGCCTACAGAGAAATGCCTATTTGCGCATTAGTACAGATTCTGAGTATGTAACTGGGCTTGATGAAATCAGCATTTCTCTTGCTTCCCTGTGCGTAGGGAAGCTCAGTTTTAGTCACAGTAGCTCCCACAAGTGTCTCCTCAGTGTGTTCCCATTTCCTTAGAAACAGTGTATTTGCTGGGAGAAAAGTGCATTACTGTGCGCTTTCACCGTTCAGCAAATACATGTGTAGAAGCACAGCGCTAGCAGAAGCGAACATTTCTCGACGTTTTCTAACTCAGGGAACAAGTTGCACACTTCTGAGATGCATTTGGGAAACTTTGTCAGAAATGAGTTTTTTGCCTACAGAGACATGCCTATTTGCGCAGTAGTACAGATTCTGAGTATGTAACTGGGCTTGATGAAATCAGCATTTCTCTTGCTTCCCTGTGCGTAGGGAAGCTCAGTTTTAGTCACAGTAGCTCCCACAAGTGTCTCCTCAGTGTGTTCCCATTTCCTTAGACACAGTGTATTTGCTGGGAGAAAAGTACATTATTGTGCGCTTTCACCGTTCAGCAAATACATGTGTAGAAGCACAGAGCTAGCAGAAACGAATGGTTCTCGACGTTTTCTAACTCAGGGAACAAGTTGCACACTTCTGAGATGCATTTGGGCAACTTTGTCAGAAATGAGTTTTTTGCCTACAGAGACATGCCTATTTGCGCAGTAGTACAGATTCTGAGTATGTAACTGGGCTGGATGAAATCAGCATTTCTCTTGCTTCCCTGTGCGTAGGGAAGCTCAGTTTTACACACAGTAGCTCCCACAAGTGTCTCCTCAGTGTGTTCCCATTTCCTTAGAAACTGTGTATTTGCTGGGAGAAAAGTGCATTACTGTGCGCTTTCACCGTTCAGCAAATACATGTGTAGAAGCACAGCGCTAGCAGAAACGAACGTTTCTCGACGTTTTCTAACTCAGGGAACAAGTTGCACACTTCTGAGATGCATTTGGGCAACTTTGTCAGAAATGAGTTTTTTGCGTACAGAGACATGCCTATTTGCGCAGTAGTACAGATTCTGAGTATGTAACTGGGCTTGATGAAATCAGCATTTCTCTTGCTTCCCTGTGCATAGGGAAGCTCAGTTTTAGTCACAGTAGCTCCCACAAGTGTCTCCTCAGTGTGTTCCCATTTCCTTAGAAACAGTGTATTTGCTGGGAGAAAAGTGCATTACTGTGTGCTTTCACCGTTCAGCAAATACATGTGTAGAAGCACAGCGCTAGCAGAAACGAACGTTTCTCGACGTTTTCTAACTCAGGGAACAAGTTGCACACTTCTGAGATGCATTTGGGCAACTTTGTCAGAAATGAGTTTTTTGCCTACAGAGACATGCCTATTTGCGCAGTAGTACAGAGTCTGAGTATGTAACTGGGCTTGATGAAATTAGCATTTCCTATGCTTCCCTGTGCGTAGGGAAGCTCAGTTTTAGTCACAGTAGCTCCCACAAGTGTCTCCTCAGTGTGTTCCCATTTCCTTAGAAACAGTGTATTTGCTGGGAGAAAAGTGCATTACTGTGCGCTTTCACCGTTCAGCAAATACATGTGTAGAAGCACAGCGCCAGCAGAAACGAACGTTTCTCGACGTTTTCTAACTCAGGGAACAAGTTGCACACTTCTGAGATGCATTTGGGCAACTTTGTCAGAAATGAGTTTTTTGCCTACAGAGACATGCCTATTTGCGCAGTTGTACAGATTCTGAGTATGTAACTGGGCTGGATGAAATCAGCATTTCTCTTGCTTCCCTGTGCGTAGGGAAGCTCAGTTTTAGTCACAGTAGCTCCCACAAGTGTCTCCTCAGTGTGTTCCCATTTCCTTAGACACAGTGTATTTGCTGGGTGAAAAGTGCATTACTTTGCGCTTTCACCGTTCAGCAAATACATGTGTAGAAGCACAGCGCTAGCAGAAACGAACGTTTCTCGACGTTTTCTAACTCAGGGAACAAGTTGCACACTTCTGAGATGCATTTGGGCAACTTTGTCAGAAATGAGTTTTTTGCCTACAGAGACATGCCTATTTGCGCAGTCGTACAGATTCTGAGTATGTAACTGGGCTTGATGAAATCAGCATTTCTCTTGTTCCCTGTGCGTAGGGAAGCTCAGTTTTAGTCACAGTAGCTCCCACAAGTGTCTCCTCAGTGTGTTCCCATTTTATTAGAAACAGTGTATTTGCTGGGAGAAAAGTGCATTACTGTGCGCTTTCACCGTTCAGCAAATACATGTGTAGAAGCACAGCGCTAGCAGAAACGAACGTTTCTCGACGTTTTCTAACTCACGGAACAAGTTGCACACTTCTGAGATGCATTTGGGCAACTTTGTCAGAAATGAGTTTTTTGCCTACAGAGACATGCCTATTTGCGCAGTCGTACAGATTCTGAGTATGTAACTGGGCTGGATGAAATCAGCATTTCTCTTGCTTCCCTGTGCGTAGGGAAGCTCAGTTTTAGTCACAGTAGCTCCCACAAGTGTCTCCTCAGTGTGTTCCCATTTCCTTAGACACAGTGTATTGGCTGGGAGAAAGTGCATTACTGTGCGCTTTCACCGTTCAGCATATACATGTGTAGAAGCACAGCGCTAGCAGAAACGAACGTTTCTCGACGTTTTCTAACTCAGGGAACAAGTTGCACACTTCTGAGATGCATTTGGCCACCTTTGTCAGAAATGAGTTTTTTGCCTACAGAGAAATGCCTATTTGCGCATTAGTACAGATTCTGAGTATGTAACTGGGCTTGATGAAATCAGTATTTCTCTTGCTTCCCTGTGCGTAGGGAAGCTCAGTTTTAGTCACAGTAGCTCCCACAAGTGTCTCCTCAGTGTGTTCCCAGTTCCTTAGAAACAGTGTATTTGCTGGGAGAAAAGTGCATTACTGTGTGCTTTCACCGTTCAGCAAATACATGTGTAGAAGCACAGCGCTAGCAGAAACGAACGTTTCTCGACGTTTTCTAACTCAGGGAACAAGTTGCACACTTCTGAGATGCATTTGGGCAACTTTGTCAGAAATGAGTTTTTTGCCTACAGAGACATGCCTATTTGCGCAGTCGTACAGATTCTGAGTATGTAACTGGGCTTGATGAAATCAGCATTTCTCTTGTTCCCTGTGCATAGGGAAGCTCAGTTTTAGTCACAGTAGCTCCCACAAGTGTCTCCTCAGTGTGTTCCCATTTTATTAGAAACAGTGTATTTGCTGGGAGAAAAGTGCATTACTGTGCGCTTTCACCGTTCAGCAAATACATGTGTAGAAGCACAGCGCTAGCAGAAACGAACGTTTCTCGACGTTTTCTAACTCACGGAACAAGTTGCACACTTCTGAGATGCATTTGGGCAACTTTGTCAGAAATGAGTTTTTTGCCTACAGAGACATGCCTATTTGCGCATTAGTACAGATTCTGAGTATGTAACTGGGCTGGATGAAATCAGCATTTCTCTTGCTTCCCTGTGCGTAGGGAAGCTCAGTTTTAGTCACAGTAACTCCCACAAGTGTCTCCTCAGTGTGTTCCCATTTCCTTAGACACAGTGTATTGGCTGGGAGAAAGTGCATTACTGTGCGCTTTCACCGTTGAGCATATACATGTGTAGAAGCACAGCGCTAGCAGAAACGAACGTTTCTCGACGTTTTCTAACTCAGGGAACAAGTTGCACACTTCTGAGATGCATTTGGCCACCTTTGTCAGAAATGAGTTTTTTGCCTACAGAGACATGCCTATTTGCGCATTAGTACAGATTCTGAGTATGTAACTGGGCTTGATGAAATCAGCATTTCTCTTGCTTCCCTGTGCGTAGGGAAGCTCAGTTTTAGTCACAGTAGCTCCCACAAGTGTCTCCTCAGTGTGTTCCCATTTCCTTAGAAACAGTGTATTTGCTGGGAGAAAAGTGCATTACTGTGCGCTTTCACCGTTCAGCAAATACATGTGTAGAAGCACAGCGCTAGCAGAAGCGAATGTTTCTCGACGTTTTCTAACTCAGGGAACAAGTTGCACACTTCTGAGATGCATTTGGGAAACTTTGTCAGAAATGAGTTTTTTGCCTACAGAGACATGCCTATTTGCGCAGTAGTACAGAGTCTGAGTATGTAACTGGGCTTGATGAAATCAGCATTTCTCTTGCTTCCCTGTGCGTAGGGAAGCTCAGTTTTAGTCACAGTAGCTCCCACAAGTGTCTCCTCAGTGTGTTCCCATTTCCTTAGAAACAGTGTATTTGCTGGGAGAAAAGTGCATTACTGTGCGCTTTCACCGTTCAGCAAATACATGTGTAGAAGCACAGCACCAGCAGAAACGAACGTTTCTCGACGTTTTCTAACTCAGGGAACAAGTTGCACACTTCTGAGATGCATTTGGGCAACTTTGTCAGAAATGAGTTTTTTGCCTACAGAGACATGCCTATTTGCGCAGTTGTACAGATTCTGAGTATGTAACTGGGCTTGATGAAATCAGCATTTCTCTTGCTTCCCTGTGCGTAGGGAAGCTCAGTTTTAGTCACAGTAGCTCCCACAAGTGTCTCCTCAGTGTGTTCCCATTTCCTTAGACACAGTGTATTTGCTGGGAGAAAAGTGCATTACTGTGTGCTTTCACCGTTCAGCAAATACATGTGTAGAAGCACAGCGCCAGCAGAAACGAACGTTTCTCGACGTTTTCTAACTCAGGGAACAAGTTGCACACTTCTGAGATGCATTTGGGCAACTTTGTCAGAAATGAGTTTTTTGCCTACAGAGACATGCCTATTTGCGCAGTAGTACAGAGTCTGAGTATGTAACTGGGCTTGATGAAATTAGCATTTCTTATGCTTCCCTGTGCGTAGGGAAGCTCAGTTTTAGTCACAGTAGCTCCCACAAGTGTCTCCTCAGTGTGTTCCCATTTCCTTAGAAACAGTGTATTTGCTGGGAGAAAAGTGCATTACTGTGTGCTTTCACCGTTCAGCAAATGCATGTGTAGAAGCACAGCGCCAGCAGAAACGAACGTTTCTCGACGTTTTCTAACTCAGGGAACAAGTTGCACACTTCTGAGATGCATTTGGGCAACTTTGTCAGAAATGAGTTTTTTGCCTACAGAGACATGCCTATTTGCGCAGTAGTACAGATTCTGAGTATGTAACTGGGCTTGATGAAATCAGCATTTCTCTTGCTTCCCTGTGCGTAGGGAAGCTCAGTTTTAGTCACTGTAGCTCCCACAAGTGCCTCCTCAGTGTGTTCCCATTTCCTTAGAAACAGTGTATTTGCTGGGAGAAAAGTGCATTACTGTGCGCTTTCACCGTTCAGCATATACATGTGTAGAAGCACAGCGCTAGCAGAAACGAACGTTTCTCGACGTTTTCTAACTCAGGGAACAAGTTGCACACTTCTGAGATGCATTTGGGCAACTTTGTCAGAAATGAGTTTTTTGCCTAAAGAGACATGCCTATTTGCGCAGTAGTACAGATTCTGAGTATGTAACTGGGCTGGATGAAATCAGCATTTCTCTTGCTTCCCTGTGCGTAGGGAAGCTCAGTTTTAGTCACAGTAGCTCCCACAAGTGTCTCCTCAGTGTGTTCCCATTTCCTTAGACACAGTGTATTTGCTGGGAGAAAGTGCATTACTGTGCGCTTTCACCGTTCAGCATATACATGTGTAGAAGCACAGCGCTAGCAGAAACGAACGTTTCTCGACGTTTTCTAACTCAGGGAACAAGTTGCACACTTCTGAGATGCATTTGGCCACCTTTGTCAGAAATGAGTTTTTTGCCTACAGAGAAATGCCTATTTGCGCATTAGTACAGATTCTGAGTATGTAACTGGGCTTGATGAAATCAGCATTTCTCTTGCTTCCCTGTGCGTAGGGAAGCTCAGTTTTAGTCACAGTAGCTCCCACAAGTGTCTCCTCAGTGTGTTCCCATTTCCTTAGAAACAGTGTATTTGCTGGGAGAAAAGTGCATTACTGTGCGCTTTCACCGTTCAGCAAATACATGTGTAGAAGCACAGCGCTAGCAGAAGCGAACATTTCTCGACGTTTTCTAACTCAGGGAACAAGTTGCACACTTCTGAGATGCATTTGGGAAACTTTGTCAGAAATGAGTTTTTTGCCTACAGAGACATGCCTATTTGCGCAGTAGTACAGATTCTGAGTATGTAACTGGGCTTGATGAAATCAGCATTTCTCTTGCTTCCCTGTGCGTAGGGAAGCTCAGTTTTAGTCACAGTAGCTCCCACAAGTGTCTCCTCAGTGTGTTCCCATTTCCTTAGACACAGTGTATTTGCTGGGAGAAAAGTACATTATTGTGCGCTTTCACCGTTCAGCAAATACATGTGTAGAAGCACAGAGCTAGCAGAAACGAACGTTTCTCGACGTTTTCTAACTCAGGGAACAAGTTGCACACTTCTGAGATGCATTTGGGCAACTTTGTCAGAAATGAGTTTTTTGCCTACAGAGACATGCCTATTTGCGCAGTAGTACAGATTCTGAGTATGTAACTGGGCTGGATGAAATCAGCATTTCTCTTGCTTCCCTGTGCGTAGGGAAGCTCAGTTTTACACACAGTAGCTCCCACAAGTGTCTCCTCAGTGTGTTCCCATTTCCTTAGAAACTGTGTATTTGCTGGGAGAAAAGTGCATTACTGTGCGCTTTCACCGTTCAGCAAATACATGTGTAGAAGCACAGCGCTAGCAGAAACGAACGTTTCTCGACGTTTTCTAACTCAGGGAACAAGTTGCACACTTCTGAGATGCATTTGGGCAACTTTGTCAGAAATGAGTTTTTTGCGTACAGAGACATGCCTATTTGCGCAGTAGTACAGATTCTGAGTATGTAACTGGGCTTGATGAAATCAGCATTTCTCTTGCTTCCCTGTGCATAGGGAAGCTCAGTTTTAGTCACAGTAGCTCCCACAAGTGTCTCCTCAGTGTGTTCCCATTTCCTTAGAAACAGTGTATTTGCTGGGAGAAAAGTGCATTACTGTGTGCTTTCACCGTTCAGCAAATACATGTGTAGAAGCACAGCGCTAGCAGAAACGAACGTTTCTCGACGTTTTCTAACTCAGGGAACAAGTTGCACACTTCTGAGATGCATTTGGGCAACTTTGTCAGAAATGAGTTTTTTGCCTACAGAGACATGCCTATTTGCGCAGTAGTACAGAGTCTGAGTATGTAACTGGGCTTGATGAAATTAGCATTTCCTATGCTTCCCTGTGCGTAGGGAAGCTCAGTTTTAGTCACAGTAGCTCCCACAAGTGTCTCCTCAGTGTGTTCCCATTTCCTTAGAAACAGTGTATTTGCTGGGAGAAAAGTGCATTACTGTGCGCTTTCACCGTTCAGCAAATACATGTGTAGAAGCACAGCGCCAGCAGAAACGAATGTTTCTCGACGTTTTCTAACTCAGGGAACAAGTTGCACACTTCTGAGATGCATTTGGGCAACTTTGTCAGAAATGAGTTTTTTGCCTACAGAGACATGCCTATTTGCGCAGTTGTACAGATTCTGAGTATGTAACTGGGCTGGATGAAATCAGCATTTCTCTTGCTTCCCTGTGCGTAGGGAAGCTCAGTTTTAGTCACAGTAGCTCCCACAAGTGTCTCCTCAGTGTGTTCCCATTTCCTTAGACACAGTGTATTTGCTGGGTGAAAAGTGCATTACTTTGCGCTTTCACCGTTCAGCAAATACATGTGTAGAAGCACAGCGCTAGCAGAAACGAACGTTTCTCGACGTTTTCTAACTCAGGGAACAAGTTGCACACTTCTGAGATGCATTTGGGCAACTTTGTCAGAAATGAGTTTTTTGCCTACAGAGACATGCCTATTTGCGCAGTCGTACAGATTCTGAGTATGTAACTGGGCTTGATGAAATCAGCATTTCTCTTGTTCCCTGTGCGTAGGGAAGCTCAGTTTTAGTCACAGTAGCTCCCACAAGTGTCTCCTCAGTGTGTTCCCATTTTATTAGAAACAGTGTATTTGCTGGGAGAAAAGTGCATTACTGTGCGCTTTCACCGTTCAGCAAATACATGTGTAGAAGCACAGCGCTAGCAGAAACGAACGTTTCTCGACGTTTTCTAACTCACGGAACAAGTTGCACACTTCTGAGATGCATTTGGGCAACTTTGTCAGAAATGAGTTTTTTGCCTACAGAGACATGCCTATTTGCGCAGTAGTACAGATTCTGAGTATGTAACTGGGCTGGATGAAATCAGCATTTCTCTTGCTTCCCTGTGCGTAGGGAAGCTCAGTTTTAGTCACAGTAGCTCCCACAAGTGTCTCCTCAGTGTGTTCCCATTTCCTTAGACACAGTGTATTGGCTGGGAGAAAGAGCATTACTGTGCGCTTTCACCGTTCAGCATATACATGTGTAGAAGCACAGCGCTAGCAGAAACGAACGTTTCTCGACGTTTTCTAACTCAGGGAACAAGTTGCACACTTCTGAGATGCATTTGGCCACCTTTGTCAGAAATGAGTTTTTTGCCTACAGAGAAATGCCTATTTGCGCATTAGTACAGATTCTGAGTATGTAACTGGGCTTGATGAAATCAGCATTTCTCTTGCTTCCCTGTGCGTAGGGAAGCTCAGTTTTAGTCACAGTAGCTCCCACAAGTGTCTCCTCAGTGTGTTCCCAGTTCCTTAGAAACAGTGTATTTGCTGGGAGAAAAGTGCATTACTGTGTGCTTTCACCGTTCAGCAAATACATGTGTAGAAGCACAGCGCTAGCAGAAACGAACGTTTCTCGACGTTTTCTAACTCAGGGAACAAGTTGCACACTTCTGAGATGCATTTGGGCAACTTTGTCAGAAATGAGTTTTTTGCCTACAGAGACATGCCTATTTGCGCAGTCGTACAGATTCTGAGTATGTAACTGGGCTTGATGAAATCAGCATTTCTCTTGTTCCCTGTGCATAGGGAAGCTCAGTTTTAGTCACAGTAGCTCCCACAAGTGTCTCCTCAGTGTGTTCCCATTTTATTAGAAACAGTGTATTTGCTGGGAGAAAAGTGCATTACTGTGCGCTTTCACCGTTCAGCAAATACATGTGTAGAAGCACAGCGCTAGCAGAAACGAACGTTTCTCGACGTTTTCTAACTCACGGAACAAGTTGCACACTTCTGAGATGCATTTGGGCAACTTTGTCAGAAATGAGTTTTTTGCCTACAGAGACATGCCTATTTGCGCATTAGTACAGATTCTGAGTATGTAACTGGGCTGGATGAAATCAGCATTTCTCTTGCTTCCCTGTGCGTAGGGAAGCTCAGTTTTAGTCACAGTAACTCCCACAAGTGTCTCCTCAGTGTGTTCCCATTTCCTTAGACACAGTGTATTGGCTGGGAGAAAGTGCATTACTGTGCGCTTTCACCGTTGAGCATATACATGTGTAGAAGCACAGCGCTAGCAGAAACGAACGTTTCTCGACGTTTTCTAACTCAGGGAACAAGTTGCACACTTCTGAGATGCATTTGGCCACCTTTGTCAGAAATGAGTTTTTTGCCTACAGAGACATGCCTATTTGCGCATTAGTACAGATTCTGAGTATGTAACTGGGCTTGATGAAATCAGCATTTCTCTTGCTTCCCTGTGCGTAGGGAAGCTCAGTTTTAGTCACAGTAGCTCCCACAAGTGTCTCCTCAGTGTGTTCCCATTTCCTTAGAAACAGTGTATTTGCTGGGAGAAAAGTGCATTACTGTGCGCTTTCACCGTTCAGCAAATACATGTGTAGAAGCACAGCGCTAGCAGAAGCGAATGTTTCTCGACGTTTTCTAACTCAGGGAACAAGTTGCACACTTCTGAGATGCATTTGGGAAACTTTGTCAGAAATGAGTTTTTTGCCTACAGAGACATGCCTATTTGCGCAGTAGTACAGAGTCTGAGTATGTAACTGGGCTTGATGAAATCAGCATTTCTCTTGCTTCCCTGTGCGTAGGGAAGCTCAGTTTTAGTCACAGTAGCTCCCACAAGTGTCTCCTCAGTGTGTTCCCATTTCCTTAGAAACAGTGTATTTGCTGGGAGAAAAGTGCATTACTGTGCGCTTTCACCGTTCAGCAAATACATGTGTAGAAGCACAGCACCAGCAGAAACGAACGTTTCTCGACGTTTTCTAACTCAGGGAACAAGTTGCACACTTCTGAGATGCATTTGGGCAACTTTGTCAGAAATGAGTTTTTTGCCTACAGAGACATGCCTATTTGCGCAGTTGTACAGATTCTGAGTATGTAACTGGGCTTGATGAAATCAGCATTTCTCTTGCTTCCCTGTGCGTAGGGAAGCTCAGTTTTAGTCACAGTAGCTCCCACAAGTGTCTCCTCAGTGTGTTCCCATTTCCTTAGACACAGTGTATTTGCTGGGAGAAAAGTGCATTACTGTGTGCTTTCACCGTTCAGCAAATACATGTGTAGAAGCACAGCGCCAGCAGAAACGAACGTTTCTCGACGTTTTCTAACTCAGGGAACAAGTTGCACACTTCTGAGATGCATTTGGGCAACTTTGTCAGAAATGAGTTTTTTGCCTACAGAGACATGCCTATTTGCGCAGTAGTACAGAGTCTGAGTATGTAACTGGGCTTGATGAAATTAGCATTTCTTATGCTTCCCTGTGCGTAGGGAAGCTCAGTTTTAGTCACAGTAGCTCCCACAAGTGTCTCCTCAGTGTGTTCCCATTTCCTTAGAAACAGTGTATTTGCTGGGAGAAAAGTGCATTACTGTGTGCTTTCACCGTTCAGCAAATGCATGTGTAGAAGCACAGCGCCAGCAGAAACGAACGTTTCTCGACGTTTTCTAACTCAGGGAACAAGTTGCACACTTCTGAGATGCATTTGGGCAACTTTGTCAGAAATGAGTTTTTTGCCTACAGAGACATGCCTATTTGCTCAGTCGTACAGATTCTGAGTATGTAACTGGGATTGATGAAATCAGCATTTCTCTTGCTTCCCTGTGCGTAGGGAAGCTCAGTTTTAGTCACAGTAGCTCCCACAAGTGTCTCCTCAGTGTGTTCCCATTTCCTTAGACACAGTGTATTTGCTGGGAGAAAAGTGCATTACTGTGCGCTTTCACCGTTCAGCAAATACATGTGTAAAGCACAGCGCTAGCAGAAGCGAACGTTTCTCGACGTTTTCTAACTCAGGGAACAAGTTGCACACTTCTGAGATGCATTTGGGCAACTTTGTCAGAAATGAGTTTTTTGCCTAAAGAGACATGCCTATTTGCGCAGTAGTACAGATTCTGAGTATGTAACTGGGCTTGATGAAATCAGCATTTCTCTTGCTTCCCTGTGCGTAGGGAAGCTCAGTTTTAGTCACAGTAGCTCCCACAAGTGTCTCCTCATTGTGTTCCCATTTCCTTAGAAACAGTGTATTTGCTGGGAGAAAAGTGCATTACTGTGCGCTTTCACCGTTCAGCAAATACATGTGTAGAAGCACAGCGCCAGCAGAAACGAACGTTTCTCGACGTTTTCTAACTCAGGGAACAAGTTGCACACTTCTGAGATGCATTTGGGCAACTTTGTCAGAAATGAGTTTTTTGCCTACAGAGACATGCCTATTTGCGCAGTCGTACAGATTCTGAGTATGTAACTGGGCTTGATGAAATCAGCATTTCTCTTGTTCCCTGTGCGTAGGGAAGCTCAGTTTTAGTCACAGTAGCTCCCACAAGTGTCTCCTCAGTGTGTTCCCATTTTATTAGAAACAGTGTATTTGCTGGGAGAAAAGTGCATTACTGTGCGCTTTCACCGTTCAGCAAATACATGTGTAGAAGCACAGCGCTAGCAGAAACGAACGTTTCTCGACGTTTTCTAACTCAGGGAACAAGTTGCACACTTCTGAGATGCATTTGGGCAACTTTGTCAGAAATGAGTTTTTTGCCTAAAGAGACATGCCTATTTGCGCAGTAGTACAGATTCTGAGTATGTAACTGGGCTGGATGAAATCAGCATTTCTCTTGCTTCCCTGTGCGTAGGGAAGCTCAGTTTTAGTCACAGTAGCTCCCACAAGTGTCTCCTCAGTGTATTCCCATTTCTTTAGACACAGTGTATTTGCTGGGAGAAAAGTACATTACTGTGCGCTTTCACCGTTCAGCAAATACATGTGTAGAAGCACAGCGCTAGCAGAAACGAACGTTTCTCGACGTTTTCTAACTCAGGGAACAAATTGCACACTTCTGAGATGCATTTGGGCAACTTTGTCAGAAATGAGTTTTTTGCCTACAGAGACATGCCTATTTGCGCAGTAGTACAGATTCTGAGTATGTAACTGGGCTGGATGAAATCAGCATTTCTCTTGCTTCCCTGTGCGTAGGGAAGCTCAGTTTTAGTCACAGTAGCTCCCACAAGTGTCTCCTCAGTGTGTTCCCAGTTCCTTAGAAACAGTGTATTTGCTGGGAGAAAAGTGCATTACTGTGTGCTTTCACCGTTCAGCAAATACATGTGTAGAAGCACAGCGCTAGCAGAAACGAACGTTTCTCGACGTTTTCTAACTCAGGGAACAAGTTGCACACTTCTGAGATGCATTTGGGCAACTTTGTCAGAAATGAGTTTTTTGCCTACAGAGACATGCCTATTTGCGCAGTAGTACAGATTCTGAGTATGTAACTGGGCTTGATGAAATCAGCATTTCTCTTGCTTCCCTGTGCGTAGGGAAGCTCAGTTTTAGTCACAGTAGCTCCCACAAGTGTCTCCTCAGTGTGTTCCCATTTCCTTAGAAACAGTGTATTTGCTGGGAGAAAAGTGCATTACTGTGTGCTTTCACCGTTCAGCAAATACATGTGTAGAAGCACAGCGCTAGCAGAAACGAACGTTTCTCGACGTTTTCTAACTCAGGGAACAAATTGCACACTTCTGAGATGCATTTGGGCAACTTTGTCAGAAATGAGTTTTTTGCCTACAGAGACATGCCTATTTGCGCAGTAGTACAGAGTCTGAGTATGTAACTGGGCTTGATGAAATTAGCATTTCCTATGCTTCCCTGTGCGTAGGGAAGCTCAGTTTTAGTCACAGTAGCTCCCACAAGTGTCTCCTCAGTGTGTTCCCATTTCCTTAGAAACAGTGTATTTGCTGGGAGAAAAGTGCATTACTGTGCGCTTTCACCGTTCAGCAAATACATGTGTAGAAGCACAGCGCCAGCAGAAACGAACGTTTCTCGACGTTTTCTAACTCAGGGAACAAGTTGCACACTTCTGAGATGCATTTGGGCAACTTTGTCAGAAATGAGTTTTTTGCCTACAGAGACATGCCTATTTGCGCAGTCGTACAGATTCTGAGTATGTAACTGGGCTGGATGAAATCAGCATTTCTCTTGCTTCCCTGTGCGTAGGGAAGCTCAGTTTTAGTCACAGTAGCTCCCACAAGTGTCTCCTCAGTGTGTTCCCATTTCCTTAGACACAGTGTATTTGCTGGGTGAAAAGTGCATTACTTTGCGCTTTCACCGTTCAGCAAATACATGTGTAGAAGCACAGCGCTAGCAGAAACGAACGTTTCTCGACGTTTTCTAACTCAGGGAACAAGTTGCACACTTCTGAGATGCATTTGGGCAACTTTGTCAGAAATGAGTTTTTTGCCTACAGAGACATGCCTATTTGCGCAGTAGTACAGATTCTGAGTATGTAACTGGGCTGGATGAAATCAGCATTTCTCTTGCTTCCCTGTGCGTAGGGAAGCTCAGTTTTAGTCACAGTAGCTCCCACAAGTGTCTCCTCAGTGTGTTCCCATTTCCTTAAAAACAGTGGATTTGCTGGGAGAAAAGTGCATTACTGTGTGCTTTCACCGTTCAGCACATACATGTGTAGAAGCACAGCGCTAGCAGAAACGAACGTTTCTCGACGTTTTCTAACTCAGGGAACAAGTTGCACACTTCTGAGATGCATTTGGGCAACTTTGTCAGAAATGAGTTTTTTGCCTACAGAGACATGCCTATTTGCGCAGTCGTACAGATTCTGAGTATGTAACTGGGCTTGATGAAATCAGCATTTCTCTTGTTCCCTGTGCGTAGGGAAGCTCAGTTTTAGTCACAGTAGCTCCCACAAGTGTCTCCTCAGTGTGTTCCCATTTCCTTAGAAACAGTGGATTTGCTGCGAGAAAAGTGCATTACTGTGCGCTTTCACCGTTCAGCAAATGCATGTGTAGAAGCACAGCGCCAGCAGAAACGAACGTTTCTCGACGTTTTCTAACTCAGGGAACAAGTTGCACACTTCTGAGATGCATTTGGGCAACTTTGTCAGAAATGAGTTTTTTGCCTACAGAGACATGCCTATTTGCTCAGTCGTACAGATTCTGAGTATGTAACTGGGATTGATGAAATCAGCATTTCTCTTGCTTCCCTGTGCGTAGGGAAGCTCAGTTTTAGTCACAGTAGCTCCCACAAGTGTCTCCTCAGTGTGTTCCCATTTCCTTAGACACAGTGTATTTGCTGGGAGAAAAGTGCATTACTTTGCGCTTTCACCGTTCAGCAAATACATGTGTAAAGCACAGCGCTAGCAGAAGCGAACGTTTCTCGACGTTTTCTAACTCAGGGAACAAGTTGCACACTTCTGAGATGCATTTGGGCAACTTTGTCAGAAATGAGTTTTTTGCCTAAAGAGACATGCCTATTTGCGCAGTAGTACAGATTCTGAGTATGTAACTGGGCTTGATGAAATCAGCATTTCTCTTGCTTCCCTGTGCGTAGGGAAGCTCAGTTTTAGTCACAGTAGCTCCCACAAGTGTCTCCTCAGTGTGTTCCCATTTCCTTAGACACAGTGTATTTGCTGGGAGAAAAGTACATTACTGTGCGCTTTCACCGTTCAGCAAATACATGTGTAGAAGCACAGAGCTAGCAGAAACGAACGTTTCTCGACGTTTTCTAACTCAGGGAACAAGTTGCACACTTCTGAGATGCTTTTGGGCAACTTTGTCAGAAATGAGTTTTTTGCCTACAGAGACATGCCTATTTGCGCAGTAGTACAGATTCTGAGTATGTAACTGGGCTGGATGAAATCAGCATTTCTCTTGCTTCCCTGTGCGTAGGGAAGCTCAGTTTTAGTCACAGTAGCTCCCACAAGTGTCTCCTCAGTGTGTTCCCAGTTCCTTAGAAACAGTGTATTTGCTGGGAGAAAAGTGCATTACTGTGTGCTTTCACCGTTCAGCAAATACATGTGTAGAAGCACAGCGCTAGCAGAAACGAACGTTTCTCGACGTTTTCTAACTCAGGGAACAAGTTGCACACTTCTGAGATGCATTTGGGCAACTTTGTCAGAAATGAGTTTTTTGCCTACAGAGACATGCCTATTTGCGCAGTAGTACAGAGTCTGAGTATGTAACTGGGCTTGATGAAATTAGCATTTCTTATGCTTCCCTGTGCGTAGGGAAGCTCAGTTTTAGTCACAGTAGCTCCCACAAGTGTCTCCTCATTGTGTTCCCATTTCCTTAGAAACAGTGTATTTGCTGGGAGAAAAGTGCATTACTGTGCGCTTTCACCGTTCAGCAAATACATGTGTAGAAGCACAGCGCCAGCAGAAACGAACGTTTCTCGACGTTTTCTAACTCAGGGAACAAGTTGCACACTTCTGAGATGCATTTGGGCAACTTTGTCAGAAATGAGTTTTTTGCCTACAGAGACATGCCTATTTGCGCAGTCGTACAGATTCTGAGTATGTAACTGGGCTTGATGAAATCAGCATTTCTCTTGTTCCCTGTGCGTAGGGAAGCTCAGTTTTAGTCACAGTAGCTCCCACAAGTGTCTCCTCAGTGTGTTCCCATTTTATTAGAAACAGTGTATTTGCTGGGAGAAAAGTGCATTACTGTGCGCTTTCACCGTTCAGCAAATACATGTGTAGAAGCACAGCGCTAGCAGAAACGAACGTTTCTCGACGTTTTCTAACTCAGGGAACAAGTTGCACACTTCTGAGATGCATTTGGGCAACTTTGTCAGAAATGAGTTTTTTGCCTAAAGAGACATGCCTATTTGCGCAGTAGTACAGATTCTGAGTATGTAACTGGGCTGGATGAAATCAGCATTTCTCTTGCTTCCCTGTGCGTAGGGAAGCTCAGTTTTAGTCACAGTAGCTCCCACAAGTGTCTCCTCAGTGTATTCCCATTTCTTTAGACACAGTGTATTTGCTGGGAGAAAAGTACATTACTGTGCGCTTTCACCGTTCAGCAAATACAGGTGTAGAAGCACAGCGCTAGCAGAAACGAACGTTTCTCGACGTTTTCTAACTCAGGGAACAAATTGCACACTTCTGAGATGCATTTGGGCAACTTTGTCAGAAATGAGTTTTTTGCCTACAGAGACATGCCTATTTGCGCAGTAGTACAGATTCTGAGTATGTAACTGGGCTGGATGAAATCAGCATTTCTCTTGCTTCCCTGTGCGTAGGGAAGCTCAGTTTTAGTCACAGTAGCTCCCACAAGTGTCTCCTCAGTGTGTTCCCAGTTCCTTAGAAACAGTGTATTTGCTGGGAGAAAAGTGCATTACTGTGTGCTTTCACCGTTCAGCAAATACATGTGTAGAAGCACAGCGCTAGCAGAAACGAACGTTTCTCGACGTTTTCTAACTCAGGGAACAAGTTGCACACTTCTGAGATGCATTTGGGCAACTTTGTCAGAAATGAGTTTTTTGCCTACAGAGACATGCCTATTTGCGCAGTAGTACAGATTCTGAGTATGTAACTGGGCTTGATGAAATCAGCATTTCTCTTGCTTCCCTGTGCGTAGGGAAGCTCAGTTTTAGTCACAGTAGCTCCCACAAGTGTCTCCTCAGTGTGTTCCCATTTCCTTAGAAACAGTGTATTTGCTGGGAGAAAAGTGCATTACTGTGTGCTTTCACCGTTCAGCAAATACATGTGTAGAAGCACAGCGCTAGCAGAAACGAACGTTTCTCGACGTTTTCTAACTCAGGGAACAAGTTGCACACTTCTGAGATGCATTTGGGCAACTTTGTCAGAAATGAGTTTTTTGCCTACAGAGACATGCCTATTTGCGCAGTCGTACAGATTCTGAGTATGTAACTGGGCTGGATGAAATCAGCATTTCTCTTGCTTCCCTGTGCGTAGGGAAGCTCAGTTTTAGTCACAGTAGCTCCCACAAGTGTCTCCTCAGTGTGTTCCCATTTCCTTAGACACAGTGTATTTGCTGGGTGAAAAGTGCATTACTTTGCGCTTTCACCGTTCAGCAAATACATGTGTAGAAGCACAGCGCTAGCAGAAACGAACGTTTCTCGACGTTTTCTAACTCAGGGAACAAGTTGCACACTTCTGAGATGCATTTGGGCAACTTTGTCAGAAATGAGTTTTTTGCCTACAGAGACATGCCTATTTGCGCAGTAGTACAGATTCTGAGTATGTAACTGGGCTGGATGAAATCAGCATTTCTCTTGCTTCCCTGTGCGTAGGGAAGCTCAGTTTTAGTCACAGTAGCTCCCACAAGTGTCTCCTCAGTGTGTTCCCAGTTCCTTAGAAACAGTGTATTTGCTGGGAGAAAAGTGCATTACTGTGTGCTTTCACCGTTCAGCAAATACATGTGTAGAAGCACAGCGCTAGCAGAAACGAACGTTTCTCGACGTTTTCTAACTCAGGGAACAAGTTGCACACTTCTGAGATGCATTTGGGCAACTTTGTCAGAAATGAGTTTTTTGCCTACAGAGACATGCCTATTTGCGCAGTCGTACAGATTCTGAGTATGTAACTGGGCTTGATGAAATCAGCATTTCTCTTGTTCCCTGTGCGTAGGGAAGCTCAGTTTTAGTCACAGTAGCTCCCACAAGTGTCTCCTCAGTGTGTTCCCATTTCCTTAGAAACAGTGGATTTGCTGCGAGAAAAGTGCATTACTGTGCGCTTTCACCGTTCAGCAAATGCATGTGTAGAAGCACAGCGCCAGCAGAAACGAACGTTTCTCGACGTTTTCTAACTCAGGGAACAAGTTGCACACTTCTGAGATGCATTTGGGCAACTTTGTCAGAAATGAGTTTTTTGCCTACAGAGACATGCCTATTTGCTCAGTCGTACAGATTCTGAGTATGTAACTGGGATTGATGAAATCAGCATTTCTCTTGCTTCCCTGTGCGTAGGGAAGCTCAGTTTTAGTCACAGTAGCTCCCACAAGTGTCTCCTCAGTGTGTTCCCATTTCCTTAGACACAGTGTATTTGCTGGGAGAAAAGTGCATTACTTTGCGCTTTCACCGTTCAGCAAATACATGTGTAAAGCACAGCGCTAGCAGAAGCGAACGTTTCTCGACGTTTTCTAACTCAGGGAACAAGTTGCACACTTCTGAGATGCATTTGGGCAACTTTGTCAGAAATGAGTTTTTTGCCTAAAGAGACATGCCTATTTGCGCAGTAGTACAGATTCTGAGTATGTAACTGGGCTTGATGAAATCAGCATTTCTCTTGCTTCCCTGTGCGTAGGGAAGCTCAGTTTTAGTCACAGTAGCTCCCACAAGTGTCTCCTCAGTGTGTTCCCATTTCCTTAGACACAGTGTATTTGCTGGGAGAAAAGTACATTACTGTGCGCTTTCACCGTTCAGCAAATACATGTGTAGAAGCACAGAGCTAGCAGAAACGAACGTTTCTCGACGTTTTCTAACTCAGGGAACAAGTTGCACACTTCTGAGATGCTTTTGGGCAACTTTGTCAGAAATGAGTTTTTTGCCTACAGAGACATGCCTATTTGCGCAGTAGTACAGATTCTGAGTATGTAACTGGGCTGGATGAAATCAGCATTTCTCTTGCTTCCCTGTGCGTAGGGAAGCTCAGTTTTAGTCACAGTAGCTCCCACAAGTGTCTCCTCAGTGTGTTCCCATTTCCTTAGAAACAGTGTATTTGCTGGGAGAAAAGTGCATTACTGTGTGCTTTCACCGTTCAGCAAATACATGTGTAGAAGCACAGCGCTAGCAGAAACGAACGTTTCTCGACGTTTTCTAACTCAGGGAACAAGTTGCACACTTCTGAGATGCATTTGGGCAACTTTGTCAGAAATGAGTTTTTTGCCTACAGAGACATGCCTATTTGCGCAGTAGTACAGAGTCTGAGTATGTAACTGGGCTTGGTGAAATTAGCATTTCTTATGCTTCCCTGTGCGTAGGGAAGCTCAGTTTTAGTCACAGTAGCTCCCACAAGTGTCTCCTCATTGTGTTCCCATTTCCTTAGAAACAGTGTATTTGCTGGGAGAAAAGTGCATTACTGTGCGCTTTCACCGTTCAGCAAATACATGTGTAGAAGCACAGCGCCAGCAGAAACGAACGTTTCTCGACGTTTTCTAACTCAGGGAACAAGTTGCACACTTCTGAGATGCATTTGGGCAACTTTGTCAGAAATGAGTTTTGTGCCTACAGAGACATGCCTATTTTCGCAGTAGTACAGATTCTGAGTATGTAACTGGGCTTGATGAAATCAGCATTTCTCTTGTTCCCTGTGCGTAGGGAAGCTCAGTTTTAGTCACAGTAGCTCCCACAAGTGTCTCCTCAGTGTGTTCCCATTTCCTTAGACACAGTGTATTTGCTGGGAGAAAAGTGCATTACTTTGCGCTTTCACCGTTCAGCAAA
This sequence comes from Acomys minous, assembly GCF_964271855.1. NCBI lineage: Eukaryota > Metazoa > Chordata > Mammalia > Rodentia > Muridae > Acomys > Acomys minous. Next base: position 219,402 of record NW_028182146.1, read on the forward strand.
TACATGTGTAGAAGCACAGCGCTAGCAGAAACGAACGTTTCTCGACGTTTTCTAACTCAGGGAACAAGTTGCACACTTCTGAGATGCATTTGGGCAACTTTGTCAGAAATGAGTTTTTTGCCTACAGAGACATGCCTATTTGCGCAGTAGTACAGATTCTGAGTATGTAACTGGGCTTGATGAAATCAGCATTTCTCTTGCTTCCCTGTGCGTAGGGAAGCTCAGTTTTAGTCACAGTAGCTCCCACAAGTGTCTCCTCAGTGTGTTCCCAGTTCCTTAGAAACAGTGTATTTGCTGGGAGAAAAGTGCATTACTGTGTGCTTTCACCGTTCAGCAAATACATGTGTAGAAGCACAGCGCTAGCAGAAACGAACGTTTCTCGACGTTTTCTAACTCAGGGAACAAGTTGCACACTTCTGAGATGCATTTGGGCAACTTTGTCAGAAATGAGTTTTTTGCCTACAGAGACATGCCTATTTGCGCAGTAGTACAGAGTCTGAGTATGTAACTGGGCTTGATGAAATTAGCATTTCTTATGCTTCCCTGTGCATAGGGAAGCTCAGTTTTAGTCACAGTAGCTCCCACAAGTGTCTCCTCATTCTGTTCCCATTTCCTTAGAAACAGTGTATTTGCTGGGAGAAAAGTGCATTACTGTGCGCTTTCACCGTTCAGCAAATACATGTGTAGAAGCACAGCGCCAGCAGAAACGAACGTTTCTCGACGTTTTCTAACTCAGGGAACAAGTTGCACACTTCTGAGATGCATTTGGGCAACTTTGTCAGAAATGAGTTTTTTGCCTACAGAGACATGCCTATTTGCGCAGTCGTACAGATTCTGAGTATGTAACTGGGCTTGATGAAATCAGCATTTCTCTTGTTCCCTGTGCGTAGGGAAGCTCAGTTTTAGTCACAGTAGCTCCCACAAGTGTCTCCTCAGTGTGTTCCCATTTTATTAGAAACAGTGTATTTGCTGGGAGAAAAGTGCATTACTGTGCGCTTTCACCGTTCAGCAAATACATGTGTAGAAGCACAGCGCTAGCAGAAACGAACGTTTCTCGACGTTTTCTAACTCACGGAACAAGTTGCACACTTCTGAGATGCATTTGGGCAACTTTGTCAGAAATGAGTTTTTTGCCTAAAGAGACATGCCTATTTGCGCAGTAGTACAGATTCTGAGTATGTAACTGGGCTGGATGAAATCAGCATTTCTCTTGCTTCCCTGTGCGTAGGGAAGCTCAGTTTTAGTCACAGTAGCTCCCACAAGTGTCTCCTCAGTGTGTTCCCATTTCCTTAGACACAGTGTATTTGCTGGGAGAAAAGTGCATTACTGTGCGCTTTCACCGTTCAGCAAATACATGTGTAGAAGCACAGCGCCAGCAGAAACGAACGTTTCTCGACGTTTTCTAACTCAGGGAACAAGTTGCACACTTCTGAGATGCATTTGGGCAACTTTGTCAGAAATGAGTTTTTTGCCTACAGAGACATGCCTATTTGCGCAGTCGTACAGATTCTGAGTATGTAACTGGGCTGGATGAAATCAGCATTTCTCTTGCTTCCCTGTGCGTAGGGAAGCTCAGTTTTAGTCACAGTAGCTCCCACAAGTGTCTCCTCAGTGTGTTCCCATTTCCTTAGACACAGTGTATTTGCTGGGAGAAAAGTACATTACTGTGCGCTTTCACCGTTCAGCAAATACATGTGTAGAAGCACAGCGCTAGCAGAAACGAACGTTTCTCGACGTTTTCTAACTCAGGGAACAAATTGCACACTTCTGAGATGCATTTGGGCAACTTTGTCAGAAATGAGTTTTTTGCCTACAGAGACATGCCTATTTGCGCAGTAGTACAGATTCTGAGTATGTAACTGGGCTGGATGAAATCAGCATTTCTCTTGCTTCCCTGTGCGTAGGGAAGCTCAGTTTTAGTCACAGTAGCTCCCACAAGTGTCTCCTCAGTGTGTTCCCAGTTCCTTAGTAACAGTGTATTTGCTGGGAGAAAAGTGCATTACTGTGTGCTTTCACCGTTCAGCAAATACATGTGTAGAAGCACAGCGCTAGCAGAAACGAACGTTTCTCGACGTTTTCTAACTCAGGGAACAAGTTGCACACTTCTGAGATGCATTTGGGCAACTTTGTCAGAAATGAGTTTTTTGCCTACAGAGACATGCCTATTTGCGCAGTAGTACAGAGTCTGAGTATGTAACTGGGCTTGATGAAATTAGCATTTCCTATGCTTCCCTGTGCGTAGGGAAGCTCAGTTTTAGTCACAGTAGCTCCCACAAGTGTCTCCTCAGTGTGTTCCCATTTCCTTAGAAACAGTGTATTTGCTGGGAGAAAAGTGCATTACTGTGCGCTTTCACCGTTCAGCAAATACATGTGTAGAAGCACAGCGCCAGCAGAAACGAACGTTTCTCGACGTTTTCTAACTCAGGGAACAAGTTGCACACTTCTGAGATGCATTTGGGCAACTTTGTCAGAAATGAGTTTTTTGCCTACAGAGACATGCCTATTTGCGCAGTCGTACAGATTCTGAGTATGTAACTGGGCTGGATGAAATCAGCATTTCTCTTGCTTCCCTGTGCATAGGGAAGCTCAGTTTTAGTCACAGTAGCTCCCACAAGTGTCTCCTCAGTGTGTTCCCATTTCCTTAGACACAGTGTATTTGCTGGGTGAAAAGTGCATTACTTTGCGCTTTCACCGTTCAGCAAATACATGTGTAGAAGCACAGCGCTAGCAGAAACGAACGTTTCTCGACGTTTTCTAACTCAGGGAACAAGTTGCACACTTCTGAGATGCATTTGGGCAACTTTGTCAGAAATGAGTTTTTTGCCTACAGAGACATGCCTATTTGCGCAGTAGTACAGATTCTGAGTATGTAACTGGGCTGGATGAAATCAGCATTTCTCTTGTTCCCTGTGCGTAGGGAAGCTCAGTTTTAGTCACAGTAGCTCCCACAAGTGTCTCCTCAGTGTGTTCCCATTTTATTAGAAACAGTGTATTTGCTGGGAGAAAAGTGCATTACTGTGCGCTTTCACCGTTCAGCAAATACATGTGTAGAAGCACAGCGCTAGCAGAAACGAACGTTTCTCGACGTTTTCTAACTCACGGAACAAGTTGCACACTTCTGAGATGCATTTGGGCAACTTTGTCAGAAATGAGTTTTTTGCCTAAAGAGACATGCCTATTTGCGCAGTAGTACAGATTCTGAGTATGTAACTGGGCTGGATGAAATCAGCATTTCTCTTGCTTCCCTGTGCGTAGGGAAGCTCAGTTTTAGTCACAGTAGCTCCCACAAGTGTCTCCTCAGTGTGTTCCCATTTCCTTAGACACAGTGTATTTGCTGGGAGAAAAGTACATTACTGTGCGCTTTCACCGTTCAGCAAATACATGTGTAGAAGCACAGCGCTAGCAGAAACGAACGTTTCTCGACGTTTTCTAACTCAGGGAACAAATTGCACACTTCTGAGATGCATTTGGGCAACTTTGTCAGAAATGAGTTTTTTGCCTACAGAGACATGCCTATTTGCGCAGTAGTACAGATTCTGAGTATGTAACTGGGCTGGATGAAATCAGCATTTCTCTTGCTTCCCTGTGCGTAGGGAAGCTCAGTTTTAGTCACAGTAGCTCCCACAAGTGTCTCCTCACTGTGTTCCCAGTTCCTTAGAAACAGTGTATTTGCTGGGAGAAAAGTGCATTACTGTGTGCTTTCACCGTTCAGCAAATACATGTGTAGAAGCACAGCGCTAGCAGAAACGAACGTTTCTCGACGTTTTCTAACTCAGGGAACAAGTTGCACACTTCTGAGATGCATTTGGGCAACTTTGTCAGAAATGAGTTTTTTGCCTACAGAGACATGCCTATTTGCGCAGTCGTACAGATTCTGAGTATGTAACTGGGCTTGATGAAATCAGCATTTCTCTTGTTCCCTGTGCGTAGGGAAGCTCAGTTTTAGTCACAGTAGCTCCCACAAGTGTCTCCTCAGTGTGTTCCCATTTTATTAGAAACAGTGTATTTGCTGGGAGAAAAGTGCATTACTGTGCGCTTTCACCGTTCAGCAAATACATGTGTAGAAGCACAGCGCTAGCAGAAACGAACGTTTCTCGACGTTTTCTAACTCACGGAACAAGTTGCACACTTCTGAGATGCATTTGGGCAACTTTGTCAGAAATGAGTTTTTTGCCTAAAGAGACATGCCTATTTGCGCAGTAGTACAGATTCTGAGTATGTAACTGGGCTGGATGAAATCAGCATTTCTCTTGCTTCCCTGTGCGTAGGGAAGCTCAGTTTTAGTCACAGTAGCTCCCACAAGTGTCTCCTCAGTGTGTTCCCATTTCCTTAGACACAGTGTATTTGCTGGGAGAAAAGTGCATTACTGTGCGCTTTCACCGTTCAGCAAATACATGTGTAGAAGCACAGCGCCAGCAGAAACGAACGTTTCTCGACGTTTTCTAACTCAGGGAACAAGTTGCACACTTCTGAGATGCATTTGGGCAACTTTGTCAGAAATGAGTTTTTTGCCTACAGAGACATGCCTATTTGCGCAGTCGTACAGATTCTGAGTATGTAACTGGGCTGGATGAAATCAGCATTTCTCTTGCTTCCCTGTGCGTAGGGAAGCTCAGTTTTAGTCACAGTAGCTCCCACAAGTGTCTCCTCAGTGTGTTCCCATTTCCTTAGACACAGTGTATTTGCTGGGAGAAAAGTACATTACTGTGCGCTTTCACCGTTCAGCAAATACATGTGTAGAAGCACAGCGCTAGCAGAAACGAACGTTTCTCGACGTTTTCTAACTCAGGGAACAAATTGCACACTTCTGAGATGCATTTGGGCAACTTTGTCAGAAATGAGTTTTTTGCCTAAAGAGACATGCCTATTTGCGCAGTAGTACAGATTCTGAGTATGTAACTGGGCTGGATGAAATCAGCATTTCTCTTGCTTCCCTGTGCGTAGGGAAGCTCAGTTTTAGTCACAGTAGCTCCCACAAGTGTCTCCTCAGTGTGTTCCCAGTTCCTTAGAAACAGTGTATTTGCTGGGAGAAAAGTGCATTACTGTGTGCTTTCACCGTTCAGCAAATACATGTGTAGAAGCACAGCGCTAGCAGAAACGAACGTTTCTCGACGTTTTCTAACTCAGGGAACAAGTTGCACACTTCTGAGATGCATTTGGGCAACTTTGTCAGAAATGAGTTTTTTGCCTACAGAGACATGCCTATTTGCGCAGTAGTACAGAGTCTGAGTATGTAACTGGGCTTGATGAAATTAGCATTTCCTATGCTTCCCTGTGCGTAGGGAAGCTCAGTTTTAGTCACAGTAGCTCCCACAAGTGTCTCCTCAGTGTGTTCCCATTTCCTTAGAAACAGTGTATTTGCTGGGAGAAAAGTGCATTACTGTGCGCTTTCACCGTTCAGCAAATACATGTGTAGAAGCACAGCGCCAGCAGAAACGAACGTTTCTCGACGTTTTCTAACTCAGGGAACAAGTTGCACACTTCTGAGATGCATTTGGGCAACTTTGTCAGAAATGAGTTTTTTGCCTACAGAGACATGCCTATTTGCGCAGTCGTACAGATTCTGAGTATGTAACTGGGCTGGATGAAATCAGCATTTCTCTTGCTTCCCTGTGCATAGGGAAGCTCAGTTTTAGTCACAGTAGCTCCCACAAGTGTCTCCTCAGTGTGTTCCCATTTCCTTAGACACAGTGTATTTGCTGGGTGAAAAGTGCATTACTTTGCGCTTTCACCGTTCAGCAAATACATGTGTAGAAGCACAGCGCTAGCAGAAACGAACGTTTCTCGACGTTTTCTAACTCAGGGAACAAGTTGCACACTTCTGAGATGCATTTGGGCAACTTTGTCAGAAATGAGTTTTTTGCCTACAGAGACATGCCTATTTGCGCAGTAGTACAGATTCTGAGTATGTAACTGGGCTGGATGAAATCAGCATTTCTCTTGTTCCCTGTGCGTAGGGAAGCTCAGTTTTAGTCACAGTAGCTCCCACAAGTGTCTCCTCAGTGTGTTCCCATTTTATTAGAAACAGTGTATTTGCTGGGAGAAAAGTGCATTACTGTGCGCTTTCACCGTTCAGCAAATACATGTGTAGAAGCACAGCGCTAGCAGAAACGAACGTTTCTCGACGTTTTCTAACTCACGGAACAAGTTGCACACTTCTGAGATGCATTTGGGCAACTTTGTCAGAAATGAGTTTTTTGCCTAAAGAGACATGCCTATTTGCGCAGTAGTACAGATTCTGAGTATGTAACTGGGCTGGATGAAATCAGCATTTCTCTTGCTTCCCTGTGCGTAGGGAAGCTCAGTTTTAGTCACAGTAGCTCCCACAAGTGTCTCCTCAGTGTGTTCCCATTTCCTTAGACACAGTGTATTTGCTGGGAGAAAAGTACATTACTGTGCGCTTTCACCGTTCAGCAAATACATGTGTAGAAGCACAGCGCTAGCAGAAACGAACGTTTCTCGACGTTTTCTAACTCAGGGAACAAATTGCACACTTCTGAGATGCATTTGGGCAACTTTGTCAGAAATGAGTTTTTTGCCTACAGAGACATGCCTATTTGCGCAGTAGTACAGATTCTGAGTATGTAACTGGGCTGGATGAAATCAGCATTTCTCTTGCTTCCCTGTGCGTAGGGAAGCTCAGTTTTAGTCACAGTAGCTCCCACAAGTGTCTCCTCACTGTGTTCCCAGTTCCTTAGAAACAGTGTATTTGCTGGGAGAAAAGTGCATTACTGTGTGCTTTCACCGTTCAGCAAATACATGTGTAGAAGCACAGCGCTAGCAGAAACGAACGTTTCTCGACGTTTTCTAACTCAGGGAACAAGTTGCACACTTCTGAGATGCATTTGGGCAACTTTGTCAGAAATGAGTTTTTTGCCTACAGAGACATGCCTATTTGCGCAGTAGTACAGAGTTTGAGTATGTAACTGGGCTTGATGAAATTAACATTTCTTATGCTTCCCTGTGCGTAGGGAAGCTCAGTTTTAGTCACAGTAGCTCCCACAAGTGTCTCCTCATTGTGTTCCCAATTCCTTAGAAACAGTGTATTTGCTGGGAGAAAAGTGCATTACTGTGCGCTTTCACCGTTCAGCAAATACATGTGTAGAAGCACAGCGCCAGCAGAAACGAACGTTTCTCGACGTTTTCTAACTCAGGGAACAAGTTGCACACTTCTGAGATGCATTTGGGCAACTTTGTCAGAAATGAGTTTTTTGCCTACAGAGACATGCCTATTTGCGCAGTAGTACAGATTCTGAGTATGTAACTGGGCTGGATGAAATCAGCATTTCTCTTGCTTCCCTGTGCGTAGGGAAGCTCAGTTTTAGTCACAGTAGCTCCCACAAGTGTCTCCTCAGTGTGTTCCCAGTTCCTTAGAAACAGTGTATTTGCTGGGAGAAAAGTGCATTACTGTGTGCTTTCACCGTTCAGCAAATACATGTGTAGAAGCACAGCGCTAGCAGAAACGAACGTTTCTCGACGTTTTCTAACTCAGGGAACAAGTTGCACACTTCTGAGATGCATTTGGGCAACTTTGTCAGAAATGAGTTTTTTGCCTACAGAGACATGCCTATTTGCGCAGTAGTACAGAGTCTGAGTATGTAACTGGGCTTGATGAAATTAGCATTTCCTATGCTTCCCTGTGCGTAGGGAAGCTCAGTTTTAGTCACAGTAGCTCCCACAAGTGTCTCCTCAGTGTGTTCCCATTTTATTAGAAACAGTGTATTTGCTGGGAGAAAAGTGCATTACTGTGCGCTTTCACCGTTCAGCAAATACATGTGTAGAAGCACAGCGCTAGCAGAAACGAACGTTTCTCGACGTTTTCTAACTCACGGAACAAGTTGCACACTTCTGAGATGCATTTGGGCAACTTTGTCAGAAATGAGTTTTTTGCCTAAAGAGACATGCCTATTTGCACAGTAGTACAGATTCTGAGTATGTAACTGGGCTGGATGAAATCAGCATTTCTCTTGCTTCCCTGTGCGTAGGGAAGCTCAGTTTTAGTCACAGTAGCTCCCACAAGTGTCTCCTCAGTGTGTTCCCATTTCCTTAGACACAGTGTATTTGCTGGGAGAAAAGTACATTACTGTGCGCTTTCACCGTTCAGCAAATACAGTTGTAGAAGCACAGCGCTAGCAGAAACGAACGTTTCTCGACGTTTTCTAACTCAGGGAACAAATTGCACACTTCTGAGATGCATTTGGGCAACTTTGTCAGAAATGAGTTTTTTGCCTACAGAGACATGCCTATTTGCGCAGTAGTACAGATTCTGAGTATGTAACTGGGCTGGATGAAATCAGCATTTCTCTTGCTTCCCTGTGCGTAGGGAAGCTCAGTTTTAGTCACAGTAGCTCCCACAAGTGTCTCCTCACTGTGTTCCCAGTTCCTTAGAAACAGTGTATTTGCTGGGAGAAAAGTGCATTACTGTGCGCTTTCACCGTTCAGCAAATACATGTGTAGAAGCACAGCGCCAGCAGAAACGAACGTTTCTCGACGTTTTCTAACTCAGGGAACAAGTTGCACACTTCTGAGATGCATTTGGGCAACTTTGTCAGAAATGAGTTTTTTGCCTACAGAGACATGCCTATTTGCGCAGTAGTACAGATTCTGAGTATGTAACTGGGCTGGATGAAATCAGCATTTCTCTTGCTTCCCTGTGCGTAGGGAAGCTCAGTTTTAGTCACAGTAGCTCCCACAAGTGTCTCCTCAGTGTGTTCCCAGTTCCTTAGAAACAGTGTATTTGCTGGGAGAAAAGTGCATTACTGTGTGCTTTCACCGTTCAGCAAATACATGTGTAGAAGCACAGCGCTAGCAGAAACGAACGTTTCTCGACGTTTTCTAACTCAGGGAACAAGTTGCACACTTCTGAGATGCATTTGGGCAACTTTGTCAGAAATGAGTTTTTTGCCTACAGAGACATGCCTATTTGCGCAGTAGTACAGAGTCTGAGTATGTAACTGGGCTTGATGAAATTAGCATTTCCTATGCTTCCCTGTGCGTAGGGAAGCTCAGTTTTAGTCACAGTAGCTCCCACAAGTGTCTCCTCAGTGTGTTCCCATTTCCTTAGAAACAGTGTATTTGCTGGGAGAAAAGTGCATTACTGTGCGCTTTCACCGTTCAGCAAATACATGTGTAGAAGCACAGCGCTAGCAGAAACAACCGTTTCTCGACGTTTTCTAACTCAGGGAACGAACTGCACACTTCTGAGATGCATTTGGGCAACTTTGTCAGAAATGAGTTTTTTGCCTACAGAGACATGCCTATTTGCTCAGTAGTACAGATTCTGAGTACGTAACTGGGCTTGATGAAATCAGCATTTCTCTTGTTCCCTGTGCGTAGGGAAGCTCAGTTTTAGTCACAGTAGCTCCCACAAGTGTCTCCTCAGTGTGTTCCCATTTCCTTAGAAACAGTGTATTTGCTGGGAGAAAAGTGCATTACTGTGCGCTTTCACCGTTCAGCAAATACATGTGTAGAAGCACAGCGCCAGCAGAAACGAACGTTTCTCGACGTTTTCTAACTCAGGGAACAAGTTGCACACTTCTGAGATGCATTTGGGCAACTTTGTCAGAAATGAGTTTTTTGCCTACAGAGACATGCCTATTTGCGCAGTAGTACAGATTCTGAGTATGTAACTGGGCTTGATGAAATCAGCATTTCTCTTGCTTCCCTGTGCGTAGGGAAGCTCAGTTTTAGTCACAGTAGCTCCCACAAGTGTCTCCTCAGTGTGTTCCCATTTCCTTAGAAACAGTGTATTTGCTGGGAGAAAAGTGCATTACTGTGCGCTTTCACCGTTCAGCAAATACATGTGTAGAAGCACAGCGCTAGCAGAAACAACCGTTTCTCGACGTTTTCTAACTCAGGGACCGAACTGCACACTTCTGAGATGCATTTGGGCAACTTTGTCAGAAATGAGTTTTTTGCCTACAGAGACATGCCTATTTGCTCAGTAGTACAGATTCTGAGTACGTAACTGGGCTTGATGAAATCAGCATTTCTCTTGTTCCCTGTGCGTAGGGAAGCTCAGTTTTAGTCACAGTAGCTCCCACAAGTGTCTCCTCAGTGTGTTCCCATTTTATTAGAAACAGTGTATTTGCTGCGAGAAAAGTGCATTACTGTGCGCTTTCACCGTTCAGCAAATACATGTGTAGAAGCACAGCGCTAGCAGAAACGAACGTTTCTCGACGTTTTCTAACTCAGGGAACAAGTTGCACACTTCTGAGATGCATTTGGGCAACTTTGTCAGAAATGAGTTTTTTGCCTACAGAGACATGCCTATTTGCGCAGTCGTACAGATTCTGAGTATGTAACTGGGCTTGATGAAATCAGCATTTCTCTTGCTTCCCTGTGCGTAGGGAAGCTCAGTTTTAGTCACAGTAGCTCCCACAAGTGTCTCCTCAGTGTGTTCCCATTTCCTTAGAAACAGTGTATTTGCTGGGAGAAAAGTGCATTACTGTGCGCTTTCACCGTTCAGCAAATACATGTGTAGAAGCACAGCGCCAGCAGAAACGAACGTTTCTCGACGTTTTCTAACTCAGGGAACAAGTTGCACACTTCTGAGATGCATTTGGGCAACTTTGTCAGAAATGAGTTTTTTGCCTACAGAGACATGCCTATTTGCGCAGTAGTACAGATTCTGAGTATGTAACTGGGCTTGATGAAATCAGCATTTCTCTTGCTTCCCTGTGCGTAGGGAAGCTCAGTTTTAGTCACAGTAGCTCCCACAAGTGTCTCCTCAGTGTGTTCCCATTTCCTTAGAAACAGTGTATTTGCTGGGAGAAAAGTGCATTACTGTGCGCTTTCACCGTTCAGCAAATACATGTGTAGAAGCACAGCGCTAGCAGAAACGAACGTTTCTCGACGTTTTCTAACTCAGGGAACGAACTGCACACTTCTGAGATGCATTTGGGCAACTTTGTCAGAAATGAGTTTTTTGCCTACAGAGACATGCCTATTTGCTCAGTAGTACAGATTCTGAGTATGTAACTGGGCTTGATGAAATCAGCATTTCTCTTGTTCCCTGTGCGTAGGGAAGCTCAGTTTTAGTCACAGTAGCTCCCACAAGTGTCTCCTCAGTGTGTTCCCATTTTATTAGAAACAGTGTATTTGTTGGGAGAAAAGTGCATTACTGTGTGCTTTCACCGTTCAGCAAATACATGTGTAGAAGCACAGCGCTAGCAGAAACGAACGTTTCTCGACGTTTTCTAACTCAGGGAACAAGTTGCACACTTCTGAGATGCATTTGGGCAACTTTGTCAGAAATGAGTTTTTTGCCTAAGGAGACATGCCTATTTGCGCAGTAGTACAGATTCTGAGTATGTAACTGGGCTGGATGAAATCAGCATTTCTCTTGCTTCCCTGTGCGTAGGGAAGCTCAGTTTTAGTCACAGTAGCTCCCACAAGTGTCTCCTCAGTGTGTTCCCATTTCCTTAGACACAGTGTATTTGCTGGGAGAAAAGTACATTACTGTGCGCTTTCACCGTTCAGCAAATACATGTGTAGAAGCACAGCGCTAGCAGAAACGAACGTTTCTCGACGTTTTCTAACTCAGGGAACAAGTTGCACACTTCTGAGATGCATTTGGGCAACTTTGTCAGAAATGAGTTTTTTGCCTACAGAGACATGCCTATTTGCGCAGTAGTACAGATTCTGAGTATGTAACTGGGCTGGATGAAATCAGCATTTCTCTTGCTTCCCTGTGCGTAGGGAAGCTCAGTTTTAGTCACAGTAGCTCCCACAAGTGTCTCCTCAGTGTGTTCCCAGTTCCTTAGAAACAGTGTATTTGCTGGGAGAAAAGTGCATTACTGTGCGCTTTCACCGTTCAGCAAATACATGTGTAGAAGCACAGCGCTAGCAGAAACGAACGTTTCTCGACGTTTTCTAACTCAGGGAACAAGTTGCACACTTCTGAGATGCATTTGGGCAACTTTGTCAGAAATGAGTTTTTTGCCTACAGAGACATGCCTATTTGCGCAGTAGTACAGAGTCTGAGTATGTAACTGGGCTTGATGAAATTAGCATTTCTTATGCTTCCCTGTGCGTAGGGAAGCTCAGTTTTAGTCACAGTAGCTCCCACAAGTGTCTCCTCATTGTGTTCCCATTTCCTTAGAAACAGTGTATTTGCTGGGAGAAAAGTGCATTACTGTGTGCTTTCACCGTTAAGCAAATACATGTGTAGAAGCACAGCGCCAGCAGAAACGAACGTTTCTCGATGTTTCTAACTCAGGGAACAAGTTGCACACTTCTGAGATGCATTTGGGCAACTTTGTCAGAAATGAGTTTTTTGCCTACAGAGACATGCCTATTTGCTCAGTAGTACAGATTCTGAGTATGTAACTGGGCTTGATGAAATCAGCATTTCTCTTGTTCCCTGTGCGTAGGGAAGCTCAGTTTTAGTCACAGTAGCTCCCACAAGTGTCTCCTCAGTGTGTTCCCATTTTATTAGAAACAGTGTATTTGTTGGGAGAAAAGTGCATTACTGTGCGCTTTCACCGTTCAGCAAATACATGTGTAGAAGCACAGCGCTAGCAGAAACGAACGTTTCTCGACGTTTTCTAACTCAGGGAACAAGTTGCACACTTCTGAGATGCATTTGGGCAACTTTGTCAGAAATGAGTTTTTTGCCTAAGGAGACATGCCTATTTGCGCAGTAGTACAGATTCTGAGTATGTAACTGGGCTGGATGAAATCAGCATTTCTCTTGCTTCCCTGTGCGTAGGGAAGCTCAGTTTTAGTCACAGTAGCTCCCACAAGTGTCTCCTCAGTGTGTTCCCATTTCCTTAGACACAGTGTATTTGCTGGGAGAAAAGTACATTACTGTGCGCTTTCACCGTTCAGCAAATACATGTGTAGAAGCACAGCGCTAGCAGAAACGAACGTTTCTCGACGTTTTCTAACTCAGGGAACAAGTTGCACACTTCTGAGATGCATTTGGGCAACTTTGTCAGAAATGAGTTTTTTGCCTACAGAGACATGCCTATTTGCGCAGTAGTACAGATTCTGAGTATGTAACTGGGCTGGATGAAATCAGCATTTCTCTTGCTTCCCTGTGCGTAGGGAAGCTCAGTTTTAGTCACAGTAGCTCCCACAAGTGTCTCCTCAGTGTGTTCCCAGTTCCTTAGAAACAGTGTATTTGCTGGGAGAAAAGTGCATTACTGTGCGCTTTCACCGTTCAGCAAATACATGTGTAGAAGCACAGCGCTAGCAGAAACGAAGGTTTCTCGACGTTTTCTAACTCAGGGAACAAGTTGCACACTTCTGAGATGCATTTGGGCAACTTTGTCAGAAATGAGTTTTTTGCCTACAGAGACATGCCTATTTGCGCAGTAGTACAGAGTCTGAGTATGTAACTGGGCTTGATGAAATTAGCATTTCTTATGCTTCCCTGTGCGTAGGGAAGCTCAGTTTTAGTCACAGTAGCTCCCACAAGTGTCTCCTCATTGTGTTCCCATTTCCTTAGAAACAGTGTATTTGCTGGGAGAAAAGTGCATTACTGTGTGCTTTCACCGTTAAGCAAATACATGTGTAGAAGCACAGCGCCAGCAGAAACGAACGTTTCTCGACGTTTTCTAACTCAGGGAACAAGTTGCACACTTCTGAGATGCATTTGGGCAACTTTGTCAGAAATGAGTTTTTTGCCTACAGAGACATGCCTATTTGCGCAGTAGTACAGATTCTGAGTATGTAACTGGGCTTGATGAAATCAGCATTTCTCTTGCTTCCCTGTGCGTAGGGAAGCTCAGTTTTAGTCACAGTAGCTCCCACAAGTGTCTCCTCAGTGTGTTCCCATTTCCTTAGAAACAGTGTATTTGCTGGGAGAAAAGTGCATTACTGTGCGCTTTCACCGTTCAGCAAATACATGTGTAGAAGCACAGCGCTAGCAGAAACAACCGTTTCTCGACGTTTTCTAACTCAGGGAACGAACTGCACACTTCTGAGATGCATTTGGGCAACTTTGTCAGAAATGAGTTTTTTGCCTACAGAGACATGCCTATTTGCTCAGTAGTACAGATTCTGAGTATGTAACTGGGCTTGATGAAATCAGCATTTCTCTTGTTCCCTGTGCGTAGGGAAGCTCAGTTTTAATCACAGTAGCTCCCACAAGTGTCTCCTCAGTGTGTTCCCATTTTATTAGAAACAGTGTATTTGTTGGGAGAAAAGTGCATTACTGTGCGCTTTCACCGTTCAGCAAATACATGTGTAGAAGCACAGCGCTAGCAGAAACGAACGTTTCTCGACGTTTTCTAACTCAGGGAACAAGTTGCACACTTCTGAGATGCATTTGGGCAACTTTGTCAGAAATGAGTTTTTTGCCTACAGAGACATGCCTATTTGCTCAGTAGTACAGATTCTGAGTATGTAACTGGGCTTGATGAAATCAGCATTTCTCTTGTTCCCTGTGCGTAGGGAAGCTCAGTTTTAATCACAGTAGCTCCCACAAGTGTCTCCTCAGTGTGTTCCCATTTTATTAGAAACAGTGTATTTGTTGGGAGAAAAGTGCATTACTGTGCGCTTTCACCGTTCAGCAAATACATGTGTAGAAGCACAGCGCTAGCAGAAACGAACGTTTCTCGACGTTTTCTAACTCAGGGAACAAGTTGCACACTTCTGAGATGCATTTGGGCAACTTTGTCAGAAATGAGTTTTTTGCCTACAGAGACATGCCTATTTGCGCAGTAGTACAGATTCTGAGTATGTAACTGGGCTGGATGAAATCAGCATTTCTCTTGCTTCCCTGTGCGTAGGGAAGCTCAGTTTTAGTCACAGTAGCTCCCACAAGTGTCTCCTCAGTGTGTTCCCATTTCCTTAGAAACAGTTTATTTGCTGGGAGAAAAGTGCATTACTGTGCGCTTTCACCGTTCAGCAAATACATGTGTAGAAGCACAGCGCTAGCAGAAACGAACGTTTCTCGACGTTTTCTAACTCAGGGAACAAGTTGCACACTTCTGAGATGCATTTGGGCAACTTTGTCAGAAATGAGTTTTTTGCCTACAGAGACATGCCTATTTGCGCAGTAGTACAGAGTCTGAGTATGTATCTGGGCTTGATGAAATTAGCATTTCTTATGCTTCCCTGTGCGTAGGGAAGCTCAGTTTTACTCACAGTAGCTCCCACAAGTGTCTCCTCATTGTGTTCCCATTTCCTTAGAAACAGTGTATTTGCTGGGAGAAAAGTGCATTACTGTGCGCTTTCACCGTTCAGCAAATACATGTGTAGAAGCACAGCGCCAGCAGAAACGAACGTTTCTCGACGTTTTCTAACTCAGGGAACAAGTTGCACACTTCTGAGATGCATTTGGGCAACTTTGTCAGAAATGAGTTTTTTGCCTACAGAGCCATGCCTATTTGCGCAGTAGTACAGATTCTGAGTATGTAACTGGGCTTGATGAAATCAGCATTTCTCTTGCTTCCCTGTGCGTAGGGAAGCTCAGTTTTAGTCACAGTAGCTCCCACAAGTGCCTCCTCAGTGTGTTCCCATTTCCTTAGAAACAGTGTATTTGCTGGGAGAAAAGTGCATTAATGTGCGCTTTCACCGTTCAGCATATACATGTGTAGAAGCACAGCGCTAGCAGAAACGAACGTTTCTCGACGTTTTCTAACTCAGGGAACAAGTTGCACACTTCTGAGATGCATTTGGGCAACTTTGTCAGAAATGAGTTTTTTGCCTACAGAGACATGCCTATTTGCGCATTAGTACAGATTCTGAGTATGTAACTGGGCTTGATGAAATCAGCATTTCTCTTGCTTCCCTGTGCGTAGGGAAGCTCAGTTTTAGTCACAGTAGCTCCCACAAGTGTCTCCTCAGTGTGTTCCCATTTCCTTAGAAACAGTGTATTTGCTGGGAGAAAAGTGCATTACTGTGCGCTTTCACCGTTCAGCAAATACATGTGTAGAAGCACAGCACTAGCAGAAGCGAACGTTTCTCGACGTTTTCTAACTCAGGGAACAAGTTGCACACTTCTGAGATGCATTTGGGCAACTTTGTCAGAAATGAGTTTTTTGCCTACAGAGACATGCCTATTTGCGCAGTAGTACAGATTCTGAGTATGTAACTGGGCTGGATGAAATCAGCATTTCTCTTGCTTCGCTGTGCGTAGGGAAGCTCAGTTTTAGTCACAGTAGCTCCCACAAGTGTCTCCTCAGTGTGTTCCCAGTTCCTTAGAAACAGTGTATTTGCTGGGAGAAAAGTGCATTACTGTGTGCTTTCACCGTTCAGCAAATACATGTGTAGAAGCACAGCGCTAGCAGAAACGAACGTTTCTCGACGTTTTCTAACTCAGGGAACAAGTTGCACACTTCTGAGATGCATTTGGGCAACTTTGTCAGAAATGAGTTTTTTGCCTAAAGAGACATGCCTATTTTCGCAGTAGTACAGAGTCTGAGTATGTAACTGGGCTTGATGAAATCAGCATTTCTCTTGCTCCCCTGTGCGTAGGGAAGCTCAGTTTAATCACAGTAGCTCCTACAAGTGTCTCCTCAGTGTGTTCCCATTTCCTTAGAAACAGTGTATTTGCTGCGAGAAAAGTGCATTACTGTGCGCTTTCACCGTTCAGCAAATACATGTGTAGAAGCACAGCGCTAGCAGAAACGAACGTTTCTCGACGTTTTCTAACTCAGGGAACAAGTTGCACACTTCTGAGATGCATTTGGGCAACTTTGTCAGAAATGAGTTTTCTGCCTACAGAGACATGCCTATTTGCGCATTAGTACAGATTCTGAGTATGTAACTGGGCTGGATGAAATCAGCATTTCTCTTGCTTCCCTGTGCGTAGGGAAGCTCAGTTTTAGTCACAGTAGCTCCCACAAGTGCCTCCGCAGTGTGTTCCCATTTCCTTAGAAACAGTGTATTTGCTGGGAGAAAAGTGCATTACTGTGCGCTTTCACCGTTCAGCAAATACATGTGTAGAAGCACAGCACTAGCAGAAACGAACGTTTCTCGACGTTTTCTAACTCAGGGAACAAGTTGCACACTTCTGAGATGCATTTGGGCAACTTTGTCAGAAATGAGTTTTTTGCCTACAGAGACATGCCTATTTGCGCAGTAGTACAGATTCTGAGTATGTAACTGGGCTTGATGAAATAAGCATTTGTCTTGCTTCCCTGTGCGTAGGGAAGCTCAGTTTTAGTCACAGTAGCTCCCACAAGTGCCTCCTCAGTGTGTTCCCATTTCCTTAGAAACAGTGTATTTGCTGGGAGAAAAGTGCATTACTGTGCGCTTTCACCGTTCAGCATATACATGTGTAGAAGCACAGCGCTAGCAGAAACGAACGTTTCTCGACGTTTTCTAACTCAGGGAACAAGTTTCACACTTCTGAGATGCATTTGGGCAACTTTGTCAGAAATGAGTTTTTTGCCTACAGAGACATGCCTATTTGCGCAGTAGTACAGATTCTGAGTATGTAACTGGGCTGGATGAAATCAGCATTTCTCTTGCTTCCCTGTGCGTAGGGAAGCTCAGTTTTAGTCAC
Source organism: Acomys minous (assembly GCF_964271855.1). Lineage (NCBI taxonomy): Eukaryota > Metazoa > Chordata > Mammalia > Rodentia > Muridae > Acomys > Acomys minous. The sequence goes on from NW_028182146.1 coordinate 236,863, forward strand.
AGTAGCTCCCACAAGTGTCTCTTCAGTGTGTTCCCATTTCCTTAGAAACAGTGTATTTGCTGGGAGAAAAGTGCATTACTGTGCGCTTTCACCGTTCAGCAAATACATGTGTAGAAACACAGCGCTAGCAGAAACGAACGTTTCTCGACGTTTTCTAACTCAGGGAACAAGTTGCACACTTCTGAGATGCATTTGGGCAACTTTGTTAGAAATGAGTTTTTTGCCTACAGAGACATGCCTATTTGCGCAGTAGTACAGATTCTGAGTATGTAACTGGGCTTGATGAAATCAGCATTTGTCTTGCTTCCCTGTGCGTAGGGAAGCTCAGTTTTAGTCACAGTAGCTCCCACAAGTGCCTCCTCAGTGTGTTCCCATTTCTTTAGAAACAGTGTATTTGCTGGGAGAAAAGTGCATTACTGTGCGCTTTCACCGTTCAGCATATACATGTGAAGAAGCACAGCGCTAGCAGAAACGAACGTTTCTCGACGTTTTCTAACTCAGGGAACAAGTTGCACACTTCTGAGATGCATTTGGGCAACTTTGTCAGAAATGAGTTTTTTGCCTACAGAGAAATGCCTATTTGCGCATTAGTACAGATTCTGAGTATGTAACTGGGCTTGATGTAATCAGCATTTCTCTTGCTTCCCTGTGCGTAGGGAAGCTCAGTTTTAGTCACAGTAGCTCCCACAAGTGTCTCCTCAGTGTGTTCCCATTTCCTTAGAAACAGTGTATTTGCTGGGAGAAAAGTGCATTACTGTGCGCTTTCACCGTTCAGCAAATACATGTGTAGAAGCACAGCGCTAGCAGAAGCGAACGTTTCTCGACGTTTTCTAACTCAGGGAACAAGTTGCACACTTCTGAGATGCATTTGGGCAACTTTGTCAGAAATGAGTTTTTTGCCTACAGAGACATGACTATTTGCGCAGTAGTACAGATTCTGAGTATGTAACTGGGCTGGATGAAATCAGCATTTCTCTTGCTTCCCTGTGCGTAGGGAAGCTCAGTTTTAGTCACAGTAGCTCCCACAAGTGTCTCCTCAGTGTGTTCCCATTTCCTTAGAAAGAGTGTATTTGCTGGGAGAAAAGTGCATTACTGTGCGCTTTCACCGTTCAGCATATACATGTGTAGAAGCACAGCGCTAGCAGAAACGAATGTTTCTCGACGTTTTCTAACTCAGGGAACAAGTTGCACACTTCTGAGATGCATTTGGGCAACTTTGTCAGAAATGAGTTTTTTGCCTACAGAGACATGCCTATTTGCGCAGTAGTACAGATTCTGAGTATGTAACTGGGCTGGATGAAATCAGCATTTCTATTGCTTCCCTGTGCGTAGGGAAGCTCAGTTTTAGTCACAGTAGCTCCCACAAGTGTCTCCTCAGTGTGTTCCCATTTCCTTAGAAACAGTGTATTTGCTGGGAGAAAAGTGCATTACTGTGCGCTTTCAACGTTCAGCAAATACATGTGTAGAAGCACAGTGCTAGCAGAAACGAACGTTTCTCGACGTTTTCTAACTCAGGGAACAAGTTGCACACTTCTGAGATGCATTTGGGCAACTTTGTCAGAAATGAGTTTTTTGCCTACAGAGACATGCCTATTTGCGCAGTAGTACAGATTCTGAGTATGTAACTGGGCTGGATGAAATCAGCATTTCTCTTGCTTCCCTGTGCGTAGGGAAGCTCAGTTTTAGTCACAGTAGCTCCCACAAGTGCCTCCTCAGTGTGTTCCCATTTCCTTAGAAACAGTGTATTTGCTGGGAGAAAAGTGCATTACTGTGCGCTTTCACAGTTCAGCATATACATGTGTAGAAGCACAGCGCTAGCAGAAACGAACGTTTCTCGACGTTTTCTAACTCAGGGAACAAGTTGCACACTTCTGAGATGCATTTGGGCAACTTTGTCAGAAATGAGTTTTTTGCCTACAGAGACATGCCTATTTGCGCATTAGTACAGATTCTGAGTATGTAACTGGGCTTGATGAAATCAGCATTTCTCTTGCTTCCCTGTGCGTAGGGAAGCTCAGTTTTAGTCACAGTAGCTCCCACAAGTGTCTCCTCAGTGTGTTCCCAGTTCCTAAGAAAAAGTGTATTTGCTGGGAGAAAAGTGCATTATTGTGCGCTTTCACCGTTCAGCAAATACATGTGTAGAAGCACAGCGCTAGCAGAAACAAACGTTTCTCGACGTTTTCTAACTCAGGGAACAAGTTGCACACTTCTGAGATGCATTTGGGCAACTTTGTCAGAAATGAGGTTTTTGCCTACAGAGACATGCCTATTTGCGCAGTAGTACAGATTCTGAGTATGTAACTGGGCTTGATGAAATCAGCATTTCTCTTGCTTCCCTGTGCGTAGGGAAGCTCAGTTTTAGTCACAGTAGCACCCACAAGTGTCTCCTCAGTGTGTTCCCAGTTCCTTAGAAAAAGTGTATTTGCTGGGAGAAAAGTGCATTATTGTGCGCTTTCACCATTCAGCAAATACATGTGTAGAAGCACAGCGCTAGCAGAAACGAACGTTTCTCGACGTTTTCTAACTCAGGGAACAAGTTGCACACTTCTGAGATGCATTTGGGCAACTTTGTCAGAAATGAGTTTTTTGCCTACAGAGACATGCCTATTTGCGCAGTCGTACAGATTCTGAGTATGTAACTGGGCTTGATGAAATCAGCATTTCTCTTGCTTCCCTGTGCGTAGGGAAGCTCAGTTTTAGTCACAGTAGCTCCCACAAGTGTCTCCTCAGTGTGTTCCCATTTCCTTAGACACAGTGTATTTGCTGGGAGAAAAGTGCATTACTGTGCGCTTTCACCGTTCAGCAAATACATGTGTAGAAGCACAGCGCTAGCAGAAACGAACGTTTCTCGACGTTTTCTAACTCAAGGAACAAGGTGCACACTTCTGAGATGCATTTGGGCAACTTTGTCAGAAATGAGTTTTTTGCCTACAGAGACATGCCTATTTGCGCAGTAGTACAGAGTCTGAGTATGTAACTGGGCTGGATGAAATCAGCATTTCTCTTGCTTCCCTGTGCGTAGGGAAGCTCAGTTTTAGTCACAGTAGCTCCCACAAGTGTCTCCTCAGTGTGTTCCCATTTCCTTAGAAACAGTGTATTTGCTGGGAGAAAAGTGCATTACTGTGCGCTTTCACCGTTCAGCAAATACATGTGTAGAAGCACAGCGCTAGCAGAAACGAACGTTTCTCGACGTTTTCTAACTCAGGGAACAAGTTGCACACTTCTGAGATGCATTTGGGCAACTTTGTCAGAAATGACTTTTTTGCCTACAGAGACATGCCTATTTGCTCAGTAGTACAGATTCTGAGTATGTAACTGGGCTTGATGAAATCAGCATTTCTCTTGCTTCCCTGTGCGTAGGGAAGCTCAGTTTTAGTCACAGTAGCTCCCACAAGTGTCTCCTCAGTGTGTTCCCATTTCCTTAAAAACAGTGGATTTGCTGGGAGAAAAGTGCATTACTGTGCGCTTTCACCGTTCAGCAAATACATGTGTAGAAGCACAGCGCTAGCAGAAGCGAACGTTTCTCGACGTTTTCTAACTCAGGGAACAAGTTGCACACTTCTGAGATGCATTTGGGCAACTTTGTCAGAAATGAGTTTTTTGCCTACAGAGACATGCCTATTTGCGCAGTAGTACAGATTCTGAGTATGTAACTGGGCTGGATGAAATCAGCATTTCTCTTGCTTCGCTGTGTGTAGGGAAGCTCATAGCTCCCACAAGTGTCTCCTCAGTGTGTTCCCATTTCCTTAGAAACAGTGTATTTGCTGGGAGAAAAGTGAATTATTGTGCGCTTTCACCGTTCAGCAAATACATGTGTAGAAGCACAGCGCTAGCAGAAACGAACGTTTCTCGACGTTTTCTAACTCAGGGAACAAGTTGCACACTTCTGAGATGCATTTGGGCAACTTTGTCAGAAATGAGTTTTGTGCCTACAGAGACATGCCTATTTGCGCAGTAGTACAGATTCTGAGTATGTAACTGGGCTGGATGAAATCAGCATTTCTCTTGCTTCCCTGTGCGTAGGGAAGCTCAGTTTTAGTCACAGTAGCTCCCACAAGTGTCTCCTCAGTGTGTTCCCATTTCCTTAGAAACAGTGTATTTGCTGGGAGAAAGTGCATTACTGTGCGCTTTCACCGTTCAGCATATACATGTGTAGAAGCACAGCGCTAGCAGAAACGAACGTTTCTCGACGTTTTCTAACTCAGGGAACAAGTTGCACACTTCTGAGATGCATTTGGCCACCTTTGTCAGAAATGAGTTTTTTGCCTACAGAGAAATGCCTATTTGCCCATTAGTACAGATTCTGAGTATGTAACTGGGCTTGATGAAATCAGCATTTCTCTTGCTTCCCTGTGCGTAGGGAAGCTCAGTTTTAGTCACAGTAGCTCCCACAAGTGTCTCCTCAGTGTGTTCCCATTTCCTTAGAAACAGTGTATTTGCTGGGAGAAAAGTGCATTACTGTGCGCTTTCACCGTTCAGCATATACATGTGTAGAAGCACAGCGCTAGCAGAAACGAACGTTTCTCGACGTTTTCTAACTCAGGGAACAAGTTGCACACTTCTGAGATGCATTTGGGCAACTTTGTCAGAAATGAGTTTTTTGCCTACAGAGACATGCCTATTTGCGCATTAGTACAGATTCTGAGTATGTAACTGGGCTTGATGAAATCAGCATTTCTCTTGCTTCCCTGTGCGTAGGGAAGCTCAGTTTTAGTCACAGTAGCTCCCACAAGTGTCTCCTCAGTGTGTTCCCATTTCCTTAGAAACAGTGGATTTGCTGGGAGAAAAGTGCATTACTGTGCGCTTTCACCGTTCAGCAAATACATGTGTAGAAGCACAGCGCTAGTAGAAACGAACGTTTCTCGACGTTTTCTAACTCAGGGAACAAGTTGCACACTTCTGAGATGCATTTGGGCAACTTTGTCAGAAATGACTTTTTTGCCTACAGAGACATGCCTATTTGCTCAGTAGTACAGATTCTGAGTATGTAACTGGGCTTGATGAAATCAGCATTTCTCTTGCTTCCCTGTGCGTAGGGAAGCTCAGTTTTAGTCACAGTAGCTCCCACAAGTGTCTCCTCAGTGTGTTCCCATTTCCTTAGAAACAGTGGATTTGCTGGGAGAAAAGTGCATTACTGTGCGCTTTCACCGTTCAGCAAATACATGTGTAGAAGCACAGCGCTAGCAGAAGCGAACGTTTCTCGACGTTTTCTAACTCAGGGAACAAGTTGCACACTTCTGAGATGCATTTGGGCAACTTTGTCAGAAATGAGTTTTTTGCCTACAGAGACATGCCTATTTGCGCAGTAGTACAGATTCTGAGTATGTAACTGGGCTGGATGAAATCAGCATTTCTCTTGCTTCGCTGTGTGTAGGGAAGCTCAGTTTTAGTCACAGTAGCTCCCACAAGTGTCTCCTCAGTGTGTTCCCATTTCCTTAGAAACAGTGTATTTGCTGGGAGAAAAGTGCATTATTGTGCGCTTTCACCGTTCAGCAAATACATGTGTAGAAGCACAGCGCTAGCAGAAACGAACGTTTCTCGATGTTTTCTAACTCAGGGAATAAGTTGCACACTTCTGAGATGCATTTGGGCAACTTTGTCAGAAATGAGTTTTGTGCCTACAGAGACATGCCTATTTGCGCAGTAGTACAGATTCTGAGTATGTAACTGGGCTGGATGAAATCAGCATTTCTCTTGCTTCCCTGTGCGTAGGGAAGCTCAGTTTTAGTCACAGTAGCTCCCACAAGTGTCTCCTCAGTGTGTTCCCATTTCCTTAGAAACAGTGTATTTGCTGGGAGAAAGTGCATTACTGTGCGATTTCACCGTTCAGCATATACATGTGTAGAAGCACAGCGCTAGCAGAAACGAACGTTTCTCGACGTTTTCTAACTCAGGGAACAAGTTGCACACTTCTGAGATGCATTTGGCCACCTTTGTCAGAAATGAGTTTTTTGCCTACAGAGAAATGCCTATTTGCGCATTAGTACAGATTCTGAGTATGTAACTGGGCTTGATGAAATCAGCATTTCTCTTGCTTCCCTGTGCGTAGGGAAGCTCAGTTTTAGTCACAGTAGCTCCCACAAGTGTCTCCTCAGTGTGTTCCCATTTCCTTAGAAACAGTGTATTTGCTGGGAGAAAAGTGCATTACTGTGCGCTTTCACCGTTCAGCAAATACATGTGTAGAAGCACAGCGCTAGCAGAAGCGAACGTTTCTCGACGTTTTATAACTCAGGGAACAAGTTGCACACTTCTGAGATGCATTTGGGAAACTTTGTCAGAAATGAGTTTTTTGCCTACAGAGACATGCCTATTTGCGCAGTAGTACAGATTCTGAGTATGTAACTGGGCTTGATGAAATCAGCATTTCTCTTGCTTCCCTGTGCGTAGGGAAGCTCAGTTTTAGTCACAGTAGCTCCCACAAGTGTCTCCTCAGTGTGTTCCCATTTCCTTAGACACAGTGTATTTGCTGGGAGAAAAGTACATTATTGTGCGCTTTCACCGTTCAGCAAATACATGTGTAGAAGCACAGAGCTAGCAGAAACGAACGTTTCTCGACGTTTTCTAACTCAGGGAACAAGTTGCACACTTCTGAGATGCATTTGGGCAACTTTGTCAGAAATGAGTTTTTTGCCTACAGAGACATGCCTATTTGCGCAGTAGTACAGATTCTGAGTATGTAACTGGGCTGGATGAAATCAGCATTTCTCTTGCTTCCCCGTGCGTAGGGAAGCTCAGTTTTACACACAGTAGCTCCCACAAGTGTCTCCTCAGTGTGTTCCCATTTCCTTAGAAACTGTGTATTTGCTGGGAGAAAAGTGCATTACTGTGCGCTTTCACCGTTCAGCAAATACATGTGTAGAGGCACAGCGCTAGCAGAAACGAACGTTTCTCGACGTTTTCTAACTCAGGGAACAAGTTGCACACTTCTGAGATGCATTTGGGCAACTTTGTCAGAAATGAGTTTTTTGCCTACAGAGACATGCCTATTTGCGCAGTAGTACAGAGTCTGAGAATGTAACTGGGCTGGATGAAATCAGCATTTCTCTTGCTTCCCTGTGCGTAGGGAAGCTCAGTTTTAGTCACAGTAGCTCCCACAAGTGTCTCCTCAGTGTGTTCCCAGTTCCTTAGAAACAGTGTATTTGCTGGGAGAAAAGTGCATTACTGTGTGCTTTCACCGTTCAGCAACTACATGTGTAGAAGCACAGCGCTAGCAGAAACGAACGTTTCTCGACGTTTTCTAACTCAGGGAACAAGTTGCACACTTCTGAGATGCATTTGGGCAACTTTGTCAGAAATGAGTTTTTTGCCTACAGAGACATGCCTATTTGCGCAGTCGTACAGATTCTGAGTATGTAACTGGGCTTGATGAAATCAGCATTTCTCTTGCTTCCCTGTGCGTAGGGAAGCTCAGTTTTAGTCACAGTAGCTCCCACAAGTGTCTCCTCAGTGTGTTCCCATTTCCTTAGACACAGTGTATTTGCTGGGAGAAAAGTGCATTACTGTGCGCTTTCACCGTTCAGCAAATACATGTGTAGAAGCACAGCGCCAGCAGAAACGAACGTTTCTCGACGTTTTCTAACTCAGGGAACAAGTTGCACACTTCTGAGATGCATTTGGGCAACTTTGTCAGAAATGAGTTTTTTCCCTACAGAGACATGCCTATTTGCTCAGTCGTACAGATTCTGAGTATGTAACTGGGATTGATGAAATCAGCATTTCTCTTGCTTCCCTGTGCGTAGGGAAGCTCAGTTTTAGTCACAGTAGCTCCCACAAGTGTCTCCTCAGTGTGTTCCCATTTCCTTAGACACAGTGTATTTGCTGGGAGAAAAGTGCATTACTGTGCGCTTTCACCGTTCAGCAAATACATGTGTAAAGCACAGCGCTAGCAGAAGCGAACGTTTCTCGACGTTTTCTAACTCAGGGAACAAGTTGCACACTTCTGAGATGCATTTGGGCAACTTTGTCAGAAATGAGTTTTTTGCCTAAAGAGACATGCCTATTTGCGCAGTAGTACAGATTCTGAGTATGTAACTGGGCTTGATGAAATCAGCATTTCTCTTGCTTCCCTGTGCGTAGGGAAGCTCAGTTTTAGTCACAGTAGCTCCCACAAGTGTCTCCTCAGTGTGTTCCCATTTCCTTAGAAACAGTGTATTTGCTGGGAGAAAAGTACATTACTGTGCGCTTTCACCGTTCAGCAAATACATGTGTAGAAGCACAGAGCTAGCAGAAACGAACGTTTCTCGACGTTTTCTAACTCAGGGAACAAGTTGCACACTTCTGAGATGCATTTGGGCAACTTTGTCAGAAATGAGTTTTTTGCCTACAGAGACATGCCTATTTGCGCAGTAGTACAGATTCTGAGTATGTAACTGGGCTGGATGAAATCAGCATTTCTCTTGCTTCCCTGTGCGTAGGGAAGCTCAGTTTTAGTCACAGTAGCTCCCACAAGTGTCTCCTCAGTGTGTTCCCAGTTCCTTAGAAACAGTGTATTTGCTGGGAGAAAAGTGCATTACTGTGTGCTTTCACCGTTCAGCAAATACATGTGTAGAAGCACAGCGCTAGCAGAAACGAACGTTTCTCGACGTTTTCTAACTCAGGGAACAAGTTGCACACTTCTGAGATGCATTTGGGCAACTTTGTCAGAAATGAGTTTTTTGCCTACAGAGACATGCCTATTTGCGCAGTAGTACAGAGTCTGAGTATGTAACTGGGCTTGATGAAATCAGCATTTCTCTTGCTTCCCTGTGCGTAGGGAAGCTCAGTTTTAGTCACAGTAGCTCCCACAAGTGTCTCCTCAGTGTGTTCCCATTTCCTTAGAAACAGTGTATTTGCTGCGAGAAAAGTGCATTACTGTGCGCTTTCACCGTTAAGCAAATACATGTGTAGAAGCACAGCGCCAGCAGAAACGAACGTTTCTCGACGTTTTCTAACTCAGGGAACAAGTTGCACACTTCTGAGATGCATTTGGGCAACTTTGTCAGAAATGAGTTTTTTGCCTACAGAGACATGCCTATTTGCGCAGTAGTACAGAGTCTGAGTATGTAACTGGGCTGGATGAAATCAGCATTTCTCTTGCTTCCCTGTGCGTAGGGAAGCTCAGTTTTAGTCACAGTAGCTCCCACAAGTGTCTCCTCAGTGTGTTCCCATTTCCTTAGAAACAGTGTATTTGCTGGGAGAAAAGTGCATTACTGTGTGCTTTCACCGTTCAGCAAATACATGTGTAGAAGCACAGCGCTAGCAGAAACGAACGTTTCTCGACGTTTTCTAACTCAGGGAACAAGTTGCACACTTCTGAGATGCATTTGGGCAACTTTGTCAGAAATGAGTTTTTTGCCTACAGAGACATGCCTATTTGCGCAGTAGTACAGAGTCTGAGTATGTAACTGGGCTTGATGAAATTAGCATTTCCTATGCTTCCCTGTGCGTAGGGAAGCTCAGTTTTAGTCACAGTAGCTCCCACAAGTGTCTCCTCAGTGTGTTCCCATTTCCTTAGAAACAGTGTATTTGCTGGGAGAAAAGTGCATTACTGTGCGCTTTCACCGTTCAGCAAATACATGTGTAGAAGCACAGCGCCAGCAGAAACGAACGTTTCTCGACGTTTTCTAACTCAGGGAACAAGTTGCACACTTCTGAGATGCATTTGGGCAACTTTGTCAGAAATGAGTTTTTTGCCTACAGAGACATGCCTATTTGCGCAGTCGTACAGATTCTGAGTATGTAACTGGGCTGGATGAAATCAGCATTTCTCTTGCTTCCCTGTGCGTAGGGAAGCTCAGTTTTAGTCACAGTAGCTCCCACAAGTGTCTCCTCAGTGTGTTCCCATTTCCTTAGACACAGTGTATTTGCTGGGTGAAAAGTGCATTACTTTGCGCTTTCACCGATCAGCAAATACATGTGTAGAAGCACAGCGCTAGCAGAAACGAACGTTTCTCGACGTTTTCTAACTCAGGGAACAAGTTGCACACTTCTGAGATGCATTTGGGCAACTTTGTCAGAAATGAGTTTTTTGCCTACAGAGACATGCCTATTTGCGCAGTAGTACAGATTCTGAGTATGTAACTGGGCTGGATGAAATCAGCATTTCTCTTGCTTCCCTGTGCGTAGGGAAGCTCAGTTTTAGTCACAGTAGCTCCCACAAGTGTCTCCTCAGTGTGTTCCCAGTTCCTTAGAAACAGTGTATTTGCTGGGAGAAAAGTGCATTACTGTGTGCTTTCACCGTTCAGCAAATACATGTGTAGAAGCACAGCGCTAGCAGAAACGAACGTTTCTCGACGTTTTCTAACTCAGGGAACAAGTTGCACACTTCTGAGATGCATTTGGGCAACTTTGTCAGAAATGAGTTTTTTGCCTACAGAGACATGCCTATTTGCGCAGTAGTACAGAGTCTGAGTATGTAACTGGGCTTGATGAAATTAGCATTTCTTATGCTTCCCTGTGCGTAGGGAAGCTCAGTTTTAGTCACAGTAGCTCCCACAAGTGTCTCCTCATTGTGTTCCCATTTCCTTAGAAACAGTGTATTTGCTGGGAGAAAAGTGCATTACTGTGCGCTTTCACCGTTCAGCAAATACATGTGTAGAAGCACAGCGCCAGCAGAAACGAACGTTTCTCGACGTTTTCTAACTCAGGGAACAAGTTGCACACTTCTGAGATGCATTTGGGCAACTTTGTCAGAAATGAGTTTTGTGCCTACAGAGACATGCCTATTTTCGCAGTAGTACAGATTCTGAGTATGTAACTGGGCTTGATGAAATCAGCATTTCTCTTGTTCCCTGTGCGTAGGGAAGCTCAGTTTTAGTCACAGTAGCTCCCACAAGTGTCTCCTCAGTGTGTTCCCATTTCCTTAGACACAGTGTATTTGCTGGGAGAAAAGTGCATTACTTTGCGCTTTCACCGTTCAGCAAATACATGTGTAGAAGCACAGCGCTAGCAGAAACGAACGTTTCTCGACGTTTTCTAACTCAGGGAACAAGTTGCACACTTCTGAGATGCATTTGGGCAACTTTGTCAGAAATGAGTTTTTTGCCTACAGAGACATGCCTATTTGCGCAGTAGTACAGATTCTGAGTATGTAACTGGGCTGGATGAAATCAGCATTTCTCTTGCTTCCCTGTGCGTAGGGAAGCTCAGTTTTAGTCACAGTAGCTCCCACAAGTGTCTCCTCAGTGTGTTCCCAGTTCCTTAGAAACAGTGTATTTGCTGGGAGAAAAGTGCATTACTGTGTGCTTTCACCGTTCAGCAAATACATGTGTAGAAGCACAGCGCTAGCAGAAACGAACGTTTCTCGACGTTTTCTAACTCAGGGAACAAGTTGCACACTTCTGAGATGCATTTGGGCAACTTTGTCAGAAATGAGTTTTTTGCCTACAGAGACATGCCTATTTGCGCAGTAGTACAGAGTCTGAGTATGTAACTGGGCTGGATGAAATCAGCATTTCTCTTGCTTCCCTGTGCGTAGGGAAGCTCAGTTTTAGTCACAGTAGCTCCCACAAGTGTCTCCTCATTGTGTTCCCATTTCCTTAGAAACAGTGTATTTGCTGGGAGAAAAGTGCATTACTGTGCGCTTTCACCGTTCAGCAAATACATGTGTAGAAGCACAGCGCCAGCAGAAACGAACGTTTCTCGACGTTTTCTAACTCAGGGAACAAGTTGCACACTTCTGAGATGCATTTGGGCAACTTTGTCAGAAATGAGTTTTTTGCCTGCAGAGACATGCCTATTTGCGCAGTCGTACAGATTCTGAGTATGTAACTGGGCTTGATGAAATCAGCATTTCTCTTGTTCCCTGTGCGTAGGGAAGCTCAGTTTTAGTCACAGTAGCTCCCACAAGTGTCTCCTCAGTGTGTTCCCATTTTATTAGAAACAGTGTATTTGCTGGGAGAAAAGTGCATTACTGTGCGCTTTCACCGTTCAGCAAATACATGTGTAGAAGCACAGCGCTAGCAGAAACGAACGTTTCTCGACGTTTTCTAACTCACGGAACAAGTTGCACACTTCTGAGATGCATTTGGGCAACTTTGTCAGAAATGAGTTTTTTGCCTAAAGAGACATGCCTATTTGCGCAGTAGTACAGATTCTGAGTATGTAACTGGGCTGGATGAAATCAGCATTTCTCTTGCTTCCCTGTGCGTAGGGAAGCTCAGTTTTAGTCACAGTAGCTCCCACAAGTGTCTCCTCAGTGTGTTCCCATTTCCTTAGACACAGTGTATTTGCTGGGAGAAAAGTACATTACTGTGCGCTTTCACCGTTCAGCAAATACATGTGTAGAAGCACAGCGCTAGCAGAAACGAACGTTTCTCGACGTTTTCTAACTCAGGGAACAAATTGCACACTTCTGAGATGCATTTGGGCAAGTTTGTCAGAAATGAGTTTTTTGCCTACAGAGACATGCCTATTTGCGCAGTAGTACAGATTCTGAGTATGTAACTGGGCTGGATGAAATCAGCATTTCTCTTGCTTCCCTGTGCGTAGGGAAGCTCAGTTTTAGTCACAGTAGCTCCCACAAGTGTCTCCTCAGTGTGTTCCCAGTTCCTTAGAAACAGTGTATTTGCTGGGAGAAAAGTGCATTACTGTGTGCTTTCACCGTTCAGCAAATACATGTGTAGAAGCACAGCGCTAGCAGAAACGAACGTTTCTCGACGTTTTCTAACTCAGGGAACAAGTTGCACACTTCTGAGATGCATTTGGGCAACTTTGTCAGAAATGAGTTTTTTGCCTACAGAGACATGCCTATTTGCGCAGTAGTACAGAGTCTGAGTATGTAACTGGGCTTGATGAAATTAACATTTCTTATGCTTCCCTGTGCGTAGGGAAGCTCAGTTTTAGTCACAGTAGCTCCCACAAGTGTCTCCTCATTGTGTTCCCAATTCCTTAGAAACAGTGTATTTGCTGGGAGAAAAGTGCATTACTGTGCGCTTTCACCGTTCAGCAAATACATGTGTAGAAGCACAGCGCCAGCAGAAACGAACGTTTCTCGACGTTTTCTAACTCAGGGAACAAGTTGCACACTTCTGAGATGCATTTGGGCAACTTTGTCAGAAATGAGTTTTTTGCCTACAGAGACATGCCTATTTGCGCAGTAGTACAGATTCTGAGTATGTAACTGGGCTTGATGAAATCAGCATTTCTCTTGCTTCCCTGTGCGTAGGGAAGCTCAGTTTTAGTCACAGTAGCTCCCACAAGTGTCTCCTCAGTGTGTTCCCAGTTCCTTAGAAACAGTGTATTTGCTGGGAGAAAAGTGCATTACTGTGTGCTTTCACCGTTCAGCAAATACATGTGTAGAAGCACAGCGCTAGCAGAAACGAACGTTTCTCGACGTTTTCTAACTCAGGGAACAAGTTGCACACTTCTGAGATGCATTTGGGCAACTTTGTCAGAAATGAGTTTTTTGCCTACAGAGACATGCCTATTTGCGCAGTAGTACAGAGTCTGAGTATGTAACTGGGCTTGATGAAATTAGCATTTCCTATGCTTCCCTGTGCGTAGGGAAGCTCAGTTTTAGTCACAGTAGCTCCCACAAGTGTCTCCTCAGTGTGTTCCCATTTCCTTAGAAACAGTGTATTTGCTGGGAGAAAAGTCCATTACTGTGCGCTTTCACCGTTCAGCAAATACATGTGTAGAAGCACAGCGCCAGCAGAAACGAACGTTTCTCGACGTTTTCTAACTCAGGGAACAAGTTGCACACTTCTGAGATGCATTTGGGCAACTTTGTCAGAAATGAGTTTTTTGCCTACAGAGACATGCCTATTTGCGCAGTCGTACAGATTCTGAGTATGTAACTGGGCTGGATGAAATCAGCATTTCTCTTGCTTCCCTGTGCGTAGGGAAGCTCAGTTTTAGTCACAGTAGCTCCCACAAGTGTCTCCTCAGTGTGTTCCCATTTCCTTAGACACAGTGTATTTGCTGGGTGAAAAGTGCATTACTTTGCGCTTTCACCGTTCAGCAAATACATGTGTAGAAGCACAGCGCTAGCAGAAACGAACGTTTCTCGACGTTTTCTAACTCAGGGAACAAGTTGCACACTTCTGAGATGCATTTGGGCAACTTTGTCAGAAATGAGTTTTTTGCCTACAGAGACATGCCTATTTGCGCAGTAGTACAGATTCTGAGTATGTAACTGGGCTGGATGAAATCAGCATTTCTCTTGCTTCCCTGTGCGTAGGGAAGCTCAGTTTTAGTCACAGTAGCTCCCACAAGTGTCTCCTCAGTGTGTTCCCAGTTCCTTAGAAACAGTGTATTTGCTGGGAGAAAAGTGCATTACTGTGTGCTTTCACCGTTCAGCAAATACATGTGTAGAAGCACAGCGCTAGCAGAAACGAACGTTTCTCGACGTTTTCTAACTCAGGGAACAAGTTGCACACTTCTGAGATGCATTTGGGCAACTTTGTCAGAAATGAGTTTTTTGCCTACAGAGACATGCCTATTTGCGCAGTCGTACAGATTCTGAGTATGTAACTGGGCTTGATGAAATCAGCATTTCTCTTGTTCCCTGTGCGTAGGGAAGCTCAGTTTTAGTCACAGTAGCTCCCACAAGTGTCTCCTCAGTGTGTTCCCATTTTATTAGAAACAGTGTATTTGCCGGGAGAAAAGTGCATTACTGTGCGCTTTCAACGTTCAGCAAATACATGTGTAGAAGCACAGCGCTAGCAGAAACGAACGTTTCTCGACGTTTTCTAACTCACGGAACAAGTTGCACACTTCTGAGATGCATTTGGTCAACTTTGTCAGAAATGAGTTTTTTGCCTAAAGAGACATGCCTATTTGCGCAGTAGTACAGATTCTGAGTATGTAACTGGGCTGGATGAAATCAGCATTTCTCTTGCTTCCCTGTGCGTAGGGAAGCTCAGTTTTAGTCACAGTAGCTCCCACAAGTGTCTCCTCAGTGTGTTCCCATTTCCTTAGACACAGTGTATTTGCTGGGAGAAAAGTGCATTACTGTGCGCTTTCACCGTTCAGCAAATACATGTGTAGAAGCACAGCGCCAGCAGAAACGAACGTTTCTCGACGTTTTCTAACTCAGGGAACAAGTTGCACACTTCTGAGATGCATTTGGGCAACTTTGTCAGAAATGAGTTTTTTGCCTACAGAGACATGCCTATTTGCGCAGTAGTACAGATTCTGAGTATGTAACTGGGCTGGATGAAATCAGCATTTCTCTTGCTTCCCTGTGCGTAGGGAAGCTCAGTTTTAGTCACAGTAGCTCCCACAAGTGTCTCCTCAGTGTGTTCCCAGTTCCTTAGAAACAGTGTATTTGCTGGGAGAAAAGTGCATTACTGTGTGCTTTCACCGTTCAGCAAATACATGTGTAGAAGCACAGCGCTAGCAGAAACGAACGTTTCTCGACGTTTTCTAACTCAGGGAACAAGTTGCACACTTCTGAGATGCATTTGGGCAACTTTGTCAGAAATGAGTTTTTTGCCTACAGAGACATGCCTATTTGCGCAGTCGTACAGATTCTGAGTATGTAACTGGGCTTGATGAAATCAGCATTTCTCTTGTTCCCTGTGCGTAGGGAAGCTCAGTTTTAGTCACAGTAGCTCCCACAAGTGTCTCCTCAGTGTGTTCCCATTTTATTAGAAACAGTGTATTTGCTGGGAGAAAAGTGCATTACTGTGCGCTTTCACCGTTCAGCAAATACATGTGTAGAAGCACAGCGCTAGCAGAAACGAACGTTTCTCGACGTTTTCTAACTCACGGAACAAGTTGCACACTTCTGAGATGCATTTGGGCAACTTTGTCAGAAATGAGTTTTTTGCCTAAAGAGACATGCCTATTTGCGCAGTAGTACAGATTCTGAGTATGTAACTGGGCTGGATGAAATCAGCATTTCTCTTGCTTCCCTGTGCGTAGGGAAGCTCAGTTTTAGTCACAGTAGCTCCCACAAGTGTCTCCTCAGTGTGTTCCCATTTCCTTAGACACAGTGTATTTGCTGGGAGAAAAGTGCATTACTGTGCGCTTTCACCGTTCAGCAAATACATGTGTAGAAGCACAGCGCCAGCAGAAACGAACGTTTCTCGACGTTTTCTAACTCAGGGAACAAGTTGCACACTTCTGAGATGCATTTGGGCAACTTTGTCAGAAATGAGTTTTTTGCCTACAGAGACATGCCTCTTTGCGCAGTAGTACAGATTCTGAGTATGTAACTGGGCTTGATGAAATCAGCATTTCTCTTGTTCCCTGTGCGTAGGGAAGCTCAGTTTTAGTCACAGTAGCTCCCACAAGTGTCTCCTCAGTGTGTTCCCATTTTATTAGAAACAGTGTATTTGCTGGGAGAAAAGTGCATTACTGTGCGCTTTCACCGTTCAGCAAATACATGTGTAGAAGCACAGCGCTAGCAGAAACGAACGTTTCTCGACGTTTTCTAACTCACGGAACAAGTTGCACACTTCTGAGATGCATTTGGGCAACTTTGTCAGAAATGAGTTTTTTGCCTAAAGAGACATGCCTATTTGCGCAGTAGTACAGATTCTGAGTATGTAACTGGGCTGGATGAAATCAGCATTTCTCTTGCTTCCCTGTGCGTAGGGAAGCTCAGTTTTAGTCACAGTAGCTCCCACAAGTGTCTCCTCAGTGTGTTCCCATTTCCTTAGACACAGTGTATTTGCTGGGAGAAAAGTACATTACTGTGCGCTTTCACCGTTCAGCAAATACATGTGTAGAAGCACAGCGCTAGCAGAAACGAACGTTTCTCGACGTTTTCTAACTCAGGGAACAAATTGCACACTTCTGAGATGCATTTGGGCAACTTTGTCAGAAATGAGTTTTTTGCCTACAGAGACATGCCTATTTGCGCAGTAGTACAGATTCTGAGTATGTAACTGGGCTGGATGAAATCAGCATTTCTCTTGCTTCCCTGTGCGTAGGGAAGCTCAGTTTTAGTCACAGTAGCTCCCACAAGTGTCTCCTCAGTGTGTTCCCAGTTCCTTAGAAACAGTGTATTTGCTGGGAGAAAAGTGCATTACTGTGTGCTTTCACCGTTCAGCAAATACATGTGTAGAAGCACAGCGCTAGCAGAAACGAACGTTTCTCGATGTTTTCTAACTCAGGGAACAAGTTGCACACTTCTGAGATGCATTTGGGCAACTTTGTCAGAAATGAGTTTTTTGCCTACAGAGACATGCCTATTTGCGCAGTAGTACAGAGTCTGAGTATGTAACTGGGCTTGATGAAATTAACATTTCTTATGCTTCCCTGTGCGTAGGGAAGCTCAGTTTTAGTCACAGTAGCTCCCACAAGTGTCTCCTCATTGTGTTCCCAATTCCTTAGAAACAGTGTATTTGCTGGGAGAAAAGTGCATTACTGTGCGCTTTCACCGTTCAGCAAATACATGTGTAGAAGCACAGCGCCAGCAGAAACGAACGTTTCTCGACGTTTTCTAACTCAGGGAACAAGTTGCACACTTCTGAGATGCATTTGGGCAACTTTGTCAGAAATGAGTTTTTTGCCTACAGAGACATGCCTATTTGCGCAGTAGTACAGATTCTGAGTATGTAACTGGGCTTGATGAAATCAGCATTTCTCTTGCTTCCCTGTGCGTAGGGAAGCTCAGTTTTAGTCACAGTAGCTCCCACAAGTGTCTCCTCAGTGTGTTCCCATTTCCTTAGAAACAGTGTATTTGCTGGGAGAAAAGTGCATTACTGTGTGCTTTCACCGTTCAGCAAATACATGTGTAGAAGCACAGCGCTAGCAGAAACGAACGTTTCTCGACGTTTTCTAACTCAGGGAACAAGTTGCACACTTCTGAGATGCATTTGGGCAACTTTGTCAGAAATGAGTTTTTTGCCTACAGAGACATGCCTATTTGCGCAGTAGTACAGAGTCTGAGTATGTAACTGGGCTTGATGAAATTAGCATTTCCTATGCTTCCCTGTGCATAGGGAAGCTCAGTTTTAGTCACAGTAGCTCCCACAAGTGTCTCCTCAGTGTGTTCCCATTTCCTTAGAAACAGTGTATTTGCTGGGAGAAAAGTGCATTACTGTGCGCTTTCACCGTTCAGCAAATACATGTGTAGAAGCACAGCGCCAGCAGAAACGAACGTTTCTCGACGTTTTCTAACTCAGGGAACAAGTTGCACACTTCTGAGATGCATTTGGGCAACTTTGTCAGAAATGAGTTTTTTGCCTACAGAGACATGCCTATTTGCGCAGTCGTACAGATTCTGAGTATGTAACTGGGCTGGATGAAATCAGCATTTCTCTTGCTTCCCTGTGCGTAGGGAAGCTCAGTTTTAGTCACAGTAGCTCCCACAAGTGTCTCCTCAGTGTGTTCCCATTTCCTTAGACACAGTGTATTTGCTGGGTGAAAAGTGCATTACTTTGCGCTTTCACCGTTCAGCAAATACATGTGTAGAAGCACAGCGCTAGCAGAAACGAACGTTTCTCGACGTTTTCTAACTCAGGGAACAAGTTGCACACTTCTGAGATGCATTTGGGCAACTTTGTCAGAAATGAGTTTTTTGCCTACAGAGACATGCCTATTTGCGCAGTAGTACAGATTCTGAGTATGTAACTGGGCTGGATGAAATCAGCATTTCTCTTGCTTCCCTGTGCGTAGGGAAGCTCAGTTTTAGTCACAGTAGCTCCCACAAGTGTCTCCTCAGTGTGTTCCCAGTTCCTTAGAAACAGTGTATTTGCTGGGAGAAAAGTGCATTACTGTGTGCTTTCACCGTTCAGCAAATACATGTGTAGAAGCACAGCGCTAGCAGAAACGAACGTTTCTCGACGTTTTCTAACTCAGGGAACAAGTTGCACACTTCTGAGATGCATTTGGGCAACTTTGTCAGAAATGAGTTTTTTGCCTACAGAGACATGCCTATTTGCTCAGTCGTACAGATTCTGAGTATGTAACTGGGCTTGATGAAATCAGCATTTCTCTTGTTCCCTGTGCGTAGGGAAGCTCAGTTTTAGTCACAGTAGCTCCCACAAGTGTCTCCTCAGTGTGTTCCCATTTTATTAGAAACAGTGTATTTGCTGGGAGAAAAGTGCATTACTGTGCGCTTTCACCGTTCAGCAAATACATGTGTAGAAGCACAGCGCTAGCAGAAACGAACGTTTCTCGACGTTTTCTACCTCAGGGAACAAGTTGCACACTTCTGAGATGCATTTGGGCAACTTTGTCAGAAATGAGTTTTTTGCCTAAAGAGACATGCCTATTTGCGCAGTAGTACAGATTCTGAGTATGTAACTGGGCTGGATGAAATCAGCATTTCTCTTGCTTCCCTGTGCGTTGGGAAGCTCAGTTTTAGTCACAGTAGCTCCCACAAGTGTCTCCTCAGTGTGTTCCCATTTCCTTAGACACAGTGTATTTGCTGGGAGAAAAGTACATTACTGTGCGTTTTCACCGTTCAGCAAATACATGTGTAGAAGCACAGCGCTAGCAGAAACGAACGTTTCTCGACGTTTTCTAACTCAGGGAACAAATTGCACACTTCTGAGATGCATTTGGGCAACTTTGTCAGAAATGAGTTTTTTGCCTACAGAGACATGCCTATTTGCGCAGTAGTACAGATTCTGAGTATGTAACTGGGCTGGATGAAATCAGCATTTCTCTTGCTTCCCTGTGCGTAGGGAAGCTCAGTTTTAGTCACAGTAGCTCCCACAAGTGTCTCCTCACTGTGTTCCCAGTTCCTTAGAAACAGTGTATTTGCTGGGAGAAAAGTGCATTACTGTGTGCTTTCACCGTTCAGCAAATACATGTGTAGAAGCACAGCGCTAGCAGAAACGAACGTTTCTCGACGTTTTCTAACTCAGGGAACAAGTTGCACACTTCTGAGATGCATTTGGGCAACTTTGTCAGAAATGAGTTTTTTGCCTACAGAGACATGCCTATTTGCGCAGTAGTACAGAGTCTGAGTATGTAACTGGGCTTGATGAAATTAACATTTCTTATGCTTCCCTGTGCGTAGGGAAGCTCAGTTTTAGTCACAGTAGCTCCCACAAGTGTCTCCTCATTGTGTTCCCAATTCCTTAGAAACAGTGTATTTGCTGGGAGAAAAGTGCATTACTGTGCGCTTTCACCGTTCAGCAAATACATGTGTAGAAGCACAGCGCCAGCAGAAACGAACGTTTCTCGACGTTTTCTAACTCAGGGAACAAGTTGCACACTTCTGAGATGCATTTGGGCAACTTTGTCAGAAATGAGTTTTTTGCCTAAAGAGACATGCCTATTTGCGCAGTAGTACAGATTCTGAGTATGTAACTGGGCTGGATGAAATCAGCATTTCTCTTGCTTCCCTGTGCGTAGGGAAGCTCAGTTTTAGTCACAGTAGCTCCCACAAGTGTCTCCTCAGTGTGTTCCCATTTCCTTAGACACAGTGTATTTGCTGGGAGAAAAGTACATTACTGTGCGCTTTCACCGTTCAGCAAATACATGTGTAGAAGCACAGCGCTAGCAGAAACGAACGTTTCTCGACGTTTTCTAACTCAGGGAACAAATTGCACACTTCTGAGATGCATTTGGGCAACTTTGTCAGAAATGAGTTTTTTGCCTACAGAGACATGCCTATTTGCGCAGTAGTACAGATTCTGAGTATGTAACTGGGCTGGATGAAATCAGCATTTCTCTTGCTTCCCTGTGCGTAGGGAAGCTCAGTTTTAGTCACAGTAGCTCCCACAAGTGTCTCCTCACTGTGTTCCCAGTTCCTTAGAAACAGTGTATTTGCTGGGAGAAAAGTGCATTACTGTGTGCTTTCACCGTTCAGCAAATACATGTGTAGAAGCACAGCGCTAGCAGAAACGAACGTTTCTCGACGTTTTCTAACTCAGGGAACAAGTTGCACACTTCTGAGATGCATTTGGGCAACTTTGTCAGAAATGAGTTTTTTGCCTACAGAGACATGCCTATTTGCGCAGTAGTACAGAGTCTGAGTATGTAACTGGGCTTGATGAAATTAACATTTCTTATGCTTCCCTGTGCGTAGGGAAGCTCAGTTTTAGTCACAGTAGCTCCCACAAGTGTCTCCTCATTGTGTTCCCAATTCCTTAGAAACAGTGTATTTGCTGGGAGAAAAGTGCATTACTGTGCGCTTTCACCGTTCAGCAAATACATGTGTAGAAGCACAGCGCTAGCAGAAACGAACGTTTCTCGACGTTTTCTAACTCAGGGAACGAACTGCACACTTCTGAGATGCATTTGGGCAACTTTGTCAGAAATGAGTTTTTTGCCTACAGAGACATGCCTATTTGCTCAGTAGTACAGATTCTGAGTATGTAACTGGGCTTGATGAAATCAGCATTTCTCTTGTTCCCTGTGCGTAGGGAAGCTCAGTTTTAGTCACAGTAGCTCCCACAAGTGTCTCCTCAGTGTGTTCCCATTTTATTAGAAACAGTGTATTTGTTGGGAGAAAAGTGCATTACTGTGCGCTTTCACCGTTCAGCAAATACATGTGTAGAAGCACAGCGCTAGCAGAAACGAACGTTTCTCGACGTTTTCTAACTCAGGGAACAAGTTGCACACTTCTGAGATGCATTTGGGCAACTTTGTCAGAAATGAGTTTTTTGCCTAAGGAGACATGCCTATTTGCGCAGTAGTACAGATTCTGAGTATGTAACTGGGCTGGATGAAATCAGCATTTCTCTTGCTTCCCTGTGCGTAGGGAAGCTCAGTTTTAGTCACAGTAGCTCCCACAAGTGTCTCCTCAGTGTGTTCCCATTTCCTTAGACACAGTGTATTTGCTGGGAGAAAAGTACATTACTGTGCGCTTTCACCGTTCAGCAAATACATGTGTAGAAGCACAGCGCTAGCAGAAACGAACGTTTCTCGACGTTTTCTAACTCAGGGAACAAGTTGCACACTTCTGAGATGCATTTGGGCAACTTTGTCAGAAATGAGTTTTTTGCCTACAGAGACATGCCTATTTGCGCAGTAGTACAGATTCTGAGTATGTAACTGGGCTGGATGAAATCAGCATTTCTCTTGCTTCCCTGTGCGTAGGGAAGCTCAGTTTTAGTCACAGTAGCTCCCACAAGTGTCTCCTCAGTGTGTTCCCAGTTCCTTAGAAACAGTGTATTTGCTGGGAGAAAAGTGCATTACTGTGCGCTTTCACCGTTCAGCAAATACATGTGTAGAAGCACAGCGCTAGCAGAAACGAACGTTTCTCGACGTTTTCTAACTCAGGGAACAAGTTGCACACTTCTGAGATGCATTTGGGCAACTTTGTCAGAAATGAGTTTTTTGCCTACAGAGACATGCCTATTTGCGCAGTAGTACAGAGTCTGAGTATGTAACTGGGCTTGATGAAATTAGCATTTCTTATGCTTCCCTGTGCGTAGGGAAGCTCAGTTTTAGTCACAGTAGCTCCCACAAGTGTCTCCTCATTGTGTTCCCATTTCCTTAGAAACAGTGTATTTGCTGGGAGAAAAGTGCATTACTGTGCGCTTTCACCGTTAAGCAAATACATGTGTAGAAGCACAGCGCCAGCAGAAACGAACGTTTCTCGACGTTTTCTAACTCAGGGAACAAGTTGCACACTTCTGAGATGCATTTGGGCAACTTTGTCAGAAATGAGTTTTTTGCCTACAGAGACATGCCTATTTGCGCAGTAGTACAGATTCTGAGTATGTAACTGGGCTTGATGAAATCAGCATTTCTCTTGCTTCCCTGTGCGTAGGGAAGCTCAGTTTTAGTCACAGTAGCTCCCACAAGTGTCTCCTCAGTGTGTTCCCATTTCCTTAGAAACAGTGTATTTGCTGGGAGAAAAGTGCATTACTGTGCGCTTTCACCGTTCAGCAAATACATGTGTAGAAGCACAGCGCTAGCAGAAACAACCGTTTCTCGACGTTTTCTAACTCAGGGAACGAACTGCACACTTCTGAGATGCATTTGGGCAACTTTGTCAGAAATGAGTTTTTTGCCTACAGAGACATGCCTATTTGCTCAGTAGTACAGATTCTGAGTATGTAACTGGGCTTGATGAAATCAGCATTTCTCTTGTTCCCTGTGCGTAGGGAAGCTCAGTTTTAATCACAGTAGCTCCCACAAGTGTCTCCTCAGTGTGTTCCCATTTTATTAGAAACAGTGTATTTGTTGGGAGAAAAGTGCATTACTGTGCGCTTTCACCGTTCAGCAAATACATGTGTAGAAGCACAGCGCTAGCAGAAACGAACGTTTCTCGACGTTTTCTAACTCAGGGAACAAGTTGCACACTTCTGAGATGCATTTGGGCAACTTTGTCAGAAATGAGTTTTTTGCCTAAAGAGACATGCCTATTTGCGCAGTAGTACAGATTCTGAGTATGTAACTGGGCTGGATGAAATCAGCATTTCTCTTGCTTCCCTGTGCGTAGGGAAGCTCAGTTTTAGTCACAGTAGCTCCCACAAGTGTCTCCTCAGTGTGTTCCCATTTCCTTAGAAACAGTTTATTTGCTGGGAGAAAAGTGCATTACTGTGCGCTTTCACCGTTCAGCAAATACATGTGTAGAAGCACAGCGCTAGCAGAAACGAACGTTTCTCGACGTTTTCTAACTCAGGGAACAAGTTGCACACTTCTGAGATGCATTTGGGCAACTTTGTCAGAAATGAGTTTTTTGCCTACAGAGACATGCCTATTTGCGCAGTAGTACAGAGTCTGAGTATGTATCTGGGCTTGATGAAATTAGCATTTCTTATGCTTCCCTGTGCGTAGGGAAGCTCAGTTTTACTCACAGTAGCTCCCACAAGTGTCTCCTCATTGTGTTCCCATTTCCTTAGAAACAGTGTATTTGCTGGGAGAAAAGTGCATTACTGTGCGCTTTCACCGTTCAGCAAATACATGTGTAGAAGCACAGCGCCAGCAGAAACGAACGTTTCTCGACGTTTTCTAACTCAGGGAACAAGTTGCACACTTCTGAGATGCATTTGGGCAACTTTGTCAGAAATGAGTTTTTTGCCTACAGAGACATGCCTATTTGCGCAGTAGTACAGATTCTGAGTATGTAACTGGGCTTGATGAAATCAGCATTTCTCTTGCTTCCCTGTGCGTAGGGAAGCTCAGTTTTAGTCACAGTAGCTCCCACAAGTGCCTCCTCAGTGTGTTCCCATTTCCTTAGAAACAGTGTATTTGCTGGGAGAAAAGTGCATTAATGTGCGCTTTCACCGTTCAGCATATACATGTGTAGAAGCACAGCGCTAGCAGAAACGAACGTTTCTCGACGTTTTCTAACTCAGGGAACAAGTTGCACACTTCTGAGATGCATTTGGGCAACTTTGTCAGAAATGAGTTTTTTGCCTACAGAGACATGCCTATTTGCGCATTAGTACAGATTCTGAGTATGTAACTGGGCTTGATGAAATCAGCATTTCTCTTGCTTCCCTGTGCGTAGGGAAGCTCAGTTTTAGTCACAGTAGCTCCCACAAGTGTCTCCTCAGTGTGTTCCCATTTCCTTAGAAACAGTGTATTTGCTGGGAGAAAAGTGCATTACTGTGCGCTTTCACCGTTCAGCAAATACATGTGTAGAAGCACAGCGCTAGCAGAAGCGAACGTTTCTCGACGTTTTCTAACTCAGGGAACAAGTTGCACACTTCTGAGATGCATTTGGGCAACTTTGTCAGAAATGAGTTTTTTGCCTACAGAGACATGCCTATTTGCGCAGTAGTACAGAGTCTGAGTATGTAACTGGGCTTGATGAAATTAACATTTCTTATGCTTCCCTGTGCGTAGGGAAGCTCAGTTTTAGTCACAGTAGCTCCCACAAGTGTCTCCTCATTGTGTTCCCAATTCCTTAGAAACAGTGTATTTGCTGGGAGAAAAGTGCATTACTGTGCGCTTTCACCGTTCAGCAAATACATGTGTAGAAGCACAGCGCTAGCAGAAACGAACGTTTCTCGACGTTTTCTAACTCAGGGAACGAACTGCACACTTCTGAGATGCATTTGGGCAACTTTGTCAGAAATGAGTTTTTTGCCTACAGAGACATGCCTATTTGCTCAGTAGTACAGATTCTGAGTATGTAACTGGGCTTGATGAAATCAGCATTTCTCTTGTTCCCTGTGCGTAGGGAAGCTCAGTTTTAGTCACAGTAGCTCCCACAAGTGTCTCCTCAGTGTGTTCCCATTTTATTAGAAACAGTGTATTTGTTGGGAGAAAAGTGCATTACTGTGCGCTTTCACCGTTCAGCAAATACATGTGTAGAAGCACAGCGCTAGCAGAAACGAACGTTTCTCGACGTTTTCTAACTCAGGGAACAAGTTGCACACTTCTGAGATGCATTTGGGCAACTTTGTCAGAAATGAGTTTTTTGCCTAAAGAGACATGCCTATTTGCGCAGTAGTACAGATTCTGAGTATGTAACTGGGCTGGATGAAATCAGCATTTCTCTTGCTTCCCTGTGCGTAGGGAAGCTCAGTTTTAGTCACAGTAGCTCCCACAAGTGTCTCCTCAGTGTGTTCCCATTTCCTTAGACACAGTGTATTTGCTGGGAGAAAAGTACATTACTGTGCGCTTTCACCGTTCAGCAAATACATGTGTAGAAGCACAGCGCTAGCAGAAACGAACGTTTCTCGACGTTTTCTAACTCAGGGAACAAGTTGCACACTTCTGAGATGCATTTGGGCAACTTTGTCAGAAATGAGTTTTTTGCCTACAGAGACATGCCTATTTGCGCAGTAGTACAGATTCTGAGTATGTAACTGGGCTGGATGAAATCAGCATTTCTCTTGCTTCCCTGTGCGTAGGGAAGCTCAGTTTTAGTCACAGTAGCTCCCACAAGTGTCTCCTCAGTGTGTTCCCAGTTCCTTAGAAACAGTGTATTTGCTGGGAGAAAAGTGCATTACTGTGCGCTTTCACCGTTCAGCAAATACATGTGTAGAAGCACAGCGCTAGCAGAAACGAACGTTTCTCGACGTTTTCTAACTCAGGGAACAAGTTGCACACTTCTGAGATGCATTTGGGCAACTTTGTCAGAAATGAGTTTTTTGCCTACAGAGACATGCCTATTTGCGCAGTAGTACAGAGTCTGAGTATGTAACTGGGCTTGATGAAATTAGCATTTCTTATGCTTCCCTGTGCGTAGGGAAGCTCAGTTTTAGTCACAGTAGCTCCCACAAGTGTCTCCTCATTGTGTTCCCATTTCCTTAGAAACAGTGTATTTGCTGGGAGAAAAGTGCATTACTGTGCGCTTTCACCGTTAAGCAAATACATGTGTAGAAGCACAGCGCCAGCAGAAACGAACGTTTCTCGACGTTTTCTAACTCAGGGAACAAGTTGCACACTTCTGAGATGCATTTGGGCAACTTTGTCAGAAATGAGTTTTTTGCCTACAGAGACATGCCTATTTGCGCAGTAGTACAGATTCTGAGTATGTAACTGGGCTTGATGAAATCAGCATTTCTCTTGCTTCCCTGTGCGTAGGGAAGCTCAGTTTTAGTCACAGTAGCTCCCACAAGTGTCTCCTCAGTGTGTTCCCATTTCCTTAGAAACAGTGTATTTGCTGGGAGAAAAGTGCATTACTGTGCGCTTTCACCGTTCAGCAAATACATGTGTAGAAGCACAGCGCTAGCAGAAACAACCGTTTCTCGACGTTTTCTAACTCAGGGAACGAACTGCACACTTCTGAGATGCATTTGGGCAACTTTGTCAGAAATGAGTTTTTTGCCTACAGAGACATGCCTATTTGCTCAGTAGTACAGATTCTGAGTATGTAACTGGGCTTGATGAAATCAGCATTTCTCTTGTTCCCTGTGCGTAGGGAAGCTCAGTTTTAATCACAGTAGCTCCCACAAGTGTCTCCTCAGTGTGTTCCCATTTTATTAGAAACAGTGTATTTGTTGGGAGAAAAGTGCATTACTGTGCGCTTTCACCGTTCAGCAAATACATGTGTAGAAGCACAGCGCTAGCAGAAACGAACGTTTCTCGACGTTTTCTAACTCAGGGAACAAGTTGCACACTTCTGAGATGCATTTGGGCAACTTTGTCAGAAATGAGTTTTTTGCCTAAAGAGACATGCCTATTTGCGCAGTAGTACAGATTCTGAGTATGTAACTGGGCTGGATGAAATCAGCATTTCTCTTGCTTCCCTGTGCGTAGGGAAGCTCAGTTTTAGTCACAGTAGCTCCCACAAGTGTCTCCTCAGTGTGTTCCCATTTCCTTAGAAACAGTTTATTTGCTGGGAGAAAAGTGCATTACTGTGCGCTTTCACCGTTCAGCAAATACATGTGTAGAAGCACAGCGCTAGCAGAAACGAACGTTTCTCGACGTTTTCTAACTCAGGGAACAAGTTGCACACTTCTGAGATGCATTTGGGCAACTTTGTCAGAAATGAGTTTTTTGCCTACAGAGACATGCCTATTTGCGCAGTAGTACAGAGTCTGAGTATGTATCTGGGCTTGATGAAATTAGCATTTCTTATGCTTCCCTGTGCGTAGGGAAGCTCAGTTTTACTCACAGTAGCTCCCACAAGTGTCTCCTCATTGTGTTCCCATTTCCTTAGAAACAGTGTATTTGCTGGGAGAAAAGTGCATTACTGTGCGCTTTCACCGTTCAGCAAATACATGTGTAGAAGCACAGCGCTAGCAGAAACAAACGTTTCTCGACGTTTTCTAACTCAGGGAACAAGTTGCACACTTCTGAGATGCATTTGGGCAACTTTGTCAGAAATGAGTTTTTTGCCTACAGAGACATGCCTATTTGCGCAGTAGTACAGATTCTGAGTATGTAACTGGGCTTGATGAAATCAGCATTTCTCTTGCTTCCCTGTGCGTAGGGAAGCTCAGTTTTAGTCACAGTAGCTCCCACAAGTGCCTCCTCAGTGTGTTCCCATTTCCTTAGAAACAGTGTATTTGCTGGGAGAAAAGTGCATTAATGTGCGCTTTCACCGTTCAGCATATACATGTGTAGAAGCACAGCGCTAGCAGAAACGAACGTTTCTCGACGTTTTCTAACTCAGGGAACAAGTTGCACACTTCTGAGATGCATTTGGGCAACTTTGTCAGAAATGAGTTTTTTGCCTACAGAGACATGCCTATTTGCGCATTAGTACAGATTCTGAGTATGTAACTGGGCTTGATGAAATCAGCATTTCTCTTGCTTCCCTGTGCGTAGGGAAGCTCAGTTTTAGTCACAGTAGCTCCCACAAGTGTCTCCTCAGTGTGTTCCCATTTCCTTAGAAACAGTGTATTTGCTGGGAGAAAAGTGCATTACTGTGCGCTTTCACCGTTCAGCAAATACATGTGTAGAAGCACAGCGCTAGCAGAAGCGAACGTTTCTCGACGTTTTCTAACTCAGGGAACAAGTTGCACACTTCTGAGATGCATTTGGGCAACTTTGTCAGAAATGAGTTTTTTGCCTACAGAGACATGCCTATTTGCGCAGTCGTACAGATTCTGAGTATGTAACTGGGCTGGATGAAATCAGCATTTCTCTTGCTTCCCTGTGCGTAGGGAAGCTCAGTTTTAGTCACAGTAGCTCCCACAAGTGTCTCCTCACTGTGTTCCCATTTCCTTAGACACAGTGTATTTGCTGGGTGAAAAGTGCATTACTTTGCGCTTTCACCGTTCAGCAAATACATGTGTAGAAGCACAGCGCTAGCAGAAACGAACGTTTCTCGACGTTTTCTAACTCAGGGAACAAGTTGCACACTTCTGAGATGCATTTGGGCAACTTTGTCAGAAATGAGTTTTTTGCCTACAGAGACATGCCTATTTGCGCAGTAGTACAGATTCTGAGTATGTAACTGGGCTGGATGAAATCAGCATTTCTCTTGCTTCCCTGTGCGTAGGGAAGCTCAGTTTTAGTCACAGTAGCTCCCACAAGTGTCTCCTCAGTGTGTTCCCAGTTCCTTAGAAACAGTGTATTTGCTGGGAGAAAAGTGCATTACTGTGTGCTTTCACCGTTCAGCAAATACATGTGTAGAAGCACAGCGCTAGCAGAAACGAACGTTTCTCGACGTTTTCTAACTCAGGGAACAAGTTGCACACTTCTGAGATGCATTTGGGCAACTTTGTCAGAAATGAGTTTTTTGCCTACAGAGACATGCCTATTTGCGCAGTCGTACAGATTCTGAGTATGTAACTGGGCTGGATGAAATCAGCATTTCTCTTGCTTCCCTGTGCGTAGGGAAGCTCAGTTTTAGTCACAGTAGCTCCCACAAGTGTCTCCTCAGTGTGTTCCCATTTTATTAGAAACAGTGTATTTGCTGGGAGAAAAGTGCATTACTGTGCGCTTTCACCGTTCAGCAAATACATGTGTAGAAGCACAGCGCTAGCAGAAACGAACGTTTCTCGACGTTTTCTAACTCACGGAACAAGTTGCACACTTCTGAGATGCATTTGGGCAACTTTGTCAGAAATGAGTTTTTTGCCTAAAGAGACATGCCTATTTGCGCAGTAGTACAGATTCTGAGTATGTAACTGGGCTGGATGAAATCAGCATTTCTCTTGCTTCCCTGTGCGTAGGGAAGCTCAGTTTTAGTCACAGTAGCTCCCACAAGTGTCTCCTCAGTGTGTTCCCATTTCCTTAGACACAGTGTATTTGCTGGGAGAAAAGTACATTACTGTGCGCTTTCACCGTTCAGCAAATACATGTGTAGAAGCACAGCGCTAGCAGAAACGAACGTTTCTCGACGTTTTCTAACTCAGGGAACAAATTGCACACTTCTGAGATGCATTTGGGCAACTTTGTCAGAAATGAGTTTTTTGCCTACAGAGACATGCCTATTTGCGCAGTAGTACAGATTCTGAGTATGTAACTGGGCTGGATGAAATCAGCATTTCTCTTGCTTCCCTGTGCGTAGGGAAGCTCAGTTTTAGTCACAGTAGCTCCCACAAGTGTCTCCTCACTGTGTTCCCAGTTCCTTAGAAACAGTGTATTTGCTGGGAGAAAAGTGCATTACTGTGTGCTTTCACCGTTCAGCA
Organism: Acomys minous; assembly: GCF_964271855.1. Classification (NCBI taxonomy): domain Eukaryota; kingdom Metazoa; phylum Chordata; class Mammalia; order Rodentia; family Muridae; genus Acomys; species Acomys minous. The sequence goes on from NW_028182146.1 coordinate 266,682, forward strand.
AATACATGTGTAGAAGCACAGCGCTAGCAGAAACGAACGTTTCTCGACGTTTTCTAACTCAGGGAACAAGTTGCACACTTCTGAGATGCATTTGGGCAACTTTGTCAGAAATGAGTTTTTTGCCTACAGAGACATGCCTATTTGCGCAGTAGTACAGAGTCTGAGTATGTAACTGGGCTTGATGAAATTAACATTTCTTATGCTTCCCTGTGCGTAGGGAAGCTCAGTTTTAGTCACAGTAGCTCCCACAAGTGTCTCCTCATTGTGTTCCCAATTCCTTAGAAACAGTGTATTTGCTGGGAGAAAAGTGCATTACTGTGCGCTTTCACCGTTCAGCAAATACATGTGTAGAAGCACAGCGCCAGCAGAAACGAACGTTTCTCGACGTTTTCTAACTCAGGGAACAAGTTGCACACTTCTGAGATGCATTTGGGCAACTTTGTCAGAAATGAGTTTTTTGCCTAAAGAGACATGCCTATTTGCGCAGTAGTACAGATTCTGAGTATGTAACTGGGCTGGATGAAATCAGCATTTCTCTTGCTTCCCTGTGCGTAGGGAAGCTCAGTTTTAGTCACAGTAGCTCCCACAAGTGTCTCCTCAGTGTGTTCCCATTTCCTTAGACACAGTGTATTTGCTGGGAGAAAAGTACATTACTGTGCGCTTTCACCGTTCAGCAAATACATGTGTAGAAGCACAGCGCTAGCAGAAACGAACGTTTCTCGACGTTTTCTAACTCAGGGAACAAATTGCACACTTCTGAGATGCATTTGGGCAACTTTGTCAGAAATGAGTTTTTTGCCTACAGAGACATGCCTATTTGCGCAGTAGTACAGAGTCTGAGTATGTAACTGGGCTTGATGAAATTAGCATTTCCTATGCTTCCCTGTGCGTAGGGAAGCTCAGTTTTAGTCACAGTAGCTCCCACAAGTGTCTCCTCAGTGTGTTCCCATTTCCTTAGAAACAGTGTATTTGCTGGGAGAAAAGTGCATTACTGTGCGCTTTCACCGTTCAGCAAATACATGTGTAGAAGCACAGCGCTAGCAGAAACAACCGTTTCTCGACGTTTTCTAACTCAGGGAACGAACTGCACACTTCTGAGATGCATTTGGGCAACTTTGTCAGAAATGAGTTTTTTGCCTACAGAGACATGCCTATTTGCTCAGTAGTACAGATTCTGAGTACGTAACTGGGCTTGATGAAATCAGCATTTCTCTTGTTCCCTGTGCGTAGGGAAGCTCAGTTTTAGTCACAGTAGCTCCCACAAGTGTCTCCTCAGTGTGTTCCCATTTCCTTAGAAACAGTGTATTTGCTGGGAGAAAAGTACATTACTGTGCGCTTTCACCGTTCAGCAAATACATGTGTAGAAGCACAGCGCCAGCAGAAACGAACGTTTCTCGACGTTTTCTAACTCAGGGAACAAGTTGCACACTTCTGAGATGCATTTGGTCAACTTTGTCAGAAATGAGTTTTTTGCCTACAGAGACATGCCTATTTGCGCAGTAGTACAGATTCTGAGTATGTAACTGGGCTTGATGAAATCAGCATTTCTCTTGCTTCCCTGTGCGTAGGGAAGCTCAGTTTTAGTCACAGTAGCTCCCACAAGTGTCTCCTCAGTGTGTTCCCATTTCCTTAGAAACAGTGTATTTGCTGGGAGAAAAGTGCATTACTGTGCGCTTTCACCGTTCAGCAAATACATGTGTAGAAGCACAGCGCTAGCAGAAACAACCGTTTCTCGACGTTTTCTAACTCAGGGAACGAACTGCTCACTTCTGAGATGCATTTGGGCAACTTTGTCAGAAATGAGTTTTTTGCCTACAGAGACATGCCTATTTGCTCAGTAGTACAGATTCTGAGTATGTAACTGGGCTTGATGAAATCAGCATTTCTCTTGTTCCCTGTGCGTAGGGAAGCTCAGTTTTAGTCACAGTAGCTCCCACAAGTGTCTCCTCAGTGTGTTCCCATTTTATTAGAAACAGTGTATTTGTTGGGAGAAAAGTGCATTACTGTGCGCTTTCACCGTTCAGCAAATACATGTGTAGAAGCACAGCGCTAGCAGAAACGAACGTTTCTCGATGTTTTCTAACTCAGGGAACAAGTTGCACACTTCTGAGATGCATTTGGGCAACTTTGTCAGAAATGAGTTTTTTGCCTAAAGAGACATGCCTATTTGCGCAGTAGTACAGATTCTGAGTATGTAACTGGGCTGGATGAAATCAGCATTTCTCTTGCTTCCCTGTGCGTAGGGAAGCTCAGTTTTAGTCACAGTAGCTCCCACAAGTGTCTCCTCAGTGTGTTCCCATTTCCTTAGACACAGTGTATTTGCTGGGAGAAAAGTACATTACTGTGCGCTTTCACCGTTCAGCAAATACATGTGTAGAAGCACAGCGCTAGCAGAAACGAACGTTTCTCGACGTTTTCTAACTCAGGGAACAAGTTGCACACTTCTGAGATGCATTTGGGCAACTTTTTCAGAAATGAGTTTTTTGCCTACAGAGACATGCCTATTTGCGCAGTAGTACAGATTCTGAGTATGTAACTGGGCTGGATGAAATCAGCATTTCTCTTGCTTCCCTGTGCGTAGGGAAGCTCAGTTTTAGTCACAGTAGCTCCCACAAGTGTCTCCTCAGTGTGTTCCCAGTTCCTTAGAAACAGTGTATTTGCTGGGAGAAAAGTGCATTACTGTGCGCTTTCACCGTTCAGCAAATACATGTGTAGAAGCACAGCGCTAGCAGAAACGAACGTTTCTCGACGTTTTCTAACTCAGGGAACAAGTTGCACACTTCTGAGATGCATTTGGGCAACTTTGTCAGAAATGAGTTTTTTGCCTACAGAGACATGCCTATTTGCGCAGTAGTACAGAGTCTGAGTATGTATCTGAGCTTGATGAAATTAGCATTTCTTATGCTTCCCTGTGCGTAGGGAAGCTCAGTTTTACTCACAGTAGCTCCCACAAGTGTCTCCTCATTGTGTTCCCATTTCCTTAGAAACAGTGTATTTGCTGGGAGAAAAGTGCATTACTGTGCGCTTTCACCGTTCAGCAAATACATGTGTAGAAGCACAGCGCTAGCAGAAACAACCGTTTCTCGACGTTTTCTAACTCAGGGAACAAGTTGCACACTTCTGAGATGCATTTGGGCAACTTTGTCAGAAATGAGTTTTTTGCCTACAGAGACATGCCTATTTGCGCAGTAGTACAGATTCTGAGTATGTAACTGGGCTTGATGAAATCAGCATTTCTCTTGCTTCCCTGTGCGTAGGGAAGCTCAGTTTTAGTCACAGTAGCTCCCACAAGTGTCTCCTCAGTGTGTTCCCATTTCCTTAGAAACAGTGTATTTGCTGGGAGAAAAGTGCATTACTGTGCGCTTTCACCGTTCAGCAAATACATGTGTAGAAGCACAGCGCTAGCAGAAACAACCGTTTCTCGACGTTTTCTAACTCAGGGACCGAACTGCACACTTCTGAGATGCATTTGGGCAACTTTGTCAGAAATGAGTTTTTTGCCTACAGAGACATGCCTATTTGCTCAGTAGTACAGATTCTGAGTATGTAACTGGGCTTGATGAAATCAGCATTTCTCTTGTTCCCTGTGCGTAGGGAAGCTCAGTTTTAGTCACAGTAGCTCCCACAAGTGTCTCCTCAGTGTGTTCCCATTTTATTAGAAACAGTGTATTTGCTGCGAGAAAAGTGCATTACTGTGCGCTTTCACCGTTCAGCAAATACATGTGTAGAAGCACAGCGCTAGCAGAAACGAACGTTTCTCGACGTTTTCTAACTCAGGGAACAAGTTGCACACTTCTGAGATGCATTTGGGCAACTTTGTCAGAAATGAGTTTTTTGCCTACAGAGACATGCCTATTTGCGCAGTCGTACAGATTCTGAGTATGTAACTGGGCTTGATGAAATCAGCATTTCTCTTGCTTCCCTGTGCGTAGGGAAGCTCAGTTTTAGTCACAGTAGCTCCCACAAGTGTCTCCTCAGTGTGTTCCCATTTCCTTAGAAACAGTGGATTTGCTGCGAGAAAAGTGCATTACTGTGCGCTTTCACCGTTCAGCAAATACATGTGTAGAAGCACAGCGCCAGCAGAAACGAACGTTTCTCGACGTTTTCTAACTCAGGGAACAAGTTGCACACTTCTGAGATGCATTTGGGCAACTTTGTCAGAAATGAGTTTTTTGCCTACAGAGACATGCCTATTTGCGCAGTAGTACAGATTCTGAGTATGTAACTGGGCTTGATGAAATCAGCATTTCTCTTGCTTCCCTGTGCGTAGGGAAGCTCAGTTTTAGTCACAGTAGCTCCCACAAGTGTCTCCTCAGTGTGTTCCCATTTCCTTAGAAACAGTGTATTTGCTGGGAGAAAAGTGCATTACTGTGCGCTTTCACCGTTCAGCAAATACATGTGTAGAAGCACAGCGCTAGCAGAAACAACCGTTTCTCGACGTTTTCTAACTCAGGGAACGAACTGCACACTTCTGAGATGCATTTGGGCAACTTTGTCAGAAATGAGTTTTTTGCCTACAGAGACATGCCTATTTGCTCAGTAGTACAGATTCTGAGTATGTAACTGGGCTTGATGAAATCAGCATTTCTCTTGTTCCCTGTGCGTAGGGAAGCTCAGTTTTAGTCACAGTAGCTCCCACAAGTGTCTCCTCAGTGTGTTCCCATTTTATTAGAAACAGTGTATTTGTTGGGAGAAAAGTGCATTACTGTGCGCTTTCACCGTTCAGCAAATACATGTGTAGAAGCACAGCGCTAGCAGAAACGAACGTTTCTCGACGTTTTCTAACTCAGGGAACAAGTTGCACACTTCTGAGATGCATTTGGGCAACTTTGTCAGAAATGAGTTTTTTGCCTAAGGAGACATGCCTATTTGCGCAGTAGTACAGATTCTGAGTATGTAACTGGGCTGGATGAAATCAGCATTTCTCTTGCTTCCCTGTGCGTAGGGAAGCTCAGTTTTAGTCACAGTAGCTCCCACAAGTGTCTCCTCAGTGTGTTCCCATTTCCTTAGACACAGTGTATTTGCTGGGAGAAAAGTACATTACTGTGCGCTTTCACCGTTCAGCAAATACATGTGTAGAAGCACAGCGCTAGCAGAAACGAACGTTTCTCGACGTTTTCTAACTCAGGGAACAAGTTGCACACTTCTGAGATGCATTTGGGCAACTTTGTCAGAAATGAGTTTTTTGCCTACAGAGACATGCCTATTTGCGCAGTAGTACAGATTCTGAGTATGTAACTGGGCTGGATGAAATCAGCATTTCTCTTGCTTCCCTGTGCGTAGGGAAGCTCAGTTTTAGTCACAGTAGCTCCCACAAGTGTCTCCTCAGTGTGTTCCCAGTTCCTTAGAAACAGTGTATTTGCTGGGAGAAAAGTGCATTACTGTGCGCTTTCACCGTTCAGCAAATACATGTGTAGAAGCACAGCGCTAGCAGAAACGAACGTTTCTCGACGTTTTCTAACTCAGGGAACAAGTTGCACACTTCTGAGATGCATTTGGGCAACTTTGTCAGAAATGAGTTTTTTGCCTACAGAGACATGCCTATTTGCGCAGTAGTACAGAGTCTGAGTATGTAACTGGGCTTGATGAAATTAGCATTTCTTATGCTTCCCTGTGCGTAGGGAAGCTCAGTTTTAGTCACAGTAGCTCCCACAAGTGTCTCCTCATTGTGTTCCCATTTCCTTAGAAACAGTGTATTTGCTGGGAGAAAAGTGCATTACTGTGCGCTTTCACCGTTCAGCAAATACATGTGTAGAAGCACAGCGCTAGCAGAAACGAACGTTTCTCGACGTTTTCTAACTCAGGGAACGAACTGCACACTTCTGAGATGCATTTGGGCAACTTTGTCAGAAATGAGTTTTTTGCCTACAGAGACATGCCTATTTGCTCAGTAGTACAGATTCTGAGTATGTAACTGGGCTTGATGAAATCAGCATTTCTCTTGTTCCCTGTGCGTAGGGAAGCTCAGTTTTAATCACAGTAGCTCCCACAAGTGTCTCCTCAGTGTGTTCCCATTTTATTAGAAACAGTGTATTTGTTGGGAGAAAAGTGCATTACTGTGCGCTTTCACCGTTCAGCAAATACATGTGTAGAAGCACAGCGCTAGCAGAAACGAACGTTTCTCGACGTTTTCTAACTCAGGGAACAAGTTGCACACTTCTGAGATGCATTTGGGCAACTTTGTCAGAAATGAGTTTTTTGCCTAAAGAGACATGCCTATTTGCGCAGTAGTACAGATTCTGAGTATGTAACTGGGCTGGATGAAATCAGCATTTCTCTTGCTTCCCTGTGCGTAGGGAAGCTCAGTTTTAGTCACAGTAGCTCCCACAAGTGTCTCCTCAGTGTGTTCCCATTTCCTTAGACACAGTGTATTTGCTGGGAGAAAAGTACATTACTGTGCGCTTTCACCGTTCAGCAAATACATGTGTAGAAGCACAGCGCTAGCAGAAACGAACGTTTCTCGACGTTTTCTAACTCAGGGAACAAGTTGCAAACTTCTGAGATGCATTTGGGCAACTTTGTCAGAAATGAGTTTTTTGCCTACAGAGACATGCCTATTTGCGCAGTAGTACAGATTCTGAGTATGTAACTGGGCTGGATGAAATCAGCATTTCTCTTGCTTCCCTGTGCGTAGGGAAGCTCAGTTTTAGTCACAGTAGCTCCCACAAGTGTCTCCTCAGTGTGTTCCCATTTCCTTAGAAACAGTTTATTTGCTGGGAGAAAAGTGCATTACTGTGCGCTTTCACCGTTCAGCAAATACATGTGTAGAAGCACAGCGCTAGCAGAAACGAACGTTTCTCGACGTTTTCTAACTCAGGGAACAAGTTGCACACTTCTGAGATGCATTTGGGCAACTTTGTCAGAAATGAGTTTTTTGCCTACAGAGACATGCCTATTTGCGCAGTAGTACAGAGTCTGAGTATGTATCTGGGCTTGATGAAATTAGCATTTCTTATGCTTCCCTGTGCGTAGGGAAGCTCAGTTTTACTCACAGTAGCTCCCACAAGTGTCTCCTCATTGTGTTCCCATTTCCTTAGAAACAGTGTATTTGCTGGGAGAAAAGTGCATTACTGTGCGCTTTCACCGTTCAGCAAATACATGTGTAGAAGCACAGCGCCAGCAGAAACGAACGTTTCTCGACGTTTTCTAACTCAGGGAACAAGTTGCACACTTCTGAGATGCATTTGGGCAACTTTGTCAGAAATGAGTTTTTTGCCTACAGAGCCATGCCTATTTGCGCAGTAGTACAGATTCTGAGTATGTAACTGGGCTTGATGAAATCAGCATTTCTCTTGCTTCCCTGTGCGTAGGGAAGCTCAGTTTTAGTCACAGTAGCTTCCACAAGTGTCTCCTCAGTGTGTTCCCATTTCCTTAGAAACAGTGTATTTGCTGGGAGAAAAGTGCATTACTGTGCGCTTTCACCGTTCAGCAAATACATGTGTAGAAGCACAGCGCTAGCAGAAACAACCGTTTCTCGACGTTTTCTAACTCAGGGACCGAACTGCACACTTCTGAGATGCATTTGGGCAACTTTGTCAGAAATGAGTTTTTTGCCTACAGAGACATGCCTATTTGCTCAGTAGTACAGATTCTGAGTACGTAACTGGGCTTGATGAAATCAGCATTTCTCTTGTTCCCTGTGCGTAGGGAATCTCAGTTTTAGTCACAGTAGCTCCCACAAGTGTCTCCTCAGTGTGTTTCCATTAACTTAGAAACTGTGTATTTGCTGGGAGAAAAGTGCATTACTGTGCGCTTTCACCGTTCAGCAAATACATGTGTAGAAGCACAGCGCTAGCAGAAACGAACGTTTCTCGACGTTTTCTACCTCAGGGAACAAGTTGCACACTTCTGAGATGCATTTGGGCAACTTTGTCAGAAATGAGTTTTTTGCCTACAGAGACATGCCTATTTGCGCAGTAGTACAGATTCTGAGTATGTAACTGGGCTTGATGAAATCAGCATTTCTCTTGCTTCCCTGTGCCTAGGGAAGCTCAGTTTTAGTCACAGTAGCTCCCACAAGTGTCTCCTCAGTGTGTTCCCATTTCCTTAGAAACAGTGTATTTGCTGGGAGAAAAGTGCATTACTGTGCGCTTTCACCGTTCAGCAAATACATGTGTAGAAGCACAGCGCTAGCAGAAACAACCGTTTCTCGACGTTTTCTAACTCAGGGAACGAACTGCTCACTTCTGAGATGCATTTGGGCAACTTTGTCAGAAATGAGTTTTTTGCCTACAGAGACATGCCTATTTGCTCAGTAGTACAGATTCTGAGTATGTAACTGGGCTTGATGAAATCAGCATTTCTCTTGTTCCCTGTGCGTAGGGAAGCTCAGTTTTAGTCACAGTAGCTCCCACAAGTGTCTCCTCAGTGTGTTCCCATTTTATTAGAAACAGTGTATTTGTTGGGAGAAAAGTGCATTACTGTGCGCTTTCACCGTTCAGCAAATACATGTGTAGAAGCACAGCGCTAGCAGAAACGAACGTTTCTCGACGTTTTCTAACTCAGGGAACAAGTTGCACACTTCTGAGATGCATTTGGGCAACTTTGTCAGAAATGAGTTTTTTGCCTAAGGAGACATGCCTATTTGCGCAGTAGTACAGATTCTGAGTATGTAACTGGGCTGGATGAAATCAGCATTTCTCTTGCTTCCCTGTGCGTAGGGAAGCTCAGTTTTAGTCACAGTAGCTCCCACAAGTGTCTCCTCAGTGTGTTCCCATTTCCTTAGACACAGTGTATTTGCTGGGAGAAAAGTACATTACTGTGCGCTTTCACCGTTCAGCAAATACATGTGTAGAAGCACAGCGCTAGCAGAAACGAACGTTTCTCGACGTTTTCTAACTCAGGGAACAAGTTGCACACTTCTGAGATGCATTTGGGCAACTTTGTCAGAAATGAGTTTTTTGCCTACAGAGACATGCCTATTTGCGCAGTAGTACAGATTCTGAGTATGTAACTGGGCTGGATGAAATCAGCATTTCTCTTGCTTCCCTGTGCGTAGGGAAGCTCAGTTTTAGTCACAGTAGCTCCCACAAGTGTCTCCTCAGTGTGTTCCCAGTTCCTTAGAAACAGTGTATTTGCTGGGAGAAAAGTGCATTACTGTGCGCTTTCACCGTTCAGCAAATACATGTGTAGAAGCACAGCGCTAGCAGAAACGAATGTTTCTCGACGTTTTCTAACTCAGGGAACAAGTTGCACACTTCTGAGATGCATTTGGGCAACTTTGTCAGAAATGAGTTTTTTGCCTACAGAGACATGCCTATTTGCGCAGTAGTACAGAGTCTGAGTATGTATCTGGGCTTGATGAAATTAGCATTTCTTATGCTTCCCTGTGCGTAGGGAAGCTCAGTTTTACTCACAGTAGCTCCCACAAGTGTCTCCTCATTGTGTTCCCATTTCCTTAGAACCAGTGTATTTGCTGGGAGAAAAGTGCATTACTGTGCGCTTTCACCGTTCAGCAAATACATGTGTAGAAGCACAGCGCCAGCAGAAACGAACGTTTCTCGACGTTTTCTAACTCAGGGAACAAGTTGCACACTTCTGAGATGCATTTGGGCAACTTTGTCAGAAATGAGTTTTTTGCCTACAGAGCCATGCCTATTTGCGCAGTAGTACAGATTCTGAGTATGTAACTGGGCTTGATGAAATCAGCATTTCTCTTGCTTCCCTGTGCGTAGGGAAGCTCAGTTTTAGTCACAGTAGCTCCCACAAGTGTCTCCTCAGTGTGTTCCCATTTCCTTAGAAACAGTGTATTTGCTGGGAGAAAAGTGCATTACTGTGCGCTTTCACCGTTCAGCAAATACATGTGTAGAAGCACAGCGCTAGCAGAAACAACCGTTTCTCGACGTTTTCTAACTCAGGGACCGAACTGCACACTTCTGAGATGCATTTGGGCAACTTTGTCAGAAATGAGTTTTTTGCCTACAGAGACATGCCTATTTGCTCAGTAGTACAGATTCTGAGTACGTAACTGGGCTTGATGAAATCAGCATTTCTCTTGTTCCCTGTGCGTAGGGAAGCTCAGTTTTAGTCACAGTAGCTCCCACAAGTGTCTCCTCAGTGTGTTCCCATTTTATTAGAAACAGTGTATTTGCTGCGAGAAAAGTGCATTACTGTGCGCTTTCACCGTTCAGCAAATACATGTGTAGAAGCACAGCGCTAGCAGAAACGAACGTTTCTCAACGTTTTCTAACTCAGGGAACAAGTTGCACACTTCTGAGATGCATTTGGGCAACTTTGTCAGAAATGAGTTTTTTGCCTAAAGAGACATGCCTATTTGCGCAGTAGTACAGATTCTGAGTATGTAACTGGGCTTGATGAAATCAGCATTTCTCTTGCTTCCCTGTGCGTAGGGAAGCTCAGTTTTACACACAGTAGCTCCCACAAGTGTCTCCTCAGTGTGTTCCCATTTCCTTAGAAACAGTGCATTTGCTGGGAGAAAAGTGCATTACTGTGCGCTTTCACCGCTCAGCAAATACATGTGTAGAAGCACAGCGCTAGCAGAAACGAACGTTTCTCGACGTTTTCTAACTCAGGGAACGAACTGCACACTTCTGAGATGCATTTGGGCAACTTTGTCAGAAATGAGTTTTTTGCCTACAGAGACATGCCTATTTGCTCAGTAGTACAGATTCTGAGTACGTAACTGGGCTTGATGAAATCAGCATTTCTCTTGTTCCCTGTGCGTAGGGAAGCTCAGTTTTAGTCACAGTAGCTCCCACAAGTGTCTCCTCAGTGTGTTCCCATTTAATTAGAAACAGTGTATTTGCTGGGAGAAAAGTGCATTACTGTGCGCTTTCACCGTTCAGCAAATACATGTGTAGAAGCACAGCGCTAGCAGAAACGAACGTTTCTCGACGTTTTCTAACTCAGGGAACAAGTTGCACACGTCTGAGATGCATTTGGGCAACTTTGTCAGAAATGAGTTTTTTGCCTAAAGAGACATGCCTATTTGCGCAGTAGTACAGATTCTGAGTATGTAACTGGGCTGGATGAAATCAGCATTTCTCTTGCTTCCGTGTGCGTAGGGAAGCTCAGTTTTACACACAGTAGCTCCCACAAGTGTCTCCTCAGTGTGTTCCCATTTCCTTAGAAACAGTGTATTTGCTGGGAGAAAAGTGCATTACTGTACGCTTTCACCGTTCAGCAAATACATGTGTAGAAGCACAGCGCTAGCAGAAACGAACGTTTCTCGACGTTTTCTAACTCAGGGAACAAGTTGCACACTTCTGAGATGCATTTGGGCAACTTTGTCAGAAATGAGTTTTTTGCCTAAAGAGACATGCCTATTTGCGCAGTAGTACAGATTCTGAGTATGTAACTGGGCTTGATGAAATCAGCATTTCTCTTGCTTCCCTGTGCGTAGGGAAGCTCAGTTTTAGTCACAGTAGCTCCCACAAGTGTCTCCTCAGTGTGTTCCCATTTCCTTAGACACAGTGTATTTGCTGGGAGAAAAGTACATTACTGTGCGCTTTCACCGTTCAGCAAATACATGTGTAGAAGCACAGCGCTAGCAGAAACGAACGTTTCTCGACGTTTTCTAACTCAGGGAACAAGTTGCACACTTCTGAGATGCATTTGGGCAACTTTGTCAGAAATGAGTTTTTTGCCTACAGAGACATGCCTATTTGCGCAGTAGTACAGATTCTGAGTATGTAACTGGGCTGGATGAAATCAGCATTTCTCTTGCTTCCCTGTGCGTAGGGAAGCTCAGTTTTAGTCACAGTAGCTCCCACAAGTGTCTCCTCAGTGTGTTCCCAGTTCCTTAGAAACAGTGTATTTGCTGGGAGAAAAGTGCATTACTGTGTGCTTTCACCGTTCAGCATATACATGTGTAGAAGCACAGCGCTAGCAGAAACGAACGTTTCTCGACGTTTTCTAACTCAGGGAACAAGTTGCACACTTCTGAGATGCATTTGGGCAACTTTGTCAGAAATGAGTTTTTTGCCTACAGAGACATGCCTATTTGCGCAGTAGTACAGAGTCTGAGTATGTAACTGGGCTTGATGAAATTAGCATTTCTTATGCTTCCCTGTGCGTAGGGAAGCTCAGTTTTAGTCACAGTAGCTCCCACAAGTGTCTCCTCATTGTGTTCCCATTTCCTTAGAAACAGTGTATTTGCTGGGAGAAAAGTGCATTACTGTGCGCTTTCACCGTTCAGCAAATACATGTGTAGAAGCACAGCGCCAGCAGAAACGAACGTTTCTCGACGTTTTCTAAATCAGGGAACAAGTTGCACACTTCTGAGATGCATTTGGGCAACTTTGTCAGAAATGAGTTTTTTGCCTACAGAGACATGCCTATTTGCGCAGTAGTACAGATACTGAGTATGTAACTGGGCTTGATGAAATCAGCATTTCTCTTGCTTCCCTGTGCGTAGGGAAGCTCAGTTTTAGTCACAGTAGCTCCCACAAGTGTCTCCTCAGTGTGTTCCCAGTTCCTTAGAAACAGTGTATTTGCTGGGAGAAAAGTGCATTACTGTGCGCTTTCACCGTTCAGCAAATACATGTGTAGAAGCACAGCGCTAGCAGAAACAACCGTTTCTCGACGTTTTCTAACTCAGGGAACGAACTGCACACTTCTGAGATGCATTTGGGCAACTTTGTCAGAAATGAGTTTTTTGCCTACAGAGACATGCCTATTTGCTCAGTAGTACAGATTCTGAGTATGTAACTGGGCTTGATGAAATCAGCATTTCTCTTGTTCCCTGTGCGTAGGGAAGCTCATTTTTAGTCACAGTAGCTCCCACAAGTGTCTCCTCAGTGTGTTCCCATTTTATTAGAAACAGTGTATTTGTTGGGAGAAAAGTGCATTACTCTGCGCTTTCACCGTTCAGCAAATACATGTGTAGAAGCACAGAGCTAGCAGAAACGAACGTTTCTCGACGTTTTCTAACTCAGGGAACAAGTTGCACACTTCTGAGATGCATTTGGGCAACTTTGTCAGAAATGAGTTTTTTGCCTAAAGAGACATGCCTATTTGCGCAGTAGTACAGATTCTGAGTATGTAACTGGGCTGGATGAAATCAGCATTTCTCTTGCTTCCCTGTGCGTAGGGAAGCTCAGTTTTAGTCACAGTAGCTCCCACAAGTGTCTCCTCAGTGTGTTCCCATTTCCTTAGACACAGTGTATTTGCTGGGAGAAAAGTACATTACTGTGCGCTTTCACCGTTCAGCAAATACATGTGTAGAAGCACAGCGCTAGCAGAAACGAACGTTTCTCGACGTTTTCTAACTCAGGGAACAAGTTGCACACTTCTGAGATGCATTTGGGCAACTTTGTCAGAAATGAGTTTTTTGCCTACAGAGACATGCCTATTTGCGCAGTAGTACAGATTCTGAGTATGTAACTGGGCTGGATGAAATCAGCATTTCTCTTGCTTCCCTGTGCGTAGGGAAGCTCAGTTTTAGTCACAGTAGCTCCCACAAGTGTCTCCTCAGTGTGTTCCCAGTTCCTTAGAAACAGTGGATTTGCTGGGAGAAAAGTGCATTACTGTGCGCTTTCACCGTTCAGCAAATACATGTGTAGAAGCACAGCGCTAGCAGGAACGAACATTTCTCGACGTTTTCTAACTCAGGGAACAAGTTGCACACTTCTGAGATGCATTTGGGCAACTTTGTCAGAAATGAGTTTTTTGCCTACAGAGACATGCCTATTTGCGCAGTATTACAGATTCTGAGTATGTAACTGGGCTGGATGAAATCAGCATTTCTCTTGCTTCACTGTGCGTAGGGAAGCTCAGTTTTAGTCACTGTAGCTCCCACAAGTGTCTCCTCAGTGTGTTCCCATTTCCTTAGAAACAGTGTATTTGCTGGGTTAAAAGTGCATTACTGTGCGCTTTCACCCTTCAGCAAATACATGTGTAGAAGCACAGCCCTAGCAGAAGAGAACGTTTCTCGACGGTTTCTAACTCAGGGAACAAGTTGCACACTTCTGAGATGCATTTGGGCAACTTTGTCAGAAATGAGTTTTTTGCCTACAGAGACATGCCTATTTGCGCATTAGTACAGATTCTGAGTATGTAACTGGGCTGGATGAAATCAGCATTTCTCTTGCTTCCCTGTGCGTAGGGAAGCTCAGTTTTAGTCACAGTAGCTCCCACAAGTGTCTCCTCAGTGTGTTCCCATTTCCTTAGAAACAGTGTATTCGCTGCGAGAAAAGTGCATTACTGTGCGCTTTCACCGTTCAGCAAATACATGTGTAGAAGCACAGCGCTAGCAGAAACGAATGTTTCTCGACGTTTTCTAACTCAGGGAACAAGTTGCACACTTCTGAGATGCATTTGGGCAACTTTGTCAGAAATGAGTTTTTTGCCTACAGAGACATGCCTATTTGCTCAGTAGTACAGATTCTGAGTATGTAACTGGGCTGGATGAAATCAGCATTTGTCTTGCTTCCCTGTGCGTAGGGAAGCTCAGTTTTAGTCACTGTAGCTCCCACAAGTGTCTCCTCAGTGTGTTCCCATTTCCTTAGAAACAGTGTATTTGCTGGGAGAAAAGTGCATTACTGTGCGCTTTCACCGTTCAGCTAATACATGTGTAGAAGCACAGCGCTAGCAGAAACGAACGTTTCTCGACGTTTTCTAACTCAGGGAACAAGTTGCACACTTCTGAGATGCATTTGGGCAACTTTGTCAGAAATGAGTTTTTTGCCTACAGAGACATGCCTATTTGCGCATTAGTACAGATTCTGAGTATGTAACTGGGCTGGATGAAATCAGCATTTCTCTTGTTCCCTGTGGGTAGGAAACTCAGTTTTAGTCACAGTAGCTCCCACAAGTGTCTCCTCAGTGTGTTCCCATTTCCTTAGAAACAGTGTATTTGCTGGGAGAAAAGTGCATTACTGTGCGCTTTCACCGTTCCGCAAATACATGTGTAGAAGCACAGCGCTAGCAGAAACGAACGTTTCTCGACGTTTTCTAACTCAGGGAACAAGTTGCACACTCTTGAGATGCATTTGGGCAACTTTGTCAGAAATGAGTTTTTTGCCTACAGAGACATGCCTATTTGCTCAGTAGTACAGATTCTGAGTATGTAACTGGGCTTGATGAAATCAGCATTTCTCTTGCTTCCCTGTGCGTAGGGAAGCTCAGTTTTAGTCACAGTAGCTCCCACAAGTGTCTCCTCAGTGTGTTCCCATTTCCTTAGAAACAGTGGATTTGCTGCGAGAAAAGTGCATTACTGTGCGCTTTCACCGATCAGCAAATACATGTGTAGAAGCACAGCGCTAGCAGAAACGAACGTTTCTCGACGTTTTCTAACTCAGGGAACAAGTTGCACACTTCTGAGATGCATTTGGGCAACTTTGTCAGAAATGAGTTTTTTGCCTACAGAGACATGCCTATTTGCGCAGTAGTACAGATTCTGAGTATGTAACTGGGCTTGATGAAATCAGCATTTTTCTTGCTTCCCTGTGCGTAGGGAAGCTCAGTTTTAGTCACAGTAGCTCCCACAAGTGCCTCCTCAGTGTGTTCCCATTTCATTAGAAACAGTGTATTTGCTGGGAGAAAAGTGCATTACTGTGCGCTTTCACCGTTCAGCATATACATGTGTAGAAGCACAGCGCTAGCAGAAAAGAACGTTTCTCGATGGTTTCTAACTCAGGGAACAAGTTGCACACTTCTGAGATGCATTTGGGCAACTTTGTCAGAAATGAGTTTTTTGCCTACAGAGACATGCCTATTTGCGCAGTAGTACAGATTCTGAGTATGTAACTGGGCTTGATGAAATCAGCATTTTTCTTGCTTCCCTGTGCGTAGGGAAGCTCAGTTTTAGTCACAGTAGCTCCCACAAGTGCCTCCTCAGTGTGTTCCCATTTCCTTAGAAACAGTGTATTTGCTGGGAGAAAAGTGCATTACTGTGCGCTTTCACCGTTCAGCATATACATGTGTAGAAGCACAGCGCTAGCAGAAAAGAACGTTTCTCGATGGTTTCTAACTCAGGGAACAAGTTGCACACTTCTGAGATGCATTTGGGCAACTTTGTCAGAAATGAGTTTTTTGCCTACAGAGACATGCCTATTTGCGCATTAGTACAGATTCTGAGTATGTAACTGGGCTGGATGAAATCAGCATTTCTCTTGCTTCCCTGTGCGTAGGGAAGCTCAGTTTTAGTCACAGTAGCTCCCAAAAGTGTCTCCTCAGTGTGTTCCCATTTCCTTAGAAACAGTGTATTTGCTGGGAGAAAAGTGCATTACTGTGCGCTTTCACCGTTCAGCAAATACATGTGTAGAAGCACAGCGCTAGCAGAAGCGAACGTTTCTGGATGTTTTCTAACTCAGGGAACAAGTTGCACACTTCTGAGATGCATTTGGGCAACTTTGTCAGAAATGAGTTTTTTGCCTACAGAGACATGCCTATTTGCGCATTAGTACAGATTCTGAGTATGTAACTAGGCTGGACGAAATCAGCATTTCTCTTGCTTCCCTGTGCGTAGGGAAGCTCAGTTTTAGTCACAGTAGCTCCCACAATTGTCTCCTCAGTGTGTTCCCATTTCCTTAGAAACAGTGTATTTGCTGGGAGAAAAGTGCATTACTGTGCGCTTTCACCGTTCAGCAAATACATGTGTAGAAGCACAGCGCTAGCAGAAACGAACGTTTCTCGACGGTTTCTAACTCAGGGAACAAGTTGCACACTTCTGAGATGCATTTGGGCAACTTTGTCAGAAATGAGTTTTTTGCCAACAGAGACATGCCTATTTGTGCATTAGTACAGATTCTGAGTATGTAACTAGGCTGGATGAAATCAGCATTTCTCTTGCTTCCCTGTGCATAGGGAAGCTCAGTTTTAGTCACAGTAGCTCCCACAAGTGTCTCCTCAGTGTGTTCCCATTTCCTTAGAAACAGTGTATTTGCTGGGAGAAAAGTACATTACTGTGCGCTTTCACCGTTCAGCAAATACATGTGTAGAAGCACAGCGCTAGCAGAAGCGAATGTTTCTCGACGTTTTCTAACTCAGGGAACAAGTTGCACACTTCTGAGATGCATTTGGGCAACTTTGTCAGAAATGAGTTTTTTGCCTACAGAGACATGCCTATTTGCGCATTAGTACAGATTCTGAGTATGTAACTGGGCTTGATGAAATCAGCATTTCTCTTGCTTCCCTCTGCGTAGGGAAGCTCAGTTTTAGTCACAGTAGCTCCCACAAGTGTCTCCTCAGTGTGTTCCCATTTCGTTAGAAACAGTGTATTTGCTGGGAGAAAAGTGCATTACTGTGCGCTTTCACCGTTCAGCAAATACATGTGTAGAAGCACAGCGCTAGCAGAATCTAACGTTTCTCGACGTTTTCTAACTCAGGGAACAAGTTGCACACTTCTGAGATGCATTTGGGCAACTTTGTCAGAAATGAGTTTTTTGCCTACAGAGACATGCCTATTTGCGCATTAGTACAGATTCTGAGTATGTAACTGGGCTTGATAAAATCAGCATTTCTCTTGCTTCCCTGTGCGTAGGGAAGCTCAGTTTTAGTCACAGTAGCTCCCACAAGTGTCTCCTCAGTGTGTTCCCATTTCCTTAGAAACAGTGTATTTGCTGGGAGAAAAGTGCATTACTGTGCGCTTTCACCGTTCAGCAAATACATGTGTAGAAGCACAGCGCTAGCAGAAACGAACGTTTCTCGACGTTTTCTAACTCAGGGAACAAGTTGCACACTTCTGAGATGCATTTGGGCAACTTTGTCAGAAATGAGTTTTTTGCCTACAGAGACATGCCTATTTGCTCAGTAGTACAGATTCTGAGTATGTAACTGGGCTTGATGAAATCAGCATTTCTCTTGCTTCCCTGTGCGTAGGGAAGCTCAGTTTTAGTCACTGTAGCTCCCACAAGTGTCTCCTCAGTGTGTTCCCATTTCCTTAGAAACAGTGTATTTGCTGGGAGAAAAGTGCATTACCGTGCGCTTTCACCGTTCAGCTAATACATGTGTAGAAGCACAGCGCTAGCAGAAACGAACGTTTCTCGACGTTTTCTAACTCAGGGAACAAGTTGCACACTTCTGAGATGCATTTGGGCAACTTTGTCAGAAATGAGTTTTTTGCCTACAGAGACATGCCTATTTGCTCAGTAGTACAGATTCTGAGTATGTAACTGGGCTTGATGAAATCAGCATTTCTCTTGCTTCCCTGTGCGTAGGGAAGCTCAGTTTTAGTCACTGTAGCTCCCACAAGTGTCTCCTCAGTGTGTTCCCATTTCCTTAGAAACAGTGTATTTGCTGGGAGAAAAGTGCATTACTGTGCGCTTTCACCGTTCAGCTAATACATGTGTAGAAGCACAGCGCTAGCAGAAACGAACGTTTCTCGACGTTTTCTAACTCAGGGAACAAGTTGCACACTTCTGAGATGCATTTGGGCAACTTTGTCAGAAATGAGTTTTTTGCCTACAGAGACATGCCTATTTGCGCATTAGTACAGATTCTGAGTATGTAACTGGGCTGGATGAAATCAGCATTTCTCTTGTTCCCTGTGGGTAGGAAACTCAGTTTTAGTCACAGTAGCTCCCACAAGTGTCTCCTCAGTGTGTTCCCATTTCCTTAGAAACAGTGTATTTGCTGGGAGAAAAGTGCATTACTGTGCGCTTTCACCGTTCCGCAAATACATGTGTAGAAGCACAGCGCTAGCAGAAACGAACGTTTCTCGACGTTTTCTAACTCAGGGAACAAGTTGCACACTCTTGAGATGCATTTGGGCAACTTTGTCAGAAATGAGTTTTTTGCCTACAGAGACATGCCTATTTGCTCAGTAGTACAGATTCTGAGTATGTAACTGGGCTTGATGAAATCAGCATTTCTCTTGCTTCCCTGTGCGTAGGGAAGCTCAGTTTTAGTCACAGTAGCTCCCACAAGTGTCTCCTCAGTGTGTTCCCATTTCCTTAGAAACAGTGGATTTGCTGCGAGAAAAGTGCATTACTGTGCGCTTTCACCGATCAGCAAATACATGTGTAGAAGCACAGCGCTAGCAGAAACGAACGTTTCTCGACGTTTTCTAACTCAGGGAACAAGTTGCACACTTCTGAGATGCATTTGGGCAACTTTGTCAGAAATGAGTTTTTTGCCTACAGAGACATGCCTATTTGCGCAGTAGTACAGATTCTGAGTATGTAACTGGGCTTGATGAAATCAGCATTTTTCTTGCTTCCCTGTGCGTAGGGAAGCTCAGTTTTAGTCACAGTAGCTCCCACAAGTGCCTCCTCAGTGTGTTCCCATTTCCTTAGAAACAGTGTATTTGCTGGGAGAAAAGTGCATTACTGTGCGCTTTCACCGTTCAGCATATACATGTGTAGAAGCACAGCGCTAGCAGAAAAGAACGTTTCTCGATGGTTTCTAACTCAGGGAACAAGTTGCACACTTCTGAGATGCATTTGGGCAACTTTGTCAGAAATGAGTTTTTTGCCTACAGAGACATGCCTATTTGCGCAGTAGTACAGATTCTGAGTATGTAACTGGGCTTGATGAAATCAGCATTTTTCTTGCTTCCCTGTGCGTAGGGAAGCTCAGTTTTAGTCACAGTAGCTCCCACAAGTGCCTCCTCAGTGTGTTCCCATTTCCTTAGAAACAGTGTATTTGCTGGGAGAAAAGTGCATTACTGTGCGCTTTCACCGTTCAGCATATACATGTGTAGAAGCACAGCGCTAGCAGAAAAGAACGTTTCTCGATGGTTTCTAACTCAGGGAACAAGTTGCACACTTCTGAGATGCATTTGGGCAACTTTGTCAGAAATGAGTTTTTTGCCTACAGAGACATGCCTATTTGCGCATTAGTACAGATTCTGAGTATGTAACTGGGCTGGATGAAATCAGCATTTCTCTTGCTTCCCTGTGCGTAGGGAAGCTCAGTTTTAGTCACAGTAGCTCCCAAAAGTGTCTCCTCAGTGTGTTCCCATTTCCTTAGAAACAGTGTATTTGCTGGGAGAAAAGTGCATTACTGTGCGCTTTCACCGTTCAGCAAATACATGTGTAGAAGCACAGCGCTAGCAGAAGCGAACGTTTCTGGATGTTTTCTAACTCAGGGAACAAGTTGCACACTTCTGAGATGCATTTGGGCAACTTTGTCAGAAATGAGTTTTTTGCCTACAGAGACATGCCTATTTGCGCATTAGTACAGATTCTGAGTATGTAACTAGGCTGGACGAAATCAGCATTTCTCTTGCTTCCCTGTGCGTAGGGAAGCTCAGTTTTAGTCACAGTAGCTCCCACAATTGTCTCCTCAGTGTGTTCCCATTTCCTTAGAAACAGTGTATTTGCTGGGAGAAAAGTGCATTACTGTGCGCTTTCACCGTTCAGCAAATACATGTGTAGAAGCACAGCGCTAGCAGAAACGAACGTTTCTCGACGGTTTCTAACTCAGGGAACAAGTTGCACACTTCTGAGATGCATTTGGGCAACTTTGTCAGAAATGAGTTTTTTGCCAACAGAGACATGCCTATTTGTGCATTAGTACAGATTCTGAGTATGTAACTAGGCTGGATGAAATCAGCATTTCTCTTGCTTCCCTGTGCATAGGGAAGCTCAGTTTTAGTCACAGTAGCTCCCACAAGTGTCTCCTCAGTGTGTTCCCATTTCCTTAGAAACAGTGTATTTGCTGGGAGAAAAGTACATTACTGTGCGCTTTCACCGTTCAGCAAATACATGTGTAGAAGCACAGCGCTAGCAGAAGCGAATGTTTCTCGACGTTTTCTAACTCAGGGAACAAGTTGCACACTTCTGAGATGCATTTGGGCAACTTTGTCAGAAATGAGTTTTTTGCCTACAGAGACATGCCTATTTGCGCATTAGTACAGATTCTGAGTATGTAACTGGGCTTGATGAAATCAGCATTTCTCTTGCTTCCCTCTGCGTAGGGAAGCTCAGTTTTAGTCACAGTAGCTCCCACAAGTGTCTCCTCAGTGTGTTCCCATTTCGTTAGAAACAGTGTATTTGCTGGGAGAAAAGTGCATTACTGTGCGCTTTCACCGTTCAGCAAATACATGTGTAGAAGCACAGCGCTAGCAGAATCTAACGTTTCTCGACGTTTTCTAACTCAGGGAACAAGTTGCACACTTCTGAGATGCATTTGGGCAACTTTGTCAGAAATGAGTTTTTTGCCTACAGAGACATGCCTATTTGCGCATTAGTACAGATTCTGAGTATGTAACTGGGCTTGATAAAATCAGCATTTCTCTTGCTTCCCTGTGCGTAGGGAAGCTCAGTTTTAGTCACAGTAGCTCCCACAAGTGTCTCCTCAGTGTGTTCCCATTTCCTTAGAAACAGTGTATTTGCTGGGAGAAAAGTGCATTACTGTGCGCTTTCACCGTTCAGCAAATACATGTGTAGAAGCACAGCGCTAGCAGAAACGAACGTTTCTCGACGTTTTCTAACTCAGGGAACAAGTTGCACACTTCTGAGATGCATTTGGGCAACTTTGTCAGAAATGAGTTTTTTGCCTACAGAGACATGCCTATTTGCTCAGTAGTACAGATTCTGAGTATGTAACTGGGCTTGATGAAATCAGCATTTCTCTTGCTTCCCTGTGCGTAGGGAAGCTCAGTTTTAGTCACTGTAGCTCCCACAAGTGTCTCCTCAGTGTGTTCCCATTTCCTTAGAAACAGTGTATTTGCTGGGAGAAAAGTGCATTACCGTGCGCTTTCACCGTTCAGCTAATACATGTGTAGAAGCACAGCGCTAGCAGAAACGAACGTTTCTCGACGTTTTCTAACTCAGGGAACAAGTTGCACACTTCTGAGATGCATTTGGGCAACTTTGTCAGAAATGAGTTTTTTGCCTACAGAGACATGCCTATTTGCTCAGTAGTACAGATTCTGAGTATGTAACTGGGCTTGATGAAATCAGCATTTCTCTTGCTTCCCTGTGCGTAGGGAAGCTCAGTTTTAGTCACTGTAGCTCCCACAAGTGTCTCCTCAGTGTGTTCCCATTTCCTTAGAAACAGTGTATTTGCTGGGAGAAAAGTGCATTACTGTGCGCTTTCACCGTTCAGCTAATACATGTGTAGAAGCACAGCGCTAGCAGAAACGAACGTTTCTCGACGTTTTCTAACTCAGGGAACAAGTTGCACACTTCTGAGATGCATTTGGGCAACTTTGTCAGAAATAAGTTTTTTGCCTACAGATTCATGCCTATTTGCGCAGTAGTACAGATTCTGAGTATGTAACTGAGCTTGATGAAATCAGCATTTCTCTTGCTTCCCTGTGCGTAGGGAAGCTCAGTTTTAGTCACAGTAGCTCCCACAAGTGCCTCCTCAGTGTGTTCCCATTTCCTTAGAAACAGTGTATTTGCTGGGAGAAAAGTGCATTACTGTGCGCTTTCACCGTTCAGCATATACATGTGTAGAAGCACAGCGCTAGCAGAAAAGAACGTTTCTCGATGGTTTCTAACTCAGGGAACAAGTTGCACACTTCTGAGATGCATTTGGGCAACTTTGTCAGAAATGAGTTTTTTGCCTACAGAGACATGCCTATTTGCGCATTAGTACAGATTCTGAGTATGTAACTGGGCTGGATGAAATCAGCATTTCTCTTGCTTCCCTGTGCGTAGGGAAGCTCAGTTTTAGTCACAGTAGCTCCCAAAAGTGTCTCCTCAGTGTGTTCCCATTTCCTTAGAAACAGTGTATTTGCTGGGAGAAAAGTGCATTACTGTGCGCTTTCACCGTTCAGCAAATACATGTGTAGAAGCACAGCGCTAGCAGAAGCGAACGTTTCTGGATGTTTTCTAACTCAGGGAACAAGTTGCACACTTCTGAGATGCATTTGGGCAACTTTGTCAGAAATGAGTTTTTTGCCTACAGAGACATGCCTATTTGCGCATTAGTACAGATTCTGAGTATGTAACTAGGCTGGACGAAATCAGCATTTCTCCTGCTTCCCTGTGCGTAGGGAAGCTCAGTTTTAGTCACAGTAGCTCCCACAAGTGTCTCCTCAGTGTGTTCCCATTTCCTTAGAAACAGTGTATTTGCTGGGAGAAAAGTGCATTACTGTGCGCTTTCACCGTTCAGCAAATACATGTGTAGAAGCACAGCGCTAGCAGAAACGAACGTTTCTCGACGGTTTCTAACTCAGGGAACAAGTTGCACACTTCTGAGATGCATTTGGGCAACTTTGTCAGAAATGAGTTTTTTGCCAACAGAGACATGCCTATTTGTGCATTAGTACAGATTCTGAGTATGTAACTAGGCTGGATGAAATCAGCATTTCTCTTGCTTCCCTGTGCATAGGGAAGCTCAGTTTTAGTCACAGTAGCTCCCACAAGTGTCTCCTCAGTGTGTTCCCATTTCCTTAGAAACAGTGTATTTGCTGGGAGAAAAGTACATTACTGTGCGCTTTCACCGTTCAGCAAATACATGTGTAGAAGCACAGCGCTAGCAGAAGCGAATGTTTCTCGACGTTTTCTAACTCAGGGAACAAGTTGCACACTTCTGAGATGCATTTGGGCAACTTTGTCAGAAATGAGTTTTTTGCCTACAGAGACATGCCTATTTGCGCATTAGTACAGATTCTGAGTATGTAACTGGGCTTGATGAAATCAGCATTTCTCTTGCTTCCCTCTGCGTAGGGAAGCTCAGTTTTAGTCACAGTAGCTCCCACAAGTGTCTCCTCAGTGTGTTCCCATTTCGTTAGAAACAGTGTATTTGCTGGGAGAAAAGTGCATTACTGTGCGCTTTCACCGTTCAGCAAATACATGTGTAGAAGCACAGCGCTAGCAGAATCTAACGTTTCTCGACGTTTTCTAACTCAGGGAACAAGTTGCACACTTCTGAGATGCATTTGGGCAACTTTGTCAGAAATGAGTTTTTTGCCTACAGAGACATGCCTATTTGCGCATTAGTACAGATTCTGAGTATGTAACTGGGCTTGATAAAATCAGCATTTCTCTTGCTTCCCTGTGCGTAGGGAAGCTCAGTTTTAGTCACAGTAGCTCCCACAAGTGTCTCCTCAGTGTGTTCCCATTTCCTTAGAAACAGTGTATTTGCTGGGAGAAAAGTGCATTACTGTGCGCTTTCACCGTTCAGCAAATACATGTGTAGAAGCACAGCGCTAGCAGAAACGAACGTTTCTCGACGTTTTCTAACTCAGGGAACAAGTTGCACACTTCTGAGATGCATTTGGGCAACTTTGTCAGAAATGAGTTTTTTGCCTACAGAGACATGCCTATTTGCTCAGTAGTACAGATTCTGAGTATGTAACTGGGCTTGATGAAATCAGCATTTCTCTTGCTTCCCTGTGCGTAGGGAAGCTCAGTTTTAGTCACTGTAGCTCCCACAAGTGTCTCCTCAGTGTGTTCCCATTTCCTTAGAAACAGTGTATTTGCTGGGAGAAAAGTGCATTACCGTGCGCTTTCACCGTTCAGCTAATACATGTGTAGAAGCACAGCGCTAGCAGAAACGAACGTTTCTCGACGTTTTCTAACTCAGGGAACAAGTTGCACACTTCTGAGATGCATTTGGGCAACTTTGTCAGAAATAAGTTTTTTGCCTACAGATTCATGCCTATTTGCGCAGTAGTACAGATTCTGAGTATGTAACTGAGCTTGATGAAATCAGCATTTCTCTTGCTTCCCTGTGCGTAGGGAAGCTCAGTTTTAGTCACAGTAGCTCCCACAAGTGCCTCCTCAGTGTGTTCCCATTTCCTTAGAAACAGTGTATTTGCTGGGAGAAAAGTGCATTACTGTGCGCTTTCACCGTTCAGCATATACATGTGTAGAAGCACAGCGCTGGCAGAAACGAACGTTTCTCGACGTTTTCTATCTCAGGGAACAAGTTGCACACTTCTGAGATGCATTTGGGCAACTTTGTCAGAAATGAGTTTTTTGCCTACAGAGACATGCCTATTTGCGCAGTAGTACAGATTCTGAGTATGTAACTGGGCTTGATGAAATCAGCATTTCTCTTGCTTCCCTGTGCGTAGGGAAGCTCAGTTTTAGTCACAGTAGCTCCCACAAGTGTCTCCTCAGTGTGTTCCCATTTCCTTAGAAACAGTGTATTTGCTGGGAGAAAAGTGCATTACTGTGCGCTTTCACCGTTCAGCAAATACATGTGTAGAAGCACAGCGCTAGCAGAAGCGAATGTTTCTCGACGTTTTCTAACTCAGGGAACAAGTTGCACACTTCTGAGATGCATTTGGGCAACTTTGTCAGAAATGAGTTTTTTGCCTACAGAGACATGCCTATTTGCGCAGTAGTACAGATTCTGAGTATGTAACTGGGCTGGATGAAATCAGCATTTCTCTTGCTTCCCTGTGCGTAGGGAAGCTCAGTTTTAGTCACTGTAGCTCCCACAAGTGTCTCCTCAGTGTGTTCCCATTTCCTTAGAAACAGTGGATTTGCTGCGAGAAAAGTGCATTACTGTGCACTTTCACCGTTCAGCAAATACATGTGTAGAAGCACAGCGCTAGCAGAAACGAACGTTTCTCGACGTTTTCTAACTCAGGGAACAAGTTGCACACTTCTGAGATGCATTTGGGCAACTTTGTCAGAAATGAGTTTTTTGCCTACAGAGACATGCCTATTTGCGCAGTAGTACAGATTCTGAGTATGTAACTGGGCTGGATAAAATCAGCATTTCTCTTGCTTCCCTGTGCGTAGGGAAGCTCAGTTTTAGTCACTGTAGCTCCCACAAGTGCCTCCTCAGTGTGTTCCCATTTCCTTAGAAACAGTGTATTTGCTGGGAGAAAAGTGCATTACTGTGCGCTTTCACCGTTCAGCAAATACATGTGTAGAAGCACAGCGCTAGCAGAAACGAACGTTTCTCGACGTTTTCTAACTCAGGGAACAAGTTGCACACTTCTGAGATGCATTTGGGCAACTTTGTCAGAAATGAGTTTTTTGCCTACCGAGACATGCCTATTTGCACAGTAGTACAGATTCTGAGTATGTAACTGGGCTGGATGAAATCAGCATATCTATTGCTTCCCTGTGCGTAGGGAAGCTCAGTTTTAGTCACTGTAGCTCCCACAAGTGCCTCCTCAGTGTGTTCCCATTTCCTTAGAAACAGTGTATTTGCTGGGAGAAAAGTGCATTACTGTGCGCTTTCACCGTTCAGTAAATACATGTGTAGAAGCACAGCGCTAGCAGAACCGAACGTTTCTCGACGTTTTCTAACTCAGGGAACAAGTTGCACACTTCTGAGATGCATTTGGGCAACTTTGTCAGAAATGAGTTTTTTGCCTACAGAGACATGCCTATTTGCGCAGTAGTACAGATTCTGAGTATGTAACTGGGCTGGATGAAATCAGCATTTCTCTTGCTTCCCTGTGCGTAGGGAAGCTCAGTTTTAGTCACTGTAGCTCCCACAAGTGCCTCGTCAGTGTGTTCCCATTTCCTTAGAAACAGTGTATTTGCTGGGAGAAAAGTGCATTACTGTGCGCTTTCACCGTTCAGCAAATACATATGTAGAAGCACAGCGCTAGCAGAAACGAACGTTTCTCGACGTTTTCTAACTCAGGGAACAAGTTGCACACTTCTGAGATGCATTTGGGCAACTTTGTCAGAAATGAGTTTTTTGCCTACAGAGACATGCCTATTTGTGCATTAGTACAGATTCTGAGTATGTAACTAGGCTGGACGAAATCAGCATTTCTCTTGCTTCCCTGTGCATAGGGAAGCTCAGTTTTAGTCACAGTAGCTCCCACAAGTGTCTCCTCAGTGTGTTCCCATTTCCTTAGAAACAGTGTATTTGCTGGGAGAAAAGTGCATTACTGTGCGCTTTCACCGTTCAGCAAATACATGTGTAGAAGCACAGCGCTAGCAGAAGCGAATGTTTCTCGACGTTTTCTAACTCAGGGAACAAGTTGCACACTTCTGAGATGCATTTGGGCAACTTTGTCAGAAATGAGTTTTTTGCCTACAGAGACATGCCTATTTGCGCATTAGTACAGATTCTGAGTATGTAACTGGGCTTGATGAAATCAGCATTTCTCTTGCTTCCCTGTGCGTAGGGAAGCTCAGTTTTAGTCACTGTAGCTCCCACAAGTGTCTCCTCAGTGTGTTCCCATTTCGTTAGAAACAGTGTATTTGCTGGGAGAAAAGTGCATTACTGTGCGCTTTCACCGTTCAGCAAATACATGTGTAGAAGCACAGCGCTAGCAGAATCTAACGTTTCTCGACGTTTTCTAACTCAGGGAACAAGTTGCACACTTCTGAGATGCATTTGGGCAACTTTGTCAGAAATGAGTTTTTTGCCTACAGAGACATGCCTATTTGCGCATTAGTACAGATTCTGAGTATGTAACTGGGCTTGATAAAATCAGCATTTCTCTTGCTTCCCTGTGCGTAGGGAAGCTCAGTTTTAGTCACAGTAGCTCCCACAAGTGTCTCCTCAGTGTGTTCCCATTTCCTTAGAAACAGTGTATTTGCTGGGAGAAAAGTGCATTACTGTGCGCTTTCACCGTTCAGCAAATACATGTGTAGAAGCACAGCGCTAGCAGAAACGAACGTTTCTCGACGTTTTCTAACTCAGGGAACAAGTTGCACACTTCTGAGATGCATTTGGGCAACTTTGTCAGAAATGAGTTTTTTGCCTACAGAGACATGCCTATTTGCTCAGTAGTACAGATTCTGAGTATGTAACTGGGCTTGATGAAATCAGCATTTCTCTTGCTTCCCTGTGCGTAGGGAAGCTCAGTTTTAGTCACTGTAGCTCCCACAAGTGCCTCCTCAGTGTGTTCCCATTTCCTTAGAAACAGTGTATTTGCTGGGAGAAAAGTGCATTACTGTGCGCTTTCACCGTTCAGCTAATACATGTGTAGAAGCACAGCGCTAGCAGAAACGAACGTTTCTCGACGTTTTCTAACTCAGGGAACAAGTTGCACACTTCTGAGATGCATTTGGGCAACTTTGTCAGAAATGAGTTTTTTGCCTACAGAGACATGCCTATTTGCTCAGTAGTACAGATTCTGAGTATGTAACTGGGCTTGATGAAATCAGCATTTCTCTTGCTTCCCTGTGCGTAGGGAAGCTCAGTTTTAGTCACTGTAGCTCCCACAAGTGTCTCCTCAGTGTGTTCCCATTTCCTTAGAAACAGTGTATTTGCTGGGAGAAAAGTGCATTACTGTGCGCTTTCACCGTTCAGCTAATACATGTGTAGAAGCACAGCGCTAGCAGAAACGAACGTTTCTCGACGTTTTCTAACTCAGGGAACAAGTTGCACACTTCTGAGATGCATTTGGGCAACTTTGTCAGAAATAAGTTTTTTGCCTACAGATTCATGCCTATTTGCGCATTAGTACAGATTCTGAGTATGTAACTGAGCTTGATGAAATCAGCATTTCTCTTGCTTCCCTGTGCGTAGGGAAGCTCAGTTTTAGTCACAGTAGCTCCCACAAGTGCCTCCTCAGTGTGTTCCCATTTCCTTAGAAACAGTGTATTTGCTGGGAGAAAAGTGCATTACTGTGCGTTTTCACCGTTCAGCATATACATGTGTAGAAGCACAGCGCTAGCAGAAACGAACGTTTCTCGACGTTTTCTAACTCAGGGAACAAGTTGCACACTTCTGAGATGCATTTGGGCAACTTTGTCAGAAATGAGTTTTTTGCCTACAGAGACATGCCTATTTGCGCAGTAGTACAGATTCTGAGTATGTAACTGGGCTTGATGAAATCAGCATTTCTCTTGCTTCCCTGTGCGTAGGGAAGCTCAGTTTTAGTCACAGTAGCTCCCACAAGTGCCTCCTCAGTGTGTTCCCATTTCCTTAGAAACAGTGTATTTGCTGGGAGAAAAGTGCATTACTGTACGCTTTCACCGTTCAGCATATACATGTGTAGAAGCACAGCGCTAGCAGAAACGAACGTTTCTCGACGTTTTCTAACTCAGGGAACAAGTTGCACACTTCTGAGATGCATTTGGGCAACTTTGTCAGAAATGAGTTTTTTGCCTACAGAGACATGCCTATTTGCGCAGTAGTACAGATTCTGAGTATGTAACTGGGCTGGATGAAATCAGCATTTCTCTTGCTTCCCTGTGCGTAGGGAAGCTCAGTTTTAGTCACTGTAGCTCCCACAAGTGTCTCCTCAGTGTGTTCCCATTTCCTTAGAAACAGTGGATTTGCTGCGAGAAAAGTGCATTACTGTGCGCTTTCACCGTTCAGCAAATACATGTGTAGAAGCACAGCGCTAGCAGAAACGAACGTTTCTCGACGTTTTCTAACTCAGGGAAGAAGTTGCACACTTCTGAGATGCATTTGGGCAACTTTGTCAGAAATGAGTTTTTTGCCTACCGAGACATGCCTATTTGCACAGTAGTACAGATTCTGAGTATGTAACTGGGCTGGATGAAATCAGCATATCTCTTGCTTCCCTGTGCGTAGGGAAGCTCAGTTTTAGTCACTGTAGCTCCCAAAAGTGCCTCCTCAGTGTGTTCCCATTTCCTTAGAAACAGTGTATTTGCTAGGAGAAAAGTGCATTACTGTGCGCTTTCACCGTTCAGCAAATACATGTGTAGAAGCACAGCGCTAGCAGAACCGAACGTTTCTCGACGTTTTCTAACTCAGGGAACAAGTTGCACACTTCTGAGATGCATTTGGGCAACTTTGTCAGAAATGAGTTTTTTGCCTACAGAGACATGCCTATTTGCGCAGTAGTACAGATTCTGTGTATGTAACTGGGCTTGATGAAATCAGCATTTCTCTTGCTTCCCTGTGCGTAGGGAAGCTCAGTTTTAGTCACTGGAGCTCCCACAAGTGTCTCCTCAGTGTGTTCCCATTTCCTTAGAAACAGTGTATTTGCTGGGAGAAAAGTGCATTACTGTGCGCTTTCACCGTTCAGCATATACATGTGTAGAAGCACAGCGCTAGCAGAAACGAACGTTTCTCGACGTTTTCTAACTCAGGGAACAAGTTGCACACTTCTGAGATGCATTTGGGCAACTTTGTCAGAAATGAGTTTTTTGCCTACAGAGACATGCCTATTTGCGCAGTAGTACAGATTCTGAGTATGTAACTGGGCTGGATGAAATCAGCATTTCTCTTGCTTCCCTGTGCGTAGGGAAGCTCAGTTTTAGTCACTGTAGCTCCCACAAGTGTCTCCTCAGTGTGTTCCCATTTCCTTAGAAACAGTGGATTTGCTGCGAGAAAAGTGCATTACTGTGCACTTTCACCGTTCAGCAAATACATGTGTAGAAGCACAGCGCTAGCAGAAACGAACGTTTCTCGACGTTTTCTAACTCAGGGAACAAGTTGCACACTTCTGAGATGCATTTGGGCAACTTTGTCAGAAATGAGTTTTTTGCCTACAGAGACATGCCTATTTGCGCAGTAGTACAGATTCTGAGTATGTAACTGGGCTGGATAAAATCAGCATTTCTCTTGCTTCCCTGTGCGTAGGGAAGCTCAGTTTTAGTCACTGTAGCTCCCACAAGTGCCTCCTCAGTGTGTTCCCATTTCCTTAGAAACAGTGTATTTGCTGGGAGAAAAGTGCATTACTGTGCGCTTTCACCGTTCAGCAAATACATGTGTAGAAGCACAGCGCTAGCAGAAACGAACGTTTCTCGACGTTTTCTAACTCAGGGAACAAGTTGCACACTTCTGAGATGCATTTGGGCAACTTTGTCAGAAATGAGTTTTTTGCCTACCGAGACATGCCTATTTGCACAGTAGTACAGATTCTGAGTATGTAACTGGGCTGGATGAAATCAGCATATCTATTGCTTCCCTGTGCGTAGGGAAGCTCAGTTTTAGTCACTGTAGCTCCCACAAGTGCCTCCTCAGTGTGTTCCCATTTCCTTAGAAACAGTGTATTTGCTGGGAGAAAAGTGCATTACTGTGCGCTTTCACCGTTCAGTAAATACATGTGTAGAAGCACAGCGCTAGCAGAACCGAACGTTTCTCGACGTTTTCTAACTCAGGGAACAAGTTGCACACTTCTGAGATGCATTTGGGCAACTTTGTCAGAAATGAGTTTTTTGCCTACAGAGACATGCCTATTTGCGCAGTAGTACAGATTCTGAGTATGTAACTGGGCTGGATGAAATCAGCATTTCTCTTGCTTCCCTGTGCGTAGGGAAGCTCAGTTTTAGTCACTGTAGCTCCCACAAGTGCCTCGTCAGTGTGTTCCCATTTCCTTAGAAACAGTGTATTTGCTGGGAGAAAAGTGCATTACTGTGCGCTTTCACCGTTCAGCAAATACATGTGTAGAAGCACAGCGCTAGCAGAAGCGAATGTTTCTCGACGTTTTCTAACTCAGGGAACAAGTTGCACACTTCTGAGATGCATTTGGGCAACTTTGTCAGAAATGAGTTTTTTGCCTACAGAGACATGCCTATTTGCGCATTAGTACAGATTCTGAGTATGTAACTGGGCTTGATGAAATCAGCATTTCTCTTGCTTCCCTGTGCGTAGGGAAGCTCAGTTTTAGTCACTGTAGCTCCCACAAGTGTCTCCTCAGTGTGTTCCCATTTCGTTAGAAACAGTGTATTTGCTGGGAGAAAAGTGCATTACTGTGCGCTTTCACCGTTCAGCAAATACATGTGTAGAAGCACAGCGCTAGCAGAATCTAACGTTTCTCGACGTTTTCTAACTCAGGGAACAAGTTGCACACTTCTGAGATGCATTTGGGCAACTTTGTCAGAAATGAGTTTTTTGCCTACAGAGACATGCCTATTTGCGCATTAGTACAGATTCTGAGTATGTAACTGGGCTTGATAAAATCAGCATTTCTCTTGCTTCCCTGTGCGTAGGGAAGCTCAGTTTTAGTCACAGTAGCTCCCACAAGTGTCTCCTCAGTGTGTTCCCATTTCCTTAGAAACAGTGTATTTGCTGGGAGAAAAGTGCATTACTGTGCGCTTTCACCGTTCAGCAAATACATGTGTAGAAGCACAGCGCTAGCAGAAACGAACGTTTCTCGACGTTTTCTAACTCAGGGAACAAGTTGCACACTTCTGAGATGCATTTGGGCAACTTTGTCAGAAATGAGTTTTTTGCCTACAGAGACATGCCTATTTGCTCAGTAGTACAGATTCTGAGTATGTAACTGGGCTTGATGAAATCAGCATTTCTCTTGCTTCCCTGTGCGTAGGGAAGCTCAGTTTTAGTCACTGTAGCTCCCACAAGTGCCTCCTCAGTGTGTTCCCATTTCCTTAGAAACAGTGTATTTGCTGGGAGAAAAGTGCATTACTGTGCGCTTTCACCGTTCAGCTAATACATGTGTAGAAGCACAGCGCTAGCAGAAACGAACGTTTCTCGACGTTTTCTAACTCAGGGAACAAGTTGCACACTTCTGAGATGCATTTGGGCAACTTTGTCAGAAATGAGTTTTTTGCCTACAGAGACGTGCCTATTTGCTCAGTAGTACAGATTCTGAGTATGTAACTGGGCTTGATGAAATCAGCATTTCTCTTGCTTCCCTGTGCGTAGGGAAGCTCAGTTTTAGTCACTGTAGCTCCCACAAGTGTCTCCTCAGTGTGTTCCCATTTCCTTAGAAACAGTGTATTTGCTGGGAGAAAAGTGCATTACTGTGCGCTTTCACCGTTCAGCTAATACATGTGTAGAAGCACAGCGCTAGCAGAAACGAACGTTTCTCGACGTTTTCTAACTCAGGGAACAAGTTGCACACTTCTGAGATGCATTTGGGCAACTTTGTCAGAAATGAGTTTTTTGCCTACAGATTCATGCCTATTTGCGCAGTAGTACAGATTCTGAGTATGTAACTGAGCTTGATGAAATCAGCATTTCTCTTGCTTCCCTGTGCGTAGGGAAGCTCAGTTTTAGTCACAGTAGCTCCCACAAGTGCCTCCTCAGTGTGTTCCCATTTCCTTAGAAACAGTGTATTTGCTGGGAGAAAAGTGCATTACTGTGCGTTTTCACCGTTCAGCATATACATGTGTAGAAGCACAGCGCTAGCAGAAACGAACGTTTCTCGACGTTTTCTAACTCAGGGAACAAGTTGCACACTTCTGAGATGCATTTGGGCAACTTTGTCAGAAATGAGTTTTTTGCCTACAGAGACATGCCTATTTGCGCAGTAGTACAGATTCTGAGTATGTAACTGGGCTTGATGAAATCAGCATTTCCCTTGCTTCCCTGTGCGTAGGGAAGCTCAGTTTTAGTCACAGTAGCTCCCACAAGTGCCTCCTCAGTGTGTTCCCATTTCCTTAGAAACAGTGTATTTGCTGGGAGAAAAGTGCATTACTGTACGCTTTCACCGTTCAGCATATACATGTGTAGAAGCACAGCGCTAGCAGAAACGAACGTTTCTCGACGTTTTCTAACTCAGGGAACAAGTTGCACACTTCTGAGATGCATTTGGGCAACTTTGTCAGAAATGAGTTTTTTGCCTACAGAGACATGCCTATTTGCGCAGTAGTACAGATTCTGAGTATGTAACTGGGCTGGATGAAATCAGCATTTCTCTTGCTTCCCTGTGCGTAGGGAAGCTCAGTTTTAGTCACTGTAGCTCCCACAAGTGTCTCCTCAGTGTGTTCCCATTTCCTTAGAAACAGTGGATTTGCTGCGAGAAAAGTGCATTACTGTGCACTTTCACCGTTCAGCAAATACATGTGTAGAAGCACAGCGCTAGCAGAAACGAACGTTTCTCGACGTTTTCTAACTCAGGGAACAAGTTGCACACTTCTGAGATGCATTTGGGCAACTTTGTCAGAAATGAGTTTTTTGCCTACAGAGACATGCCTATTTGCGCAGTAGTACAGATTCTGAGTATGTAACTGGGCTGGATAAAATCAGCATTTCTCTTGCTTCCCTGTGCATAGGGAAGCTCAGTTTTAGTCACTGTAGCTCCCACAAGTGCCTCCTCAGTGTGTTCCCATTTCCTTAGAAACAGTGTATTTGCTGGGAGAAAAGTGCATTACTGTGCGCTTTCACCGTTCAGCAAATACATGTGTAGAAGCACAGCGCTAGCAGAAACGAACGTTTCTCGACGTTTTCTAACTCAGGGAAGAAGTTGCACACTTCTGAGATGCATTTGGGCAACTTTGTCAGAAATGAGTTTTTTGCCTACCGAGACATGCCTATTTGCACAGTAGTACAGATTCTGAGTATGTAACTGGGCTGGATGAAATCAGCATATCTCTTGCTTCCCTGTGCGTAGGGAAGCTCAGTTTTAGTCACTGTAGCTCCCAAAAGTGCCTCCTCAGTGTGTTCCCATTTCCTTAGAAACAGTGTATTTGCTGGGAGAAAAGTGCATTACTGTGCGCTTTCACCGTTCAGCAAATACATGTGTAGAAGCACAGCGCTAGCAGAACCGAACGTTTCTCGACGTTTTCTAACTCAGGGAACAAGTTGCACACTTCTGAGATGCATTTGGGCAACTTTGTCAGAAATGAGTTTTTTGCCTACAGAGACATGCCTATTTGCGCAGTAGTACAGATTCTGTGTATGTAACTGGGCTTGATGAAATCAGCATTTCTCTTGCTTCCCTGTGCGTAGGGAAGCTCAGTTTTAGTCACTGTAGCTCCCACAAGTGCCTCCTCAGTGTGTTCCCATTTCCTTAGAAACAGTGTATTTGCTGGGAGAAAAGTGCATTACTGTGCGCTTTCACCGTTCAGCATATACATGTGTAGAAGCACAGCGCTAGCAGAAACGAACGTTTCTCGACGTTTTCTAACTCAGGGAACAAGTTGCACACTTCTGAGATGCATTTTGGCAACTTTGTCAGAAATGACTTTTTTGCCTACAGAGACATGCCTATTTGCGCATTAGTACAGATTCTGAGTATGTAACTGGGCTTGATGAAATCAGCATTTCTCTTGCTTCCCTGTGCGTAGGGAAGCTCAGTTTTAGTCACAGTAGCTCCCACAAGTGTCTCCTCAGTGTGTTCCCATTTCCTTAGAAACAGTGTATTTGCTGGGAGAAAAGTGCATTACTGTGCGCTTTCACCGTTCAGCAAATACATGTGTAGAAGCACAGCGCTAGCAGAAACGAACGTTTCTCGACGTTTTCTAACTCAGGGAACAAGTTGCACACTTCTGAGATGCATTTGGGCAACTTTGTCAGAAATGAGTTTTTTGCCTACAGAGACATGCCTATTTGTGCAGTAGTACAGATTCTGAGTATGTAACTGGGCTGGACGAAATCAGCTTTGCTCTTGCTTCCCTGTGCGTAGGGAAGCTCAGTTTTAGTCACAGTAGCTCCCACAAGTGTCTCCTCAGTGTGTTCCCATTTCCTTAGAAACAGTGTATTTGCTGGGAGAAAAGTGCATTACTGTGCGCTTTCACCGTTCAGCAAATACATGTGTAGAAGCACAGCGCTAGCAGAAACGAACGTTTCTCGACGTTTTCTAACTCAGGGAACAAGTTGCACACTTCTGAGATGCATTTGGGCAACTTTGTCAGAAATGAGTTTTTTGCCTACAGAGACATGCCTATTTGCGCAGTAGTACAGATTCTGAGTATGTAACTGGGCTGGATGAAATCAGCATTTCTCTTGCTTCCCTGTGCGTAGGGAAGCTCAGTTTTAGTCACAGTAGCTCCCACAAGTGTCTCCTCAGTGTGTTCCCATTTCCTTAGGAACAGTGTATTTGCTGGGAGAAAAGTGCATTACTGTGCGCTTTCACCGTTCAGCAAATACATGTGTAGAAGCACAGCGCTAGCAGAAACGAACGTTTCTCGACGTTTTCTAACTCAGGGAACAAGTTGCACACTTCTGAGATGCATTTGGGCAACTTTGTCAGAAATGAGTTTTTTGCCTACAGAGACATGCCTATTTGCGCAGTAGTACAGATTCTGCGTATGTAACTGGGCTGGATGAAATCAGCATTTCTCTTGCTTCCCTGTGCGTAGGGAAGCTCAGTTTTAGTCACTGTAGCTCCCACAAGTGCCTCCTCAGTGTGTTCCCATTTCCTTAGAAACAGTGTATTTGCTGGGAGAAAAGTGCATTACTGTGCGCTTTCACCGTTCAGCATATACATGTGTAGAAGCACAGCGCTAGCAGAAACGAACGTTTCTCGACGTTTTCTAACTCAGGGAACAAGTTGCACACTTCTGAGATGCATTTGGGCAACTTTGTCAGAAATGAGTTTTTTGCCTACAGAGACATGCCTATTTGCGCAGTAGTACAGATTCTGAGTATGTAACTGGGCTGGATGAAATCAGCATTTCTCTTGCTTCCCTGTGCGTAGGGAAGCTCAGTTTTAGTCACAGTAGCTCCCACAAGTGCCTCCTCAGTGTGTTCCCATTTCCTTAGAAACTGTGTATTTGCTGGGAGAAAAGTGCATTACTGTGCGCTTTCACCGTTCAGCATATACATGTGTAGAAGCACAGCGCTAGCAGAAACGAACGTTTCTCGACGTTTTCTAACTCAGGGAACAAGTTGCACACTTCTGAGATGCATTTGGGCAACTTTGTCAGAAATGAGTTTTTTGCCTACAGAGACATGCCTATTTGCGCATTAGTACAGATTCTGAGTATGTAACTGGGCTGGATGAAATCAGCATTTCTCTTGCTTCCCTGTGGGTAGGAAACTCAGTTTTAGGCACAGTAGCTCCCACAAGTGTCTCCTCAGTGTGTTCCCATTTCCTTAGAAACAGTGTATTTGCTGGGAGAAAAGTGCATTACTGTGCGGTTTCACCGTTCAGCAAATACATGTGTAGAAGCACAGCGCTAGCAGAATCGAACGTTTCTCGACGTTTTCTAACTCAGGGAACAAGTTGCACACTTCTGAGATGCATTTGGGCAACTTTGTCAGAAATGAGTTTTTTGCCTACAGAGACATGCCTATTTGCGCATTAGTACAGATTCTGAGTATGTAACTGGGCTTGATGAAATCAGCATTTCTCTTGCTTCCCTGTGCGTAGGGAAGCTCAGTTTTAGTCACAGTAGCTCCCACAAGTGTCTCCTCAGTGTGTTCCCATTTCCTTAGAAACAGTGTATTTGCTGGGAGAAAAGTGCATTACTGTGCGCTTTCACCGTTCAGCAAATACATGTGTAGAAGCACAGCGCTAGCAGAAACGAACGTTTCTCGACGTTTTCTACCTCAGGGAACAAGTTGCACACTTCTGAGATGCATTTGGGCAACTTTGTCAGAAATGAGTTTTTTGCCTACCGAGACATGCCTATTTGCACAGTAGTACAGATTCTGAGTATGTAACTGGGCTGGATGAAATCAGCATATCTCTTGCTTCCCTGTGCGTAGGGAAGCTCAGTTTTAGTCACTGTAGCTCCCACAAGTGCCTCCTCAGTGTGTTCCCATTTCCTTAGAAACAGTGTATTTGCTGGGAGAAAAGTGCATTACTGTGCGCTTTCACCGTTCAGCAAATACATGTGTAGAAGCACAGCGCTAGCAGAAACGAACGTTTCTCGACGTTTTCTAACTCAGGGAACAAGTTGCACACTTCTGAGATGCATTTGGGCAACTTTGTCAGAAATGAGTTTTTTGCCTACAGAGACATGCCTATTTGCGCAGTAGTACAGAGTCTGAGTATGTAACTGGGCTGGATGAAATCAGCATTTCTCTTGCTTCCCTGTGCGTAGGGAAGCTCAGTTTTAGTCACTGTAGCTCCCACAAGTGCCTCCTCAGTGTGTTCCCATTTCCTTAGAAACAGTGTATTTGCTGGGAGAAAAGTGCATTACTGTGCGCTTTCACCGTTCAGCAAATACATGTGTAGAAGCACAGCGCTAGCAGAAACGAACGTTTCTCGACGTTTTCTAACTCAGGGAACAAGTTGCACACTTCTGAGATGCATTTGGGCAACTTTGTCAGAAATGAGTTTTTTGCCTACAGAGACATGCCTATTTGCGCAGTAGTACAGATTCTGAGTATGTAACTGGGCTGGATGAAATCAGCATTTCTCTTGCTTCCCTGTGCGTAGGGAAGCTCAGTTTTAGTCACTGTAGCTCCCACAAGTGCCTCCTCAGTGTGTTCCCATTTCCTTAGAAACAGTGTATTTGCTGGGAGAAAAGTGCATTACTGTGCGCTTTCACCGTTCAGCAAATACATGTGTAGAAGCACAGCGCTAGCAGAAACGAACGTTTCTCGACGTTTTCTAACTCAGGGAACAAGTTGCACACTTCTGAGATGCATTTGGGCAACTTTGTCAGAAATGAGTTTTTTGCCTACAGAGACATGCCTATTTGCGCAGTAGTACAGATTCTGAGTATGTAACTGGGCTTGATGAAATCAGCATTTCTCTTGCTTCCCTGTGCGTAGGGAAGCTCAGTTTTAGTCACTGTAGCTCCCACAAGTGCCTCCTCAGTGTGTTCCCATTTCCTTAGAAACAGTGGATTTGCTGGGAGAAAAGTGCATTACTGTGCGCTTTCACCGTTCAGCAAATACATGTGTAGAAGCACAGCGCTAGTAGAAACGACCGTTTCTCGACGTTTTCTAACTCAGGGAACAAGTTGCACACTTCTGAGATGCATTTGGGCAACTTTGTCAGAAATGAGTTTTTTGCCTACAGAGACATGCCTATTTGCGCAGTAGTACAGATTCTGAGTATGTAACTGGGCTGGACGAAATCAGCTTTGCTCTTGCTTCCCTGTGCGTAGGGAAGCTCAGTTTTAGTCACAGTAGCTCCCACAAGTGTCTCCTCAGTGTGTTCCCATTTCCTTAGAAACAGTGTATTTGCTGGGAGAAAAGTGCATTACTGTGCGCTTTCACCGTTCAGCAAATACATGTGTAGAAGCACAGCGCTAGCAGAAACGAACGTTTCTCGACGTTTTCTAACTCAGGGAACAAGTTGCACACTTCTGAGATGCATTTGGGCAACTTTGTCAGAAATGAGTTTTTTGCCTACAGAGACATGCCTATTTGCGCAGTAGTACAGATTCTGAGTATGTAACTGGGCTGGATGAAATCAGCATTTCTCTTGCTTCCCTGTGCGTAGGGAAGCTCAGTTTTAGTCACTGTAGCTCCCACAAGTGCCTCCTCAGTGTGTTCCCATTTCCTTAGAAACAGTGTATTTGCTGGGAGAAAAGTGCATTACTGTGCGCTTTCACCGTTCAGCAAATACATGTGTAGAAGCACAGCGCTAGCAGAAACGAACGTTTCTCGACGTTTTCTAACTCAGGGAACAAGTTGCACACTTCTGAGATGCATTTGGGCAACTTTGTCAGAAATGAGTTTTTTGCCTACAGAGACATGCCTATTTGCGCAGTAGTACAGATTCTGCGTATGTAACTGGGCTGGATGAAATCAGCATTTCTCTTGCTTCCCTGTGCGTAGGGAAGCTCAGTTTTAGTCACTGTAGCTCCCACAAGTGCCTCCTCAGTGTGTTCCCATTTCCTTAGAAACAGTGTATTTGCTGGGAGAAAAGTGCATTACTGTGCGCTTTCACCGTTCAGCATATACATGTGTAGAAGCACAGCGCTAGCAGAAACGAACGTTTCTCGACGTTTTCTAACTCAGGGAACAAGTTGCACACTTCTGAGATGCATTTGGGCAACTTTGTCAGAAATGAGTTTTTTGCCTACAGAGACATGCCTATTTGCGCAGTAGTACAGATTCTGAGTATGTAACTGGGCTGGATGAAATCAGCATTTCTCTTGCTTCCCTGTGCGTAGGGAAGCTCAGTTTTAGTCACAGTAGCTCCCACAAGTGCCTCCTCAGTGTGTTCCCATTAACTTAGAAACAGTGTATTTGCTGGGAGAAAAGTGCATTACTGTGCGCTTTCACCGTTCAGCATATACATGTGTAGAAGCACAGCGCTAGCAGAAACGAACGTTTCTCGACGTTTTCTAACTCAGGGAACAAGTTGCACACTTCTGAGATGCATTTGGGCAACTTTGTCAGAAATGAGTTTTTTGCCTACAGAGACATGCCTATTTGCGCATTAGTACAGATTCTGAGTATGTAACTGGGCTGGATGAAATCAGCATTTCTCTTGCTTCCCTGTGGGTAGGAAACTCAGTTTTAGTCACAGTAGCTCCCACAAGTGTCTCCTCAGTGTGTTCCCAATTCCTTAGAAACAGTGTATTTGCTGGGAGAAAAGTGCATTACTGTGCGGTTTCACCGTTCAGCAAATACATGTGTAGAAGCACAGCGCTAGCAGAATCGAACGTTTCTCGACGTTTTCTAACTCAGGGAACAAGTTGCACACTTCTGAGATGCATTTGGGCAACTTTGTCAGAAATGAGTTTTTTGCCTACAGAGACATGCCTATTTGCGCAGTAGTACAGATTCTGAGTATGTAACTGGGCTTGATGAAATCAGCATTTCTCTTGCTTCCCTGTGCGTAGGGAAGCTCAGTTTTAGTCACAGTAGCTCCCACAAGTGTCTCCTCAGTGTGTTCCTATTTCCTTAGAAACAGTGTATTTGCTGGGAGAAAAGTGCATTACTGTGCGCTTTCACCGTTCAGCAAATACATGTGTAGAAGCACAGCGCTAGCAGAAACGAACGTTTCTCGACGTTTTCTAACTCAGGGAACAAGTTGCACACTTCTGAGATGCATTTGGGCAACTTTGTCAGAAATGACTTTTTTGCCTACAGAGACATGCCTATTTGCGCAGTAGTACAGATTCTGAGTATGTAACTGGGCTGGATGAAATCAGCATTTCTCTTGCTTCCCTGTGCGTAGGGAAGCTCAGTTTTAGTCACAGTAGCTCCCACAAGTGCCTCCTCAGTGTGTTCCCATTTCCTTAGAAACAGTGTATTTGCTGGGAGAAAAGTGCATTACTGTACGCTCTCACCGTTCAGCATATACATGTGTAGAAGCACAGCGCTAGCAGAAACGAACGTTTCTCGACGTTTTCTAACTCAGGGAACAAGTTGCACACTTCTGAGATGCATTTGGGCAACTTTGTCAGAAATGAGTTTTTTGCCTACAGAGACATGCCTATTTGCGCAGTAGTACAGATTCTGAGTATGTAACTGGGCTTGATGAAATCAGCATTTCTCTTGCTTCCCTGTGCGTAGGGAAGCTCAGTTTTAGTCACTGTAGCTCCCACAAGTGTCTCTTCAGTGTGTTCCCATTTCCTTAGAAACAGTGGATTTGCTGCGGGAAAAGTGCATTACTGTGCACTTTCACCGTTCAGCAAATACATGTGTAGAAGCACAGCGCTAGCAGAAACGAACGTTTCTCGACGTTTTCTAACTCAGGGAACAAGTTGCACACTTCTGAGATGCATTTGGGCAACTTTGTCAGAAATGAGTTTTTTGCCTACAGAGACATGCCTATTTGCGCAGTATTACAGATTCTGAGTATGTAACTGGGCTGGATGAAATCAGCATTTCTCTTGCTTTTCTGTGCGTAGGGAAGCTCAGTTTTAGTCACTGTAGCTCCCACAAGTGCCTCCTCAGTGTGTTCCCATTTCCTTAGAAACAGTGTATTTGCTGGGAGAAAAGTGCATTACTGTGCGCTTTCACCGTTCAGCAAATACATGTGTAGAAGCACAGCGCTAGCAGAAACGAACGTTTCTCGACGTTTTCTAACTCAGGGAACAAGTTGCACACTTCTGAGATGCATTTGGGCAACTTTGTCAGAAATGAGTTTTTTGCCTACAGAGACATGCCTATTTGCGCAGTAGTACAGATTCTGAGTATGTAACTGGGCTGGATGAAATCAGCATTTCTCTTGCTTCCCTGTGCGTAGGGAAGCTCAGTTTTAGTCACTGTAGCTCCCACAAGTGCCTCCTCAGTGTGTTCCCATTTCCTTAGAAACAGTGTATTTGCTGGGAGAAAAGTGCATTACTGTGCGCTTTCACCGTTCAGCAAATACATGTGTAGAGGCACAGCGCTAGCAGAAACGAACGTTTCTCGACGTTTTCTAACTCAGGGAACAAGTTGCACACTTCTGAGATGCATTTGGGCAACTTTGTCAGAAATGAGTTTTTTGCCTACAGAGACATGCCTATTTGCGCAGTAGTACAGATTCTGAGTATGTAACTGGGCTGGATGAAATCAGCATTTCTCTTGCTTCCCTGTGCGTAGGGAAGCTCAGTTTTAGTCACTGTAGCTCCCACAAGTGCCTCCTCAGTGTGTTCCCATTTCCTTAGAAACAGTGTATTTGCTGGGAGAAAAGTGCATTACTGTGCGCTTTCACCGTTCAGCATATACATGTGTAGAAGCACAGCGCTAGCAGAAACGAACGTTTCTCGACGTTTTCTAACTCAGGGAACAAGTTGCACACTTCTGAGATGCATTTGGGCAACTTTGTCAGAAATGAGTTTTTTGCCTACAGAGACATGCCTATTTGCGCAGTAGTACAGATTCTGAGTATGTAACTGGGCTGGATGAAATCAGCATTTCTCTTGCTTCCCTGTGCGTAGGGAAGCTCAGTTTTAGTCACAGTAGCTCCCACAAGTGTCTCCTCAGTGTGTTCCCATTTCCTTAGAAACAGTGTATTTGCTGGGAGAAAAGTGCATTACTGTGCGCTTTCACTGTTCAGCAAATACATGTGTAGAAGCACAGCGCTAGCAGAAACGAACGTTTCTCGACGTTTTCTAACTCAGGGAACAAATTGCACACTTCTGAGATGCATTTGGGCAACTTTGTCAGAAATGAGTTCTTTGCCTACAGAGACATGCCTATTTGCGCAGTAGTACAGATTCTGAGTATGTAACTGGGCTTGATGAAATCAGCATTTCTCTTGCTTCCCTGTGCGTAGGGAAGCTCAGTTTTAGTCACAGTAGCTCCCACAAGTGTCTCCTCAGTGTGTTCCCATTTCCTTAGAAACAGTGTATTTGCTGGGAGAAAAGTGCATTACTGTGCGCTTTCAACGTTCAGCAAATACATGTGTAGAATCACAGCGCTAGCAGAACCGAACGTTTCTCGACGTTTTCTAACTCAGGGAACAAGTTGCACACTTCTGAGATGCATTTGGGCAACTTTGTCAGAAATGAGTTTTTTGCCTACAGAGACATGCCTATTTGCGCATTAGTACAGATTCTGAGTATGTAACTGGGCTTGATGAAATCAGCATTTCTCTTGCTTCCCTGTGCGTAGGGAAGCTCAGTTTTAGTCACAGTAGCTCCCACAAGTGTCTCCTCAGTGTGTTCCCATTTCCTTAGAAACAGTGTATTTGCTGGGAGAAAAGTGCATTACTGTGCGCTTTCACCGTTCAGCAAATACATGT
The DNA here is from genome assembly GCF_964271855.1 of Acomys minous. Taxonomy (NCBI): domain Eukaryota; kingdom Metazoa; phylum Chordata; class Mammalia; order Rodentia; family Muridae; genus Acomys; species Acomys minous. The sequence continues at coordinate 309,601 of NW_028182146.1, forward strand.
GTAGAAGCACAGCGCTAGCAGAAACGAACGTTTCTCGACGTTTTCTAACTCAGGGAACAAGTTGCACACTTCTGAGATGCATTTGGGCAACTTTGTCAGAAATGAATTTTTTGCCTACAGAGACATGCCTATTTGCGCAGTAGTACAGATTCTGAGTATGTAACTGGGCTGGACGAAATCAGCTTTGCTCTTGCTTCCCTGTGCGTAGGGAAGCTCAGTTTTAGTCACAGTAGCTCCCACAAGTGTCTCCTCAGTGTGTTCCCATTTCCTTAGAAACAGTGTATTTGCTGGGAGAAAAGTGCATTACTGTGCGCTTTCAACGTTCAGCAAATACATGTGTAGAAGCACAGCGCTAGCAGAAACGAACGTTTCTCGACGTTTTCTAACTCAGGGAACAAGTTGCACACTTCTGAGATGCATTTGGGCAACTTTGTCAGAAATGACTTTTTTGCCTACAGAGACATGCCTATTTGCGCAGTAGTACAGATTCTGAGTATGTAACTGGGCTTGATGAAATCAGCATTTCTCTTGCTTCCCTGTGCGTAGGGAAGCTCAGTTTTAGTCACTGTAGCTCCCACAAGTGTCTCCTCAGTGTGTTCGCAATTCCTTAGAAACAGTGGATTTGCTGCGAGAAAAGTGCATTACTGTGCACTTTCACCGTTCAGCAAATACATGTGTAGAAGCACAGCGCTAGCAGAAACGAACGTTTCTCGATGTTTTCTAACTCAGGGAACAAGTTGCACACTTCTGAGATGCATTTGGGCAACTTTGTCAGAAATGAGTTTTTTGCCTACAGAGACATGCCTATTTGCGCAGTAGTACAGATTCTGAGTATGCAACTGGGCTGGACGAAATCAGCTTTGCTCTTGCTTCCCTGTGCGTAGGGAAGCTCAGTTTTAGTCACAGTAGCTCCCACAAGTGTCTCCTCAGTGTGTTCCCATTTCCTTAGAAACAGTGTATTTGCTGGGAGAAAAGTGCATTACTGTGCGCTTTCAACGTTCAGCAAATACATGTGTAGAATCACAGCGCTAGCAGAAACGAACGTTTCTCGACGTTTTCTAACTCAGGGAACAAGTTGCACACTTCTGAGATGCATTTGGGCAACTTTGTCAGAAATGAGTTTTTTGCCTACAGAGACATGCCTATTTGCGCATTAGTACAGATTCTGAGTATGTAACTGGGCTTGATGAAATCAGCATTTCTCTTGCTTCCCTGTGCGTAGGGAAGCTCAGTTTTAGTCACAGTAGCTCCCACAAGTGTCTCCTCAGTGTGTTCCCATTTCCTTAGAAACAGTGTATTTGCTGGGAGAAAAGTGCATTACTGTGCGCTTTCACCGTTCAGCAAATACATGTGTAGAAGCACAGCGCTAGCAGAAACGAACGTTTCTCGACGTTTTCTACCTCAGGGAACAAGTTGCACACTTCTGAGATGCATTTGGGCAACTTTGTCAGAAATGAGTTTTTTGCCTACAGAGACATGCCTATTTGCGCAGTAGTACAGATTCTGAGTATGTAACTGGGCTGGATGAAATCAGCTTTGCTCTTGCTTCCCTGTGCGTAGGGAAGCTCAGTTTTAGTCACAGTAGCTCCCACAAGTGTCTCCTCAGTGTGTTCCCATTTCCTTAGAAACAGTGTATTTGCTGGGAGAAAAGTGCATTACTGTGCGCTTTCAACGTTCAGCAAATACATGTGTAGAAGCACAGCGCTAGCAGAAACGAACGTTTCTCGACGTTTTCTAACTCAGGGAACAAGTTGCACACTTCTGAGATGCATTTGGGCAAGTTTGTCAGAAATGACTTTTTTGCCTACAGAGACATGCCTATTTGCTCAGTACTACAGATTCTGAGTATGTAACTGGGCTTGATGAAATCAGCATTTCTCTTGCTTCCCTGTGCGTAGGGAAGCTCAGTTTTAGTCACTGTAGCTCCCACAAGTGTCTCCTCAGTGTGTTCGCAATTCCTTAGAAACAGTGGATTTGCTGCGAGAAAAGTGCATTACTGTGCACTTTCACCGTTCAGCAAATACATGTGTAGAAGCACAGCGCTAGCAGAAACGAACGTTTCTCGACGTTTTCTAACTCAGGGAACAAGTTGCACACTTCTGAGATGCATTTGGGCAACTTTGTCAGAAATGAGTTTTTTGCCTACAGAGACATGCCTATTTGCGCAGTAGTACAGATTCTGAGTATGTAACTGGGCTGGACGAAATCAGCTTTGCTCTTGCTTCCCTGTGCGTAGGGAAGCTCAGTTTTAGTCACAGTAGCTCCCACAAGTGTCTCCTCAGTGTGTTCCCATTTCCTTAGAAACAGTGTATTTGCTGGGAGAAAAGTGCATTACTGTGCGCTTTCACCGTTCAGCAAATACATGTGTAGAAGCACAGCGCTAGCAGAAACGAACGTTTCTCGACGTTTTCTAACTCAGGGAACAAGTTGCACACTTCTGAGATGCATTTGGGCAACTTTGTCAGAAATGAGTTTTTTGCCTACAGAGACATGCCTATTTGCGCAGTAGTACAGATTCTGAGTATGTAACTGGGCTGGATGAAATCAGCATTTCTCTTGCTTCCCTGTGCGTAGGGAAGCTCAGTTTTAGTCACAGTAGCTCCCACAAGTGTCTCCTCAGTGTGTTCCCATTTCCTTAGAAACAGTGTATTTGCTGGGAGAAAAGTGCATTACTGTGCGCTTTCACCGTTCAGCAAATACATGTGTAGAAGCACAGCGCTAGCAGAAACGAACGTTTCTCGACGTTTTCTAACTCAGGGAACAAATTGCACACTTCTGAGATGCATTTGGGCAACTTTGTCAGAAATGAGTTCTTTGCCTACAGAGACATGCCTATTTGCGCAGTAGTACAGATTCTGAGTATGTAACTGGGCTTGATGAATTCAGCATTTCTCTTGCTTCCCTGTGCGTAGGGAAGCTCAGTTTTAGTCACAGTAGCTCCCACAAGTGTCTCCTCAGTGTGTTCCCATTTCCTTAGAAACAGTGTATTTGCTGGGAGAAAAGTGCATTACTGTGCGCTTTCAACGTTCAGCAAATACATGTGTAGAATCACAGCGCTAGCAGAACCGAACGTTTCTCGACGTTTTCTAACTCAGGGAACAAGTTGCACACTTCTGAGATGCATTTGGGCAACTTTGTCAGAAATGAGTTTTTTGCCTACAGAGACATGCCTATTTGCGCATTAGTACAGATTCTAAGTATGTAACTGGGCTTGATGAAATCAGCATTTCTCTTGCTTCCCTGTGCGTAGGGAAGCTCAGTTTTAGTCACAGTAGCTCCCACAAGTGTCTCCTCAGTGTGTTCCCATTTCCTTAGAAACAGTGTATTTGCTGGGAGAAAAGTGCATTACTGTGCGCTTTCACCGTTCAGCAAATACATGTGTAGAAGCACAGCGCTAGCAGAAACGAACGTTTCTCGACGTTTTCTAACTCAGGGAACAAGTTGCACACTTCTGAGATGCATTTGGGCAACTTTGTCAGAAATGAGTTTTTTGCCTACAGAGACATGCCTATTTGCGCAGTAGTACAGATTCTGAGTATGTAACTGGGCTGGACGAAATCAGCTTTGCTCTTGCTTCCCTGTGCGTAGGGAAGCTCAGTTTTAGTCACAGTAGCTCCCACAAGTGTCTCCTCAGTGTGTTCCCATTTCCTTAGAAACAGTGTATTTGCTGGGAGAAAAGTGCATTACTGTGCGCTTTCACCGTTCGGCAAATACATGTGTAGAAGCACAGCGCTAGCAGAAACGAACGTTTCTCGACGTTTTCTAACTCAGGGAACAAGTTGCACACTTCTGAGATGCATTTGGGCAACTTTGTCAGAAACGACTTTTTTGCCTACAGAGACATGCCTATTTGCTCAGTACTACAGATTCTGAGTATGTAACTGGGCTTGATGAAATCAGCATTTCTCTTGCTTCCCTGTGCGTAGGGAAGCTCAGTTTTAGTCACTGTAGCTCCCACAAGTGTCTCCTCAGTGTGTTCGCAATTCCTTAGAAACAGTGGATTTGCTGCGAGAAAAGTGCATTACTGTGCACTTTCACCGTTCAGCAAATACATGTGTAGAAGCACAGCGCTAGCAGAAACGAACGTTTCTCGACGTTTTCTAACTCAGGGAACAAGTTGCACACTTCTGAGATGCATTTGGGCAACTTTGTCAGAAATGAGTTTTTTGCCTACAGAGACATGCCTATTTGCGCAGTAGTACAGATTCTGAGTATGTAACTGGGCTGGACGAAATCAGCTTTGCTCTTGCTTCCCTGTGCGTAGGGAAGCTCAGTTTTAGTCACAGTAGCTCCCACAAGTGTCTCCTCAGTGTGTTCCCATTTCCTTAGAAACAGTGTATTTGCTGGGAGAAAAGTGCATTACTGTGCGCTTTCACCGTTCAGCAAATACATGTGTAGAAGCACAGCGCTAGCAGAAACGAACGTTTCTCAACGTTTTCTAACTCAGGGAACAAGTTGCACACTTCTGAGATGCATTTGGGCAACTTTGTCAGAAATGAGTTTTTTGCCTACAGAGACATGCCTATTTGCGCAGTAGTACAGATTCTGAGTATGTAACTGGGCTGGATGAAATCAGCATTTCTCTTGCTTCACTGTGCGTAGGGAAGCTCAGTTTTAGTCACAGTAGCTCCCACAAGTGTCTCCTCAGTGTGTTCCCATTTCCTTAGAAACAGTGTATTTGCTGGGAGAAAAGTGCATTACTGTGCGCTTTCACCGTTCAGCAAATACATGTGTAGAAGCACAGCGCTAGCAGAAACGAACGTTTCTCGACGTTTTCTAACTCAGGGAACAAGTTGCACACTTCTGAGATGCATTTGGGCAACTTTGTCAGAAATGAGTTTTTTGCCTACAGAGACATGCCTATTTGCGTAGTAGTACAGATTCTGAGTATGTAACTGGGCTGGATGAAATCAGCATTTCTCTTGCTTCCCTGTGCGTAGGGAAGCTCAGTTTTAGTCACAGTAGCTCCCACAAGTGTCTCCTCAGTGTGTTCCCATTTCCTTAGAAACAGTGTATTTGCTGGGAGAAAAGTGCATTACTGTGCGCTTTCACCGTTCAGCAAATACATGTGTAGAAGCACAGCGCTAGCAGAAACGAACGTTTCTCGACGTTTTCTAACTCAGGGAACAAATTGCACACTTCTGAGATGCATTTGGGCAACTTTGTCAGAAATGAGTTCTTTGCCTACAGAGACATGCCTATTTGCGCAGTAGTACAGATTCTGAGTATGTAACTGGGCTTGATGAAATCAGCATTTCTTTTGCTTCCCTGTGCGTAGGGAAGCTCAGTTTTAGTCACAGTAGCTCCCACAAGTGTCTCCTCAGTGTGTTCCCATTTCCTTAGAAACAGTGTATTTGCTGGGAGAAAAGTGCATTACTGTGCGCTTTCAACGTTCAGCAAATACATGTGTAGAATCACAGCGCTAGCAGAACCGAACGTTTCTCGACGTATTCTAACTCAGGGAACAAGTTGCACACTTCTGAGATGCATTTGGGCAACTTTGTCAGAAATGAGTTTTTTGCCTACAGAGACATGCCTATTTGCGCAGTAGTACAGATTCTGAGTATGTAACTGGGCTGGATGAAATCAGCATTTCTCTTGCTTCCCTGTGCGTAGGGAAGCTCAGTTTTAGTCACTGTAGCTCCCACAAGTGCCTCCTCAGTGTGTTCCCATTTCCTTAGAAACAGTGTATTTGCTGGGAGAAAAGTGCATTACTGTGCGCTTTCACCGTTCAGCATATACATGTGTAGAAGCACAGCGCTAGCAGAAACGAACGTTTCTCGACGTTTTCTAACTCAGGGAACAAGTTGCACACTTCTGAGATGCATTTGGGCAACTTTGTCAGAAATGACTTTTTTGCCTACAGAGACATGCCTATTTGCGCATTAGTACAGATTCTGAGTATGTAACTGGGCTTGATGAAATCAGCATTTCTCTTGCTTCCCTGTGCGTAGGGAAGCTCAGTTTTAGTCACTGTAGCTCCCACAAGTGTCTCCTCAGTGTGTTCCCATTTCCTTAGAAACAGTGTATTTGCTGGGAGAAAAGTGCATTACTGTGCGCTTTCACCGTTCAGCAAATACATGTGTAGAAGCACAGCGCTAGCAGAAACGAACGTTTCTCGACGTTTTCTAACTCAGGGAACAAGTTGCACACTTCTGAGATGCATTTGGGCAACTTTGTCAGAAATGAGTTTTTTGCCTACAGAGACATGCCTATTTGCGCAGTAGTACAGATTCTGAGTATGTAACTGGGCTGGACGAAATCAGCTTTGCTCTTGCTTCCCTGTGCGTAGGGAAGCTCAGTTTTAGTCACAGTAGCTCCCACAAGTGTCTCCTCAGTGTGTTCCCATTTCCTTAGAAACAGTGTATTTGCTGGGAGAAAAGTGCATTACTGTGCGCTTTCACCGTTCAGCAAATACATGTGTAGAAGCACAGCGCTAGCAGAAACGAACGTTTCTCGACGTTTTCTAACTCAGGGAACAAGTTGCACACTTCTGAGATGCATTTGGGCAACTTTGTCAGAAATGAGTTTTTTGCCTACAGAGACATGCCTATTTGCGCAGTAGTACAGATTCTGAGTATGTAACTGGGCTGGACGAAATCAGCTTTGCTCTTGCTTCCCTGTGCGTAGGGAAGCTCAGTTTTAGTCACAGTAGCTCCCACAAGTGTCTCCTCAGTGTGTTCCCATTTCCTTAGAAACAGTGTATTTGCTGGGAGAAAAGTGCATTACTGTGCGCTTTCACCGTTCAGCAAATACATGTGTAGAAGCACAGCGCTAGCAGAAACGAACGTTTCTCGACGTTTTCTAACTCAGGGAACAAGTTGCACACTTCTGAGATGCATTTGGGCAACTTTGTCAGAAATGAGTTTTTTGCCTACAGAGACATGCCTATTTGCGCAGTAGTACAGATTCTGAGTATGTAACTGGGCTGGATGAAATCAGCATTTCTCTTGCTTCCCTGTGCGTAGGGAAGCTCAGTTTTAGTCACTGTAGCTCCCACAAGTGCCTCCTCAGTGTGTTCCCATTTCCTTAGAAACAGTGTATTTGCTGGGAGAAAAGTGCATTACTGTGCGCTTTCACCGTTCAGCATATACATGTGTAGAAGCACAGCGCTAGCAGAAACGAACGTTTCTCGACGTTTTCTAACTCAGGGAACAAGTTGCACACTTCTGAGATGCATTTGGGCAACTTTGTCAGAAATGACTTTTTTGCCTACAGAGACATGCCTATTTGCGCATTAGTACAGATTCTGAGTATGTAACTGGGCTTGATGAAATCAGCATTTCTCTTGCTTCCCTGTGCGTAGGGAAGCTCAGTTTTAGTCACAGTAGCTCCCACAAGTGTCTCCTCAGTGTGTTCCCATTTCCTTAGAAACAGTGTATTTGCTGGGAGAAAAGTGCATTACTGTGCGCTTTCACCGTTCAGCAAATACATGTGTAGAAGCACAGCGCTAGCAGAAACGAACGTTTCTCGACGTTTTCTAACTCAGGGAACAAGTTGCACACTTCTGAGATGCATTTGGGCAACTTTGTCAGAAATGAGTTTTTTGCCTACAGAGACATGCCTATTTGCGCAGTAGTACAGATTCTGAGTATGTAACTGGGCTGGACGAAATCAGCTTTGCTCTTGCTTCCCTGTGCGTAGGGAAGCTCAGTTTTAGTCACAGTAGCTCCCACAAGTGTCTCCTCAGTGTGTTCCCATTTCCTTAGAAACAGTGTATTTGCTGGGAGAAAAGTGCATTACTGTGCGCTTTCACCGTTCAGCAAATACATGTGTAGAAGCACAGCGCTAGCAGAAACGAACGTTTCTCGACGTTTTCTAACTCAGGGAACAAGTTGCACACTTCTGAGATGCATTTGGGCAACTTTGTCAGAAATGAGTTTTTTGCCTACAGAGACATGCCTATTTGCGCAGTAGTACAGATTCTGAGTATGTAACTGGGCTGGACGAAATCAGCTTTGCTCTTGCTTCCCTGTGCGTAGGGAAGCTCAGTTTTAGTCACAGTAGCTCCCACAAGTGTCTCCTCAGTGTGTTCCCATTTCCTTAGAAACAGTGTATTTGCTGGGAGAAAAGTGCATTACTGTGCGCTTTCACCGTTCAGCAAATACATGTGTAGAAGCACAGCGCTAGCAGAAACGAACGTTTCTCGACGTTTTCTAACTCAGGGAACAAGTTGCACACTTCTGAGATGCATTTGGGCAACTTTGTCAGAAATGAGTTTTTTGCCTACAGAGACATGCCTATTTGCGCAGTAGTACAGATTCTGAGTATGTAACTGGGCTGGATGAAATCAGCATTTCTCTTGCTTCCCTGTGCGTAGGGAAGCTCAGTTTTAGTCACAGTAGCTCCCACAAGTGTCTCCTCAGTGTGTTCCCATTTCCTTAGAAACAGTGTATTTGCTGGGAGAAAAGTGCATTACTGTGCGCTTTCACCGTTCAGCAAATACATGTGTAGAAGCACAGCGCTAGCAGAAACGAACGTTTCTCGACGTTTTCTAACTCAGGGAACAAATTGCACACTTCTGAGATGCATTTGGGCAACTTTGTCAGAAATGAGTTCTTTGCCTACAGAGACATGCCTATTTGCGCAGTAGTACAGATTCTGAGTATGTAACTGGGCTTGATGAAATCAGCATTTCTCTTGCTTCCCTGTGCGTAGGGAAGCTCAGTTTTAGTCACAGTAGCTCCCACAAGTGTCTCCTCAGTGTGTTCCCATTTCCTTAGAAACAGTGTATTTGCTGGGAGAAAAGTGCATTACTGTGCGCTTTCAACGTTCAGCAAATACATGTGTAGAATCACAGCGCTAGCAGAACCGAACGTTTCTCGACGTTTTCTAACTCAGGGAACAAGTTGCACACTTCTGAGATGCATTTGGGCAACTTTGTCAGAAATGAGTTTTTTGCCTACAGAGACATGCCTATTTGCGCATTAGTACAGATTCTGAGTATGTAACTGGGCTTGATGAAATCAGCATTTTTCTTGCTTCCCTGTGCGTAGGGAAGCTCAGTTTTAGTCACTGTAGCTCCCACAAGTGTCTCCTCAGTGTGTTCCCAATTCCTTAGAAACAGTGGATTTGCTGCGAGAAAAGTGCATTACTGTGCACTTTCACCGTTCAGCAAATACATGTGTAGAAGCACAGCGCTAGCAGAAACGAACGTTTCTCGACGTTTTCTAACTCAGGGAACAAGTTGCACACTTCTGAGATGCATTTGGGCAACTTTGTCAGAAATGAGTTTTTTGCCTACAGAGACATGCCTATTTGCGCAGTAGTACAGATTCTGAGTATGTAACTGGGCTTGATGAAATCAGCATTTCTCTTGCTTCCCTGTGCGTAGGGAAGCTCAGTTTTAGTCACAGTAGCTCCCACAAGTGTCTCCTCAGTGTGTTCCCATTTCCTTAGAAACAGTGTATTTGCTGGGAGAAAAGTGCATTACTGTGCGCTTTCACCGTTCAGCAAATACATGTGTAGAAGCACAGCGCTAGCAGAAACGAACGTTTCTCGACGTTTTCTAACTCAGGGAACAAGTTGCACACTTCTGAGATGCATTTGGGCAACTTTGTCAGAAATGAGTTTTTTGCCTACAGAGACATGCCTATTTGCGCAGTAGTACAGATTCTGAGTATGTAACTGGGCTGGACGAAATCAGCTTTGCTCTTGCTTCCCTGTGCGTAGGGAAGCTCAGTTTTAGTCACAGTAGCTCCCACAAGTGTCTCCTCAGTGTGTTCCCATTTCCTTAGAAACAGTGTATTTGCTGGGAGAAAAGTGCATTACTGTGCGCTTTCACCGTTCAGCAAATACATGTGTAGAAGCACAGCGCTAGCAGAAACGAACGTTTCTCGACGTTTTCTAACTCAGGGAACAAGTTGCACACTTCTGAGATGCATTTGGGCAACTTTGTCAGAAATGAGTTTTTTGCCTACAGAGACATGCCTATTTGCGCAGTAGTACAGATTCTGAGTATGTAACTGGGCTGGATGAAATCAGCATTTCTCTTGCTTCCCTGTGCGTAGGGAAGCTCAGTTTTAGTCACAGTAGCTCCCACAAGTGTCTCCTCAGTGTGTTCCCATTTCCTTAGAAACAGTGTATTTGCTGGGAGAAAAGTGCATTACTGTGCGCTTTCACCGTTCAGCAAATACATGTGTAGAAGCACAGCGCTAGCAGAAACGAACGTTTCTCGACGTTTTCTAACTCAGGGAACAAATTGCACACTTCTGAGATGCATTTGGGCAACTTTGTCAGAAATGAGTTCTTTGCCTACAGAGACATGCCTATTTGCGCAGTAGTACAGATTCTGAGTATGTAACTGGGCTTGATGAAATCAGCATTTCTCTTGCTTCCCTGTGCGTAGGGAAGCTCAGTTTTAGTCACAGTAGCTCCCACAAGTGTCTCCTCAGTGTGTTCCCATTTCCTTAGAAACAGTGTATTTGCTGGGAGAAAAGTGCATTACTGTGCGCTTTCAACGTTCAGCAAATACATGTGTAGAATCACAGCGCTAGCAGAACCGAACGTTTCTCGACGTTTTCTAACTCAGGGAACAAGTTGCACACTTCTGAGATGCATTTGGGCAACTTTGTCAGAAATGAGTTTTTTGCCTACAGAGACATGCCTATTTGCGCATTAGTACAGATTCTGAGTATGTAACTGGGCTTGATGAAATCAGCATTTTTCTTGCTTCCCTGTGCGTAGGGAAGCTCAGTTTTAGTCACTGTAGCTCCCACAAGTGTCTCCTCAGTGTGTTCCCAATTCCTTAGAAACAGTGGATTTGCTGCGAGAAAAGTGCATTACTGTGCACTTTCACCGTTCAGCAAATACATGTGTAGAAGCACAGCGCTAGCAGAAACGAACGTTTCTCGACGTTTTCTAACTCAGGGAACAAGTTGCACACTTCTGAGATGCATTTGGGCAACTTTGTCAGAAATGAGTTTTTTGCCTACAGAGACATGCCTATTTGCGCAGTAGTACAGATTCTGAGTATGTAACTGGGCTTGATGAAATCAGCATTTCTCTTGCTTCCCTGTGCGTAGGGAAGCTCAGTTTTAGTCACAGTAGCTCCCACAAGTGTCTCCTCAGTGTGTTCCCATTTCCTTAGAAACAGTGTATTTGCTGGGAGAAAAGTGCATTACTGTGCGCTTTCACCGTTCAGCAAATACATGTGTAGAAGCACAGCGCTAGCAGAAACGAACGTTTCTCGACGTTTTCTAACTCAGGGAACAAGTTGCACACTTCTGAGATGCATTTGGGCAACTTTGTCAGAAATGAGTTTTTTGCCTACAGAGACATGCCTATTTGCGCAGTAGTACAGATTCTGAGTATGTAACTGGGCTGGATGAAATCAGCATTTCTCTTGCTTCACTGTGCGTAGGGAAGCTCAGTTTTAGTCACAGTAGCTCCCACAAGTGTCTCCTCAGTGTGTTCCCATTTCCTTAGAAACAGTGTATTTGCTGGGAGAAAAGTGCATTACTGTGCGCTTTCACCGTTCAGCAAATACATGTGTAGAAGCACAGCGCTAGCAGAAACGAACGTTTCTCGACGTTTTCTAACTCAGGGAACAAGTTGCACACTTCTGAGATGCATTTGGGCAACTTTGTCAGAAATGAGTTTTTTGCCTACAGAGACATGCCTATTTGCGCAGTAGTACAGATTCTGAGTATGTAACTGGGCTGGATGAAATCAGCATTTCTCTTGCTTCCCTGTGCGTAGGGAAGCTCAGTTTTAGTCACTGTAGCTCCCACAATTGCCTCCTCAGTGTGTTCCCATTTCCTTAGAAACAGTGTATTTGCTGGGAGAAAAGTGCATTACTGTGCGCTTTCACCGTTCAGCATATACATGTGTAGAAGCACAGCGCTAGCAGAAACGAACGTTTCTCGACGTTTTCTAACTCAGGGAACAAGTTGCACACTTCTGAGATGCATTTGGGCAACTTTGTCAGAAATGAGTTTTTTTGCCTACAGAGACATGCCTATTTGCGCAGTAGTACAGATTCTGAGTATGTAACTGGGCTGGATGAAATCAGCATTTCTCTTGCTTCCCTGTGCGTAGGGAAGCTCAGTTTTAGTCACAGTAGCTCCCACAAGTGTCTCCTCAGTGTGTTCCCATTTCCTTAGAAACAGTGTATTTGCTGGGAGAAAAGTGCATTACTGTGCGCTTTCACCGTTCAGAAAATACATGTGTAGAAGCACAGCGCTAGCAGAAACGAACGTTTCTCGACGTTTTCTAACTCAGGGAACAAATTGCACACTTCTGAGATGCATTTGGGCAACTTTGTCAGAAATGAGTTCTTTGCCTACAGAGACATGCCTATTTGCGCAGTAGTACAGATTCTGAGTATGTAACTGGGCTGGATGAAATCAGCATTTCTCTTGCTTCACTGTGCGTAGGGAAGCTCAGTTTTAGTCACAGTAGCTCCCACAAGTGTCTCCTCAGTGTGTTCCCATTTCCTTAGAAACAGTGTATTTGCTGGGAGAAAAGTGCATTACTGTGCGCTTTCAACGTTCAGCAAATACATGTGTAGAATCACAGCGCTAGCAGAACCGAACGTTTCTCGACGTTTTCTAACTCAGGGAACAAGTTGCACACTTCTGAGATGCATTTGGGCAACTTTGTCAGAAATGAGTTTTTTGCCTACAGAGACATGCCTATTTGCGCAGTAGTACAGATTCTGAGTATGTAACTGGGCTTGATGAAATCAGCATTTCTCTTGCTTCCCTGTGCGTAGGGAAGCTCAGTTTTAGTCACTGTAGCTCCCACAAGTGCCTCCTCAGTGTGTTCCCATTTCCTTAGAAACAGTGTATTTGCTGGGAGAAAAGTGCATTACTGTGCGCTTTCACCGTTCAGCATATACATGTGTAGAAGCACAGCGCTAGCAGAAACGAACGTTTCTCGACGTTTTCTAACTCAGGGAACAAGTTGCACACTTCTGAGATGCATTTGGGCAACTTTGTCAGAAATGAGTTTTTTGCCTACAGAGACATGCCTATTTGCGCAGTAGTACAGATTCTGAGTATGTAACTGGGCTGGATGAAATCAGCATTTCTCTTGCTTCACTGTGCGTAGGGAAGCTCAGTTTTAGTCACAGTAGCTCCCACAAGTGTCTCCTCAGTGTGTTCCCATTTCCTTAGAAACAGTGTATTTGCTGGGAGAAAAGTGCATTACTGTGCGCTTTCACCGTTCAGCAAATACATGTGTAGAAGCACAGCGCTAGCAGAAACGAACGTTTCTCGACGTTTTCTAACTCAGGGAACAAGTTGCACACTTCTGAGATGCATTTGGGCAACTTTGTCAGAAATGAGTTTTTTGCCTACAGAGACATGCCTATTTGCGCAGTAGTACAGATTCTGAGTATGTAACTGGGCTGGATGAAATCAGCATTTCTCTTGCTTCCCTGTGCGTAGGGAAGCTCAGTTTTAGTCACTGTAGCTCCCACAAGTGCCTCCTCAGTGTGTTCCCATTTCCTTAGAAACAGTGTATTTGCTGGGAGAAAAGTGCATTACTGTGCGCTTTCACCGTTCAGCAAATACATGTGTAGAAGCACAGCGCTAGCAGAAACGAACGTTTCTCGACGTTTTCTAACTCAGGGAACAAGTTGCACACTTCTGAGATGCATTTGGGCAACTTTGTCAGAAATGAGTTTTTTGCCTACAGAGACATGCCTATTTGCGCAGTAGTACAGATTCTGAGTATGTAACTGGGCTGGATGAAATCAGCATTTCTCTTGCTTCCCTGTGCGTAGGGAAGCTCAGTTTTAGTCACTGTAGCTCCCACAAGTGCCTCCTCAGTGTGTTCCCATTTCCTTAGAAACAGTGTATTTGCTGGGAGAAAAGTGCATTACTGTGCGCTTTCACCGTTCAGCATATACATGTGTAGAAGCACAGCGCTAGCAGAAACGAACGTTTCTCGATGTTTTCTAACTCAGGGAACAAGTTGCACACTTCTGAGATGCATTTGGGCAACTTTGTCAGAAATGAGTTTTTTGCCTACAGAGACATGCCTATTTGCGCAGTAGTACAGATTCTGAGTATGTAACTGGGCTGGATGAAATCAGCATTTCTCTTGCTTCCCTGTGCGTAGGGAAGCTCAGTTTTAGTCACAGTAGCTCCCACAAGTGTCTCCTCAGTGTGTTCCCATTTCCTTAGAAACAGTGTATTTGCTGGGAGAAAAGTGCATTACTGTGCGCTTTCACCGTTCAGCAAATACATGTGTAGAAGCACAGCGCTAGCAGAAACGAACGTTTCTCGACGTTTTCTAACTCAGGGAACAAGTTGCACACTTCTGAGATGCATTTGGGCAACTTTGTCAGAAATGAGTTTTTTGCCTACAGAGACATGCCTATTTGCGCAGTAGTACAGATTCTGAGTATGTAACTGGGCTGGATGAAATCAGCATTTCTCTTGCTTCCCTGTGCGTAGGGAAGCTCAGTTTTAGTCACTGTAGCTCCCACAAGTGCCTCCTCAGTGTGTTCCCATTTCCTTAGAAACAGTGTATTTGCTGGGAGAAAAGTGCATTACTGTGCGCTTTCACCGTTCAGCATATACATGTGTAGAAGCACAGCGCTAGCAGAAACGAACGTTTCTCGACGTTTTCTAACTCAGGGAACAAGTTGCACACTTCTGAGATGCATTTGGGCAACTTTGTCAGAAATGAGTTTTTTTGCCTACAGAGACATGCCTATTTGCGCAGTAGTACAGATTCTGAGTATGTAACTGGGCTGGATGAAATCAGCATTTCTCTTGCTTCCCTGTGCGTAGGGAAGCTCAGTTTTAGTCACAGTAGCTCCCACAAGTGTCTCCTCAGTGTGTTCCCATTTCCTTAGAAACAGTGTATTTGCTGGGAGAAAAGTGCATTACTGTGCGCTTTCACCGTTCAGAAAATACATGTGTAGAAGCACAGCGCTAGCAGAAACGAACGTTTCTCGACGTTTTCTAACTCAGGGAACAAATTGCACACTTCTGAGATGCATTTGGGCAACTTTGTCAGAAATGAGTTCTTTGCCTACAGAGACATGCCTATTTGCGCAGTAGTACAGATTCTGAGTATGTAACTGGGCTGGATGAAATCAGCATTTCTCTTGCTTCACTGTGCGTAGGGAAGCTCAGTTTTAGTCACAGTAGCTCCCACAAGTGTCTCCTCAGTGTGTTCCCATTTCCTTAGAAACAGTGTATTTGCTGGGAGAAAAGTGCATTACTGTGCGCTTTCAACGTTCAGCAAATACATGTGTAGAATCACAGCGCTAGCAGAACCGAACGTTTCTCGACGTTTTCTAACTCAGGGAACAAGTTGCACACTTCTGAGATGCATTTGGGCAACTTTGTCAGAAATGAGTTTTTTGCCTACAGAGACATGCCTATTTGCGCAGTAGTACAGATTCTGAGTATGTAACTGGGCTTGATGAAATCAGCATTTCTCTTGCTTCCCTGTGCGTAGGGAAGCTCAGTTTTAGTCACTGTAGCTCCCACAAGTGCCTCCTCAGTGTGTTCCCATTTCCTTAGAAACAGTGTATTTGCTGGGAGAAAAGTGCATTACTGTGCGCTTTCACCGTTCAGCATATACATGTGTAGAAGCACAGCGCTAGCAGAAACGAACGTTTCTCGACGTTTTCTAACTCAGGGAACAAGTTGCACACTTCTGAGATGCATTTGGGCAACTTTGTCAGAAATGAGTTTTTTGCCTACAGAGACATGCCTATTTGCGCATTAGTACAGATTCTGAGTATGTAACTGGGCTTGATGAAATCAGCATTTCTCTTGCTTCCCTGTGCGTAGGGAAGCTCAGTTTTAGTCACAGTAGCTCCCACAAGTGTCTCCTCAGTGTGTTCCCATTTCCTTAGAAACAGTGTATTTGCTGGGAGAAAAGTGCATTACTGTGCGCTTTCACCGTTCAGCAAATACATGTGTAGAAGCACAGCGCTAGCAGAAACGAACGTTTCTCGACGTTTTCTAACTCAGGGAACAAGTTGCACACTTCTGAGATGCATTTGGGCAACTTTGTCAGAAATGAGTTTTTTGCCTACAGAGACATGCCTATTTGCGCAGTAGTACAGATTCTGAGTATGTAACTCGGCTGGATGAAATCAGCATTTCTCTTGCTTCACTGTGCGTAGGGAAGCTCAGTTTTAGTCACAGTAGCTCCCACAAGTGTCTCCTCAGTGTGTTCCCATTTCCTTAGAAACAGTGTATTTGCTGGGAGAAAAGTGCATTACTGTGCGCTTTCACCGTTCAGCAAATACATGTGTAGAAGCACAGCGCTAGCAGAAACGAACGTTTCTCGACGTTTTCTAACTCAGGGAACAAGTTGCACACTTCTGAGATGCATTTGGGCAACTTTGTCAGAAATGAGTTTTTTGCCTACAGAGACATGCCTATTTGCGCAGTAGTACAGATTCTGAGTATGTAACTGGGCTGGATGAAATCAGCATTTCTCTTGCTTCCCTGTGCGTAGGGAAGCTCAGTTTTAGTCACTGTAGCTCCCACAAGTGCCTCCTCAGTGTGTTCCCATTTCCTTAGAAACAGTGTATTTGCTGGGAGAAAAGTGCATTACTGTGCGCTTTCACCGTTCAGCATATACATGTGTAGAAGCACAGCGCTAGCAGAAACGAACGTTTCTCGACGTTTTCTAACTCAGGGAACAAGTTGCACACTTCTGAGATGCATTTGGGCAACTTTGTCAGAAATGAGTTTTTTGCCTACAGAGACATGCCTATTTGCGCAGTAGTACAGATTCTGAGTATGTAACTGGGCTGGATGAAATCAGCATTTCTCTTGCTTCCCTGTGCGTAGGGAAGCTCAGTTTTAGTCACAGTAGCTCCCACAAGTGTCTCCTCAGTGTGTTCCCATTTCCTTAGAAACAGTGTATTTGCTGGGAGAAAAGTGCATTACTGTGCGCTTTCACCGTTCAGAAAATACATGTGTAGAAGCACAGCGCTAGCAGAAACGAACGTTTCTCGACGTTTTCTAACTCAGGGAACAAATTGCACACTTCTGAGATGCATTTGGGCAACTTTGTCAGAAATGAGTTCTTTGCCTACAGAGACATGCCTATTTGCGCAGTAGTACAGATTCTGAGTATGTAACTGGGCTGGATGAAATCAGCATTTCTCTTGCTTCACTGTGCGTAGGGAAGCTCAGTTTTAGTCACAGTAGCTCCCACAAGTGTCTCCTCAGTGTGTTCCCATTTCCTTAGAAACAGTGTATTTGCTGGGAGAAAAGTGCATTACTGTGCGCTTTCAACGTTCAGCAAATACATGTGTAGAATCACAGCGCTAGCAGAACCGAACGTTTCTCGACGTTTTCTAACTCAGGGAACAAGTTGCACACTTCTGAGATGCATTTGGGCAACTTTGTCAGAAATGAGTTTTTTTGCCTACAGAGACATGCCTATTTGCGCAGTAGTACAGATTCTGAGTATGTAACTGGGCTTGATGAAATCAGCATTTCTCTTGCTTCCCTGTGCGTAGGGAAGCTCAGTTTTAGTCACTGTAGCTCCCACAAGTGCCTCCTCAGTGTGTTCCCATTTCCTTAGAAACAGTGTATTTGCTGGGAGAAAAGTGCATTACTGTGCGCTTTCACCGTTCAGCATATACATGTGTAGAAGCACAGCGCTAGCAGAAACGAACGTTTCTCGACGTTTTCTAACTCAGGGAACAAGTTGCACACTTCTGAGATGCATTTGGGCAACTTTGTCAGAAATGAGTTTTTTGCCTACAGAGACATGCCTATTTGCGCATTAGTACAGATTCTGAGTATGTAACTGGGCTTGATGAAGTCAGCATTTCTCTTGCTTCCCTGTGCGTAGGGAAGCTCAGTTTTAGTCACAGTAGCTCCCACAAGTGTCTCCTCAGTGTGTTCCCATTTCCTTAGAAACAGTGTATTTGCTGGGAGAAAAGTGCATTACTGTGCGCTTTCACCGTTCAGCAAATACATGTGTAGAAGCACAGCGCTAGCAGAAACGAACGTTTCTCGACGTTTTCTAACTCAGGGAACAAGTTGCACACTTCTGAGATGCATTTGGGCAACTTTGTCAGAAATGAGTTTTTTGCCTACAGAGACATGCCTATTTGCGCAGTAGTACAGATTCTGAGTATGTAACTGGGCTGGACGAAATCAGCTTTGCTCTTGCTTCCCTGTGCGTAGGGAAGCTCAGTTTTAGTCACAGTAGCTCCCACAAGTGTCTCCTCAGTGTGTTCCCATTTCCTTAGAAACAGTGTATTTGCTGGGAGAAAAGTGCATTACTGTGCGCTTTCACCGTTCAGCAAATACATGTGTAGAAGCACAGCGCTAGCAGAAACGAACGTTTCTCGACGTTTTCTAACTCAGGGAACAAGTTGCACACTTCTGAGATGCATTTGGGCAACTTTGTCAGAAATGAGTTTTTTGCCTACAGAGACATGCCTATTTGCGCAGTAGTACAGATTCTGAGTATGTAACTGGGCTGGATGAAATCAGCATTTCTCTTGCTTCCCTGTGCGTAGGGAAGCTCAGTTTTAGTCACTGTAGCTCCCACAAGTGCCTCCTCAGTGTGTTCCCATTTCCTTAGAAACAGTGTATTTGCTGGGAGAAAAGTGCATTACTGTGCGCTTTCACCGTTCAGCATATACATGTGTAGAAGCACAGCGCTAGCAGAAACGAACGTTTCTCGACGTTTTCTAACTCAGGGAACAAGTTGCACACTTCTGAGATGCATTTGGGCAACTTTGTCAGAAATGAGTTTTTTGCCTACAGAGACATGCCTATTTGCGCAGTAGTACAGATTCTGAGTATGTAACTGGGCTGGATGAAATCAGCATTTCTCTTGCTTCCCTGTGCGTAGGGAAGCTCAGTTTTAGTCACAGTAGCTCCCACAAGTGTCTCCTCAGTGTGTTCCCATTTCCTTAGAAACAGTGTATTTGCTGGGAGAAAAGTGCATTACTGTGCGCTTTCACCGTTCAGCAAATACATGTGTAGAAGCACAGCGCTAGCAGAAACGAACGTTTCTCGACGTTTTCTAACTCAGGGAACAAGTTGCACACTTCTGAGATGCATTTGGGCAACTTTGTCAGAAATGAGTTTTTTGCCTACAGAGACATGCCTATTTGCGCAGTAGTACAGATTCTGAGTATGTAACTGGGCTGGATGAAATCAGCATTTCTCTTGCTTCACTGTGCGTAGGGAAGCTCAGTTTTAGTCACAGTAGCTCCCACAAGTGCCTCCTCAGTGTGTTCCCATTTCCTTAGAAACAGTGTATTTGCTGGGAGAAAAGTGCATTACTGTGCGCTTTCACCGTTCAGCAAATACATGTGTAGAAGCACAGCGCTAGCAGAAACGAACGTTTCTCGACGTTTTCTAACTCAGGGAACAAATTGCACACTTCTGAGATGCATTTGGGCAACTTTGTCAGAAATGAGTTCTTTGCCTACAGAGACATGCCTATTTGCGCAGTAGTACAGATTCTGAGTATGTAACTGGGCTTGATGAAATCAGCATTTCTCTTGCTTCCCTGTGCGTAGGGAAGCTCAGTTTTAGTCACAGTAGCTCCCACAAGTGTATCCTCAGTGTGTTCCCATTTCCTTAGAAACAGTGTATTTGCTGGGAGAAAAGTGCATTGTTGTGCGCTTTCAACGTTCAGCAAATACATGTGTAGAATCACAGCGCTAGCAGAACCGAACGTTTCTCGACGTTTTCTAACTCAGGGAACAAGTTGCACACTTCTGAGATGCATTTGGGCAACTTTGTCAGAAATGAGTTTTTTGCCTACAGAGACATGCCTATTTGCGCATTAGTACAGATTCTGAGTATGTAACTGGGCTTGATGAAATCAGCATTTTTCTTGGTTCCCTGTGCGTATGGAAGCTCAGTTTTAGTCACTGTAGCTCCCACAAGTGTCTCCTCAGTGTGTTCCCAATTCCTTAGAAACAGTGGATTTGCTGCGAGAAAAGTGCATTACTGTGCACTTTCACCGTTCAGCAAATACATGTGTAGAAGCACAGCGCTAGCAGAAACGAACGTTTCTCGACGTTTTCTAACTCAGGGAACAAGTTGCACACTTCTGAGATGCATTTGGGCAACTTTGTCAGAAATGAGTTTTTTGCCTACAGAGACATGCCTATTTGCGCATTAGTACAGATTCTGAGTATGTAACTGGGCTTGATGAAATCAGCATTTCTCTTGCTTCCCTGTGCGTAGGGAAGCTCAGTTTTAGTCACAGTAGCTCCCACAAGTGTCTCCTCAGTGTGTTCCCATTTCCTTAGAAACAGTGTATTTGCTGGGAGAAAAGTGCATTACTGTGCGCTTTCACCGTTCAGCAAATACATGTGTAGAAGCACAGCGCTAGCAGAAACGAACGTTTCTCGACGTTTTCTAACTCAGGGAACAAGTTGCACACTTCTGAGATGCATTTGGGCAACTTTGTCAGAAATGAGTTTTTTGCCTACAGAGACATGCCTATTTGCGCAGTAGTACAGATTCTGAGTATGTAACTGGGCTGGACGAAATCAGCTTTGCTCTTGCTTCCCTGTGCGTAGGGAAGCTCAGTTTTAGTCACAGTAGCTCCCACAAGTGTCTCCTCAGTGTGTTCCCATTTCCTTAGAAACAGTGTATTTGCTGGGAGAAAAGTGCATTACTGTGCGCTTTCAACGTTCAGCAAATACATGTGTAGAAGCACAGCGCTAGCAGAAACGAACGTTTCTCGACGTTTTCTAACTCAGGGAACAAGTTGCACACTTCTGAGATGCATTTGGGCAACTTTGTCAGAAATGACTTTTTTGCCTACAGAGACATGCCTATTTGCTCAGTACTACAGATTCTGAGTATGTAACTGGGCTTGATGAAATCAGCATTTCTCTTGCTTCTCTGTGCGTAGGGAAGCTCAGTTTTAGTCACTGTAGCTCCCACAAGTGTCTCCTCAGTGTGTTCGCAATTCCTTAGAAACAGTGGATTTGCTGCGAGAAAAGTGCATTACTGTGCACTTTCACCGTTCAGCAAATACATGTGTAGAAGCACAGCGCTAGCAGAAACGAACGTTTCTCGACGTTTTCTAACTCAGGGAACAAGTTGCACACTTCTGAGATGCATTTGGGCAACTTTGTCAGAAATGAGTTTTTTGCCTACAGAGACATGCCTATTTGCGCAGTAGTACAGATTCTGAGTATGTAACTGGGCTGGACGAAATCAGCTTTGCTCTTGCTTCCCTGTGCGTAGGGAAGCTCAGTTTTAGTCACAGTAGCTCCCACAAGTGTCTCCTCAGTGTGTTCCCAATTCCTTAGAAACAGTGTATTTGCTGGGAGAAAAGTGCATTACTGTGCGCTTTCACCGTTCAGCAAATACATGTGTAGAAGCACAGCGCTAGCAGAAACGAACGTTTCTCGACGTTTTCTAACTCAGGGAACAAGTTGCACACTTCTGAGATGCATTTGGGCAACTTTGTCAGAAATGAGTTTTTTGCCTACAGAGACATGCCTATTTGCGCAGTAGTACAGATTCTGAGTATGTAACTGGGCTGGATGAAATCAGCATTTCTCTTGCTTCACTGTGCGTAGGGAAGCTCAGTTTTAGTCACAGTAGCTCCCACAAGTGTCTCCTCAGTGTGTTCCCATTTCCTTAGAAACAGTGTATTTGCTGGGAGAAAAGTGCATTACTGTGCGCTTTCACCGTTCAGCAAATACATGTGTAGAAGCACAGCGCTAGCAGAAACAAACGTTTCTCGTCGTTTTCTAACTCAGGGAACAAGTTGCACACTTCTGAGATGCATTTGGGCAACTTTGTCAGAAATGTTTTTTGCCTACAGAGACATGCCTATTTGCGCAGTAGTACAGATTCTGAGTATGTAACTGGGCTGGATGAAATCAGCATTTCTCTTGCTTCCCTGTGCGTAGGGAAGCTCAGTTTTAGTCACTGTAGCTCCCACAAGTGCCTCCTCAGTGTGTTCCCATTTCCTTAGAAACAGTGTATTTGCTGGGAGAAAAGTGCATTACTGTGCGCTTTCACCGTTCAGCATATACATGTGTAGAAGCACAGCGCTAGCAGAAACGAACGTTTCTCGACGTTTTCTAACTCAGGGAACAAGTTGCACACTTCTGAGATGCATTTGGGCAACTTTGTCAGAAATGACTTTTTTGCCTACAGAGACATGCCTATTTGCGCAGTAGTACAGATTCTGAGTATGTAACTGGGCTGGATGAAATCAGCATTTCTCTTGCTTCCCTGTGCGTAGGGAAGCTCAGTTTTAGTCACAGTAGCTCCCACAAGTGTCTCCTCAGTGTGTTCCCATTTCCTTAGAAACAGTGTATTTGCTGGGAGAAAAGTGCATTACTGTGCGCTTTCACCGTTCAGCAAATACATGTGTAGAAGCACAGCGCTAGCAGAAACGAACGTTTCTCGACGTTTTCTAACTCAGGGAACAAATTGCACACTTCTGAGATGCATTTGGGCAACTTTGTCAGAAATGAGTTCTTTGCCTACAGAGACATGCCTATTTGCGCAGTAGTACAGATTCTGAGTATGTAACTGGGCTTGATGAAATCAGCATTTCTCTTGCTTCCCTGTGCGTAGGGAAGCTCAGTTTTAGTCACAGTAGCTCCCACAAGTGTCTCCTCAGTGTGTTCCCATTTCCTTAGAAACAGTGTATTTGCTGGGAGAAAAGTGCATTACTGTGCGCTTTCAACGTTCAGCAAATACATGTGTAGAATCACAGCGCTAGCAGAACCGAACGTTTCTCGACGTTTTCTAACTCAGGGAACAAGTTGCACACTTCTGAGATGCATTTGGGCAACTTTGTCAGAAATGAGTTTTTTGCCTACAGAGACATGCCTATTTGCGCATTAGTACAGATTCTGAGTATGTAACTGGGCTTGATGAAATCAGCATTTTTCTTGCTTCCCTGTGCGTAGGGAAGCTCAGTTTTAGTCACTGTAGCTCCCACAAGTGTCTCCTCAGTGTGTTCCCAATTCCTTAGAAACAGTGGATTTGCTGCGAGAAAAGTGCATTACTGTGCACTTTCACCGTTCAGCAAATACATGTGTAGAAGCACAGCGCTAGCAGAAACGAACGTTTCTCGACGTTTTCTAACTCAGGGAACAAGTTGCACACTTCTGAGATGCATTTGGGCAACTTTGTCAGAAATGACTTTTTTGCCTACAGAGACATGCCTATTTGCTCAGTACTACAGATTCTGAGTATGTAACTGGGCTTGATGAAATCAGCATTTCTCTTGCTTCTCTGTGCGTAGGGAAGCTCAGTTTTAGTCACTGTAGCTCCCACAAGTGTCTCCTCAGTGTGTTCGCAATTCCTTAGAAACAGTGGATTTGCTGCGAGAAAAGTGCATTACTGTGCACTTTCACCGTTCAGCAAATACATGTGTAGAAGCACAGCGCTAGCAGAAACGAACGTTTCTCGACGTTTTCTAACTCAGGGAACAAGTTGCACACTTCTGAGATGCATTTGGGCAACTTTGTCAGAAATGAGTTTTTTGCCTACAGAGACATGCCTATTTGCGCAGTAGTACAGATTCTGAGTATGTAACTGGGCTGGACGAAATCAGCTTTGCTCTTGCTTCCCTGTGCGTAGGGAAGCTCAGTTTTAGTCACAGTAGCTCCCACAAGTGTCTCCTCAGTGTGTTCCCAATTCCTTAGAAACAGTGTATTTGCTGGGAGAAAAGTGCATTACTGTGCGCTTTCACCGTTCAGCAAATACATGTGTAGAAGCACAGCGCTAGCAGAAACGAACGTTTCTCGACGTTTTCTAACTCAGGGAACAAGTTGCACACTTCTGAGATGCATTTGGGCAACTTTGTCAGAAATGAGTTTTTTGCCTACAGAGACATGCCTATTTGCGCAGTAGTACAGATTCTGAGTATGTAACTGGGCTGGATGAAATCAGCATTTCTCTTGCTTCACTGTGCGTAGGGAAGCTCAGTTTTAGTCACAGTAGCTCCCACAAGTGTCTCCTCAGTGTGTTCCCATTTCCTTAGAAACAGTGTATTTGCTGGGAGAAAAGTGCATTACTGTGCGCTTTCACCGTTCAGCAAATACATGTGTAGAAGCACAGCGCTAGCAGAAACGAACGTTTCTCGTCGTTTTCTAACTCAGGGAACAAGTTGCACACTTCTGAGATGCATTTGGGCAACTTTGTCAGAAATGTTTTTTGCCTACAGAGACATGCCTATTTGCGCAGTAGTACAGATTCTGAGTATGTAACTGGGCTGGATGAAATCAGCATTTCTCTTGCTTCCCTGTGCGTAGGGAAGCTCAGTTTTAGTCACTGTAGCTCCCACAAGTGCCTCCTCAGTGTGTTCCCATTTCCTTAGAAACAGTGTATTTGCTGGGAGAAAAGTGCATTACTGTGCGCTTTCACCGTTCAGCATATACATGTGTAGAAGCACAGCGCTAGCAGAAACGAACGTTTCTCGACGTTTTCTAACTCAGGGAACAAGTTGCACACTTCTGAGATGCATTTGGGCAACTTTGTCAGAAATGACTTTTTTGCCTACAGAGACATGCCTATTTGCGCAGTAGTACAGATTCTGAGTATGTAACTGGGCTGGATGAAATCAGCATTTCTCTTGCTTCCCTGTGCGTAGGGAAGCTCAGTTTTAGTCACAGTAGCTCCCACAAGTGTCTCCTCAGTGTGTTCCCATTTCCTTAGAAACAGTGTATTTGCTGGGAGAAAAGTGCATTACTGTGCGCTTTCACCGTTCAGCAAATACATGTGTAGAAGCACAGCGCTAGCAGAAACGAACGTTTCTCGACGTTTTCTAACTCAGGGAACAAATTGCACACTTCTGAGATGCATTTGGGCAACTTTGTCAGAAATGAGTTCTTTGCCTACAGAGACATGCCTATTTGCGCAGTAGTACAGATTCTGAGTATGTAACTGGGCTTGATGAAATCAGCATTTCTCTTGCTTCCCTGTGCGTAGGGAAGCTCAGTTTTAGTCACAGTAGCTCCCACAAGTGTCTCCTCAGTGTGTTCCCATTTCCTTAGAAACAGTGTATTTGCTGGGAGAAAAGTGCATTACTGTGCGCTTTCAACGTTCAGCAAATACATGTGTAGAATCACAGCGCTAGCAGAACCGAACGTTTCTCGACGTTTTCTAACTCAGGGAACAAGTTGCACACTTCTGAGATGCATTTGGGCAACTTTGTCAGAAATGAGTTTTTTGCCTACAGAGACATGCCTATTTGCGCATTAGTACAGATTCTGAGTATGTAACTGGGCTTGATGAAATCAGCATTTTTCTTGCTTCCCTGTGCGTAGGGAAGCTCAGTTTTAGTCACTGTAGCTCCCACAAGTGTCTCCTCAGTGTGTTCCCAATTCCTTAGAAACAGTGGATTTGCTGCGAGAAAAGTGCATTACTGTGCACTTTCACCGTTCAGCAAATACATGTGTAGAAGCACAGCGCTAGCAGAAACGAACGTTTCTCGACGTTTTCTAACTCAGGGAACAAGTTGCACACTTCTGAGATGCATTTGGGCAACTTTGTCAGAAATGAGTTTTTTGCCTACAGAGACATGCCTATTTGCGCAGTAGTACAGATTCTGAGTATGTAACTGGGCTTGATGAAATCAGCATTTCTCTTGCTTCCCTGTGCGTAGGGAAGCTCAGTTTTAGTCACAGTAGCTCCCACAAGTGTCTCCTCAGTGTGTTCCCATTTCCTTAGAAACAGTGTATTTGCTGGGAGAAAAGTGCATTACTGTGCGCTTTCACCGTTCAGCAAATACATGTGTAGAAGCACAGCGCTAGCAGAAACGAACGTTTCTCGACGTTTTCTAACTCAGGGAACAAGTTGCACACTTCTGAGATGCATTTGGGCAACTTTGTCAGAAATGAGTTTTTTGCCTACAGAGACATGCCTATTTGCGCAGTAGTACAGATTCTGAGTATGTAACTGGGCTGGACGAAATCAGCTTTGCTCTTGCTTCCCTGTGCGTAGGGAAGCTCAGTTTTAGTCACAGTAGCTCCCACAAGTGTCTCCTCAGTGTGTTCCCATTTCCTTAGAAACAGTGTATTTGCTGGGAGAAAAGTGCATTACTGTGCGCTTTCAACGTTCAGCAAATACATGTGTAGAAGCACAGCGCTAGCAGAAACGAACGTTTCTCGACGTTTTCGAACTCAGGGAACAAGTTGCACACTTCTGAGATGCATTTGGGCAACTTTGTCAGAAATGACTTTTTTGCCTACAGAGACATGCCTATTTGCTCAGTACTACAGATTCTGAGTATGTAACTGGGCTTGATGAAATCAGCATTTCTCTTGCTTCCCTGTGCGTAGGGAAGCTCAGTTTTAGTAACTGTAGCTCCCACAAGTGTTCGCAATTCCTTAGAAACAGTGGATTTGCTGCGAGAAAAGTGCATTACTGTGCACTTTCACCGTTCAGCATATACATGTGTAGAAGCACAGCGCTAGCAGAAGCGAACGTTTCTCGACGTTTTCTAACTCAGGGAACAAGTTGCACACTTCTGAGATGCATTTGGGCAACTTTGTCAGAAATGAGTTTTTTGCCTACAGAGACATGCCTATTTGCGCAGTAGTACAGATTCTGAGTATGTAACTGGGCTGGATGAAATCAGCATTTCTCTTGCTTCCCTGTGCGTAGGGAAGCTCAGTTTTAGTCACAGTAGCTCCCACAAGTGCCTCCTCAGTGTGTTCCCATTTCCTTAGAAACAGTGTATTTGCTGGGAGAAAAGTGCATTACTGTGCGCTTTCACCGTTCAGCATATACATGTGTAGAAGCACAGCGCTAGCAGAAACGAACGTTTCTCGACGTTTTCTAACTCAGGGAACAAGTTGCACACTTCTGAGATGCATTTGGGCAACTTTGTCAGAAATGAGTTTTTTGCCTACAGAGACATGTCTATTTGCGCAGTAGTACAGATTCTGAGTATGTAACTGGGCTTGATGAAATCAGCATTTCTCTTGCTTCCCTGTGCGTAGGGAAGCTCAGTTTTAGTCACAGTAGCTCCCACAAGTGTCTCCTCAGTGTGTTCCCATTTCCTTAGAAACAGTGTATTTGCTGGGAGAAAAGTGCATTACTGTGCGCTTTCACCGTTCAGCATATACATGTGTAGAAGCACAGCGCTAGCAGAAACGAACGTTTCTCGACGTTTTCTAACTCAGGGAACAAGTTGCACACTTCTGAGATGCATTTGGGCAACTTTGTCAGAAATGAGTTTTTTGCCTACAGAGACATGCCTATTTGCGCATTAGTACAGATTCTGAGTATGTAACTGGGCTTGATGAAATCAGCATTTCTCTTGCTTCCCTGTGCGTAGGGAAGCTCAGTTTTAGTCACAGTAGCTCCCACAAGTGTCTCCTCAGTGTGTTCCCATTTCCTTAGAAACAGTGGATTTGCTGGGAGAAAAGTGCATTACTGTGCGCTTTCACCGTTCAGCAAATACATGTGTAGAAGCACAGCGCTAGCAGAAACGAACGTTTCTCGACGTTTTCTAACTCAGGGAACAAGTTGCACACTTCTGAGATGCATTTGGGCAACTTTGTCAGAAATGAGTTTTTTGCCTACAGAGACATGCCTATTTGCGCAGTAGTACAGATTCTGAGTATGTAACTGGGCTGGATGAAATCAGCATTTCTCTTGCTTCCCTGTGCGTAGGGAAGCTCAGTTTTAGTCACAGTAGCTCCCACAAGTGCCTCCTCAGTGTGTTCCCATTTCCTTAGAAACAGTGTATTTGCTGGGAGAAAAGTGCATTACTGTGCGCTTTCACCGTTCAGCATATACATGTGTAGAAGCACAGCGCTAGCAGAAACGAACGTTTCTCGACGTTTTCTAACTCAGGGAACAAGTTGCACACTTCTGAGATGCATTTGGGCAACTTTGTCAGAAATGAGTTTTTTGCCTACAGAGACATGTCTATTTGCGCAGTAGTACAGATTCTGAGTATGTAACTGGGCTTGATGAAATCAGCATTTCTCTTGCTTCCCTGTGCGTAGGGAAGCTCAGTTTTAGTCACAGTAGCTCCCACAAGTGTCTCCTCAGTGTGTTCCCATTTCCTTAGAAACAGTGTATTTGCTGGGAGAAAAGTGCATTACTGTGCGCTTTCACCGTTCAGCATAAACATGTGTAGAAGCACAGCGCTAGCAGAAACGAACGTTTCTCGACGTTTTCTAACTCAGGGAACAAGTTGCACACTTCTGAGATGCATTTGGGCAACTTTGTCAGAAATGAGTTTTTTGCCTACAGAGACATGCCTATTTGCGCATTAGTACAGATTCTGAGTATGTAACTGGGCTTGATGAAATCAGCATTTCTCTTGCTTCCCTGTGCGTAGGGAAGCTCAGTTTTAGTCACAGTAGCTCCCACAAGTGTCTCCTCAGTGTGTTCCCATTTCCTTAGAAACAGTGGATTTGCTGGGAGAAAAGTGCATTACTGTGCGCTTTCACCGTTCAGCAAATACATGTGTAGAAGCACAGCGCTAGCAGAAACGAACGTTTCTCGACGTTTTCTAACTCAGGGAACAAGTTGCACACTTCTGAGATGCATTTGGGCAACTTTGTCAGAAATGAGTTTTTTGCCTACAGAGACATGCCTATTTGCGCAGTAGTACAGATTCTGAGTATGTAACTGGGCTGGATGAAATCAGCATTTCTCTTGCTTCCCTGTGCGTAGGGAAGCTCAGTTTTAGTCACAGTAGCTCCCACAAGTGTCTCCTCAGTGTGTTCCCATTTCCTTAGAAACAGTGTATTTGCTGGGAGAAAGTGCATTACTGTGCGCTTTCACCGTTCAGCAAATACATGTGTGGAAGCACAGCGCTAGCAGAAACAAACGTTTCTCGACGTTTTCTAACTCAGGGAACAAGTTGCACACTTCTGAGATGCATTTGGGCAACTTTGTCAGAAATGAGTTTTTTGCCTACAGAGACATGCCTATTTGCGCAGTAGTACAGATTCTGAGTATGTAACTGGGCTTGATGAAATCAGCATTTCTCTTGCTTCCCTGTGCGTAGGGAAGCTCAGTTTTAGTCACAGTAGCTCCCACAAGTGTCTCCTCAGTGTGTTCCCAGTTCCTTAGAAACAGTGTATTTGCTGGGAGAAAAGTGCATTACTGTGCGCTTTCACCGTTCAGCATATACATGTGTAGAAGCACAGCGCTAGCAGAAACGAATGTTTCTCGACGTTTTCTAACTCAGGGAACAAGTTGCACACTTCTGAGATGCATTTGGGCAACTTTGTCAGAAATGAGTTTTTTGCCTACAGAGACATGCCTATTTGCGCATTAGTACAGATTCTGAGTATGTAACTGGGCTGGATGAAATCAGCATTTCTCTTGCTTCCCTGAGCGTAGGGAAGCTCAGTTTTAGTCACAGTAGCTCCCACAAATGCCTCCTCAGTGTGTTCCCATTTCCTTAGAAACAGTGTATATGCTGGGAGAAAAGTGCATTACTGTGCGCTTTCACCGTTCAGCATATACATGTGTAGAAGCACAGCGCTAGCAGAAACGAACGTTTCTCGACGTTTTTTAACTCAGGGAACAAGTTGCACACTTCTGAGATGCATTTGGCCAACTTTGTCAGAAATGAGTTTTTTGCCTACAGAGAAATGCCTATTTGCCCATTAGTACAGATTCTGAGTATGTAACTGGGCTTGATGAAATCAGCATTTCTCTTGCTTCCCTGTGCGTAGGGAAGCTCAGTTTTAGTCACAGTAGCTCCCACAAGTGTCTCCTCAGTGTGTTCCCATTTCCTTAGAAACAGTGTATTTGCTGGGAGAAAAGTGCATTACTGTGCGCTTTCACCGTTCAGCAAATACATGTGTAGAAGCACAGCGCTAGCAGAAACGAACGTTTCTCGACGTTTTCTAACTCAGGGAACAAGTTGCACACTTCTGAGATGCATTTGGGCAACTTTGTCAGAAATGAGTTTTTTGCCTACAGAGACATGCCTATTTGCGCAGTAGTACAGATTCTGAGTATGTAACTGGGCTTGATGAAATCAGCATTTCTCTTGCTTCCCTGTGCGTAGGGAAGCTCAGTTTTAGTCACAGTAGCTCCCACAAGTGTCTTCTCAGTGTATTCCCAGTTCCTTAGAAAAAGTGTATTTGCTGGGAGAAAAGTGCATTATTGTGCGCTTTCACCGTTCAGCAAATACATGTGTAGAAGCACAGCGCTAGCAGAAACGAACGTTTCTCGACGTTTTCTAACTCAGGGAACAAGTTGCACACTTCTGAGATGCATTTGGGCAACTTTGTCAGAAATGAGTTTTTTGCCTACAGGGACATGCCTATTTGCGCATTAGTACAGATTCTGAGTATGTAACTGGGCTTGATGAAATCAGCATTTCTCTTGCTTCCCTGTGCGTAGGGAAGCTCAGTTTTAGTCACAGTAGCTCCCACAAGTGTCTCCTCAGTGTGTTCCCATTTCCTTAGAAACAGTGGATTTGCTGGGAGAAAAGTGCATTACTGTGCGCTTTCACCGTTCAGCAAATACATGTGTAGAAGCACAGCGCTAGCAGAAACGAACGTTTCTCGACGTTTTCTAACTCAGGGAACAAGTTGCACACTTCTGAGATGCATTTGGGCAACTTTGTCAGAAATGACTTTTTTGCCTACAGAGACATGCCTATTTGCGCATTAGTACAGATTCTGAGTATGTAACTGGGCTTGATGAAATCAGCATTTCGCTTGCTTCCCTGTGCGTAGGGAAGCTCAGTTTTAGTCACAGTAGCTCCCACAAGTGTCTCCTCAGTGTGTTCCCATTTCCTTAGAAACAGTGGATTTGCTGCGAGAAAAGTGCATTACTGTGCGCTTTCACCGTTCAGCAAATACATGTGTAGAAGCACAGCGCTAGCAGAAACGAACGTTTCTCGACGTTTTCTAACTCAGGGAACAAGTTGCACACTTCTGAGATGCATTTGGGCAACTTTGTCAGAAATGACTTTTTTGCCTACAGAGACATGCCTATTTGCTCAGTACTACAGATTCTGAGTATGTAACTGGGCTTGATGAAATCAGCATTTGTCTTGCTTCCCTGTGCGTAGGGAAGCTCAGTTTTAGTCATTGTTAGCTCCCACAAGTGTCTCCTCAGTGTGTTCCCATTTCCTTAGAAACAGTGGATTTGCTGCGAGAAAAGTGCATTACTGTGCGCTTTCACCGTTCAGCAAATACATGTGTAGAAGCACAGCGCTAGCAGAAACGAACGTTTCTCGACGTTTTCTAACTCAGGGAACAAGTTGCACACTTCTGAGATGCATTTGGGCAACTTTGTCAGAAATGAGTTTTTTGCCTACAGAGACATGCCTATTTGCGCAGTAGTACAGATTCTGAGTATGTAACTGGGCTTGATGAAATCAGCATTTCTCTTGCTTCCCTGTGCGTAGGGAAGCTCAGTTTTAGTCACAGTAGCTCCCACAAGTGTCTCCTCAGTGTGTTCCCATTTCCTTAGAAACAGTGTATTTGCTGGGAGAAAAGTGCATTACTGTGCGCTTTCACCGTTCAGCATATACATGTGTAGAAGCACAGCGCTAGCAGAAACGAACGTTTCTCGACGTTTTCTAACTCAGGGAACAAGTTGCACACTTCTGAGATGCATTTGGGCAACTTTGTCAGAAATGAGTTTTTTGCCTACAGAGACATGCCTATTTGCGCATTAGTACAGATTCTGAGTATGTAACTGGGCTTGATGAAATCAGCATTTCTGTTGCTTCCCTGTGCGTAGGGAAGCTCAGTTTTAGTCACAGTAGCTCCCACAAGTGTCTCCTCAGTGTGTTCCCATTTCCTTAGAAACAGTGGATTTGCTGGGAGAAAAGTGCATTACTGTGCGCTTTCACCGTTCAGCAAATACATGTGTAGAAGCACAGCGCTAGCAGAAACGAACGTTTCTCGACGTTTTCTAACTCAGGGAACAAGTTGCACACTTCTGAGATGCATTTGGGCAACTTTGTCAGAAATGACTTTTTTGCCTACAGAGACATGCCTATTTGCTCAGTAGTACAGATTCTGAGTATGTAACTGGGCTTGATGAAATCAGCATTTGTCTTGCTTCCCTGTGCGTAGGGAAGCTCAGTTTTAGTCACTGTTAGCTCCCACAAGTGTCTCCTCAGTGTGTTCCCATTTCCTTAGAAACAGTGGATTTGCTGCGAGAAAAGTGCATTACTGTGCGCTTTCACCGTTCAGCAAATACATGTGTAGAAGCACAGCGCTAGCAGAAGCGAACGTTTCTCGACGTTTTCTAACTCAGAGAACAAGTTGCACACTTCTGAGATGCATTTGGGCAACTTTGTCAGAAATGAGTTTTTTGCCTACAGAGACATGCCTATTTGCGCATTAGTACAGATTCTGAGTATGTAACTGGGCTGGATGAAATCAGCATTTCTCTTGCTTCCCTGAGCGTAGGGAAGCTCAGTTTTAGTCACAGTAGCTCCCACAAATGCCTCCTCAGTGTGTTCCCATTTCCTTAGAAACAGTGTATATGCTGGGAGAAAAGTGCATTACTGTGCGCTTTCACCGTTCAGCATATACATGTGTAGAAGCACAGCGCTAGCAGAAACGAACGTTTCTCGACGTTTTTTAACTCAGGGAACAAGTTGCACACTTCTGAGATGCATTTGGCCAACTTTGTCAGAAATGAGTTTTTTGCCTACAGAGAAATGCCTATTTGCCCATTAGTACAGATTCTGAGTATGTAACTGGGCTTGATGAAATCAGCATTTCTCTTGCTTCCCTGTGCGTAGGGAAGCTCAGTTTTAGTCACAGTAGCTCCCACAAGTGTCTCCTCAGTGTGTTCCCATTTCCTTAGAAACAGTGTATTTGCTGGGAGAAAAGTGCATTACTGTGCGCTTTCACCGTTCAGCAAATACATGTGTAGAAGCACAGCGCTAGCAGAAACGAACGTTTCTCGACGTTTTCTAACTCAGGGAACAAGTTGCACACTTCTGAGATGCATTTGGGCAACTTTGTCAGAAATGAGTTTTTTGCCTACAGAGACATGCCTATTTGCGCAGTAGTACAGATTCTGAGTATGTAACTGGGCTTGATGAAATCAGCATTTCTCTTGCTTCCCTGTGCGTAGGGAAGCTCAGTTTTAGTCACAGTAGCTCCCACAAGTGTCTTCTCAGTGTGTTCCCAGTTCCTTAGAAAAAGTGTATTTGCTGGGAGAAAAGTGCATTATTGTGCGCTTTCACCGTTCAGCAAATACATGTGTAGAAGCACAGCGCTAGCAGAAACGAACGTTTCTCGACGTTTTCTAACTCAGGGAACAAGTTGCACACTTCTGAGATGCATTTGGGCAACTTTGTCAGAAATGAGTTTTTTGCCTACAGAGACATGTCAATTTGCGCAGTGGTACAGATTCTGAGTATGTAACTGGGCTGGATGAAATCAGCATTTCTCTTGCTTCCCTGTGCGTAGGGAAGCTCAGTTTTAGTCACAGTAGCTCCCACAAGTGTCTCCTCAGTGTGTTCCCATTTCCTTAGAAACAGTGTATTTGCTGGGAGAAAAGTGCATTACTGTGCGCTTTCACCGTTCAGCAAATACATGTGTAGAAGCACAGCGCCAGCAGAAACAAAAGTTTCTCGACGTTTTCTAACTCAGGGAACAGGTTGCACACTTCTGAGATGCCTTTGCGCAACTTTGTCAGAAATGAGTTTTTTGCCTACAGAGACATGCCTATTTGCGCAGTCGTACAGATTCTGAGTATGTAACTGGGCTTGATGAAATCAGCATTTCGCTTGCTTCCCTCTGCGTAGGGAAGCTCAGTTTTAGTCACAGTAGCTCCCACAAGTGTCTCCTCAGTGTGTTCCGATTTCCTTAGACACAGTGTATTTGCTGGGAGAAAAGTGCATTACTGTGCGCTTTCACCGTTCAGCAAATACATGTGTAGAAGCACAGCGCTAGCAGAAACGAACGTTTCTCGACGTTTTCTAACTCAGGGAACAAGTTGCACACTTCTGAGATGCATTTGGGCAACTTTGTCAGAAATGAGTTTTTTGCCTACAGAGACATGCCTACTTGCTCAGTAGTACAGATTCAGAGTATGTAACTGGGCTTGATGAAATCAGCATTTCTCTTGCTTCCCTGTGCGTAGGGAAGCTCAGTTTTAGTCACAGTAGCTCCCACAAGTGTCTCCTCAGTGTGTTCCCATTTCCTTAGAAACAGTGGATTTGCTGGGAGAAAAGTGCATTACTGTGCGCTTTCACCGTTCAGCAAATACATGTGTAGAAGCACAGCGCTAGCAGAAACAACCGTTTCTCGACGTTTTCTAACTCAGGGAACGAACTCCACACTTCTGAGATGCATTTGGGCAACTTTGTCAGAAATGAGTTTTTTGCCTACAGAGACATGCCTATTTGCTCAGTAGTACAGATTCTGAGTACGTAACTGGGCTTGATGAAATCAGCATGTCTCTTGTTCCCTGTGCGTAGGGAAGCTCAGTTTTAGTCACAGTAGCTCCCACAAGTGTCTCCTCAGTGTGTTCCCATTTTATTAGAAACAGTGTATTTGCTGCGAGAAAAGTGCATTACTGTGCGCTTTCACCGTTCAGCAAATACATGTGTAGAAGCACAGCGCTAGCAGAAACGAACGTTTCTCGACGTTTTCTAACTCAGGGTACAAGTTGCACACTTCTGAGATGCATTTGGGCAACTTTGTCAGAAATGAGTTTTTTGCCTAAAGAGACATGCCTATTTGCGCAGTAGTACAGATTCTGAGTATGTAACTGGGCTGGAGGAAATCAGCATTTCTCTTGCTTCCCTGTGCGTAGGGAAGCTCAGTTTTACACACAGTAGCTCCCACAAGTGTCTCCTCAGTGTGTTCCCATTTCCTTAGAAACAGTGTATTTGCTGGGAGAAAAGTGCATTACTGTGCGCTTTAACCGTTCAGCAAATACATGTGTAGAAGCACAGCGCTAGCAGAAACGAACGTTTCTCGACGTTTTCTAACTCAGGGAACAAGTTGCACACTTCTGAGATGCATTTGGGCAACTTTGTCAGAAATGAGTTTTTTGCCTACAGAGACATGCCTATTTGCGCAGTAGTACAGATTCTGAGTATGTAACTGGGCTGGATGAAATCAGCATTTCTCTTGCTTCCCTGTGCGTAGGGAAGCTCAGTTTTAGTCACAGTAGCTCCCACAAGTGTCTCCTCAGTGTGTTCCCATTTCCTTAGACACAGTGTATTTCCTGGGAGAAAAGTACATTACTGTGCGCTTTCACCGTTCAGCAAATACATGTGTAGA
Source organism: Acomys minous (assembly GCF_964271855.1). Taxonomy (NCBI): domain Eukaryota; kingdom Metazoa; phylum Chordata; class Mammalia; order Rodentia; family Muridae; genus Acomys; species Acomys minous. The sequence goes on from NW_028182146.1 coordinate 344,744, forward strand.
AGCACAGCGCTAGTAGAAACGAACGTTTCTCGACGTTTTCTAACTGAGGGAACAAGTTGCACACTTCTGAGATGCATTTGGGCAACTTTGTCAGAAATGAGTTTTTTGCCTACAGAGACATGCCTATTTGCGCAGTAGTACAGATTCTGAGTATGTAACTGGGCTGGATGAAATCAGCATTTCTCTTGCTTCCCTGTGCGTAGGGAAGCTCAGTTTTAGTCACAGTAGCTCCCACAAGTGTCTCCTCAGTGTGTTCCCAGTTCCTTAGAAACAGTGTATTTGCTGGGAGAAAAGTGCATTACTGTGTGCTTTCACCGTTCAGCAAATACATGTGTAGAAGCACAGCGCTAGCAGAAACGAACGTTTCTCGACGTTTTCTAACTCAGGGAACAAGTTGCACACTTCTGAGATGCATTTGGGCAACTTTGTCAGAAATGAGTTTTTTGCCTACAGAGACATGCCTATTTGCGCAGTAGTACAGATTCTGAGTATGTAACTGGGCTTGATGAAATCAGCATTTCTCTTGCTTCCCTGTGCGTAGGGAAGCTCAGTTTTAGTCACAGTAGCTCCCACAAGTGTCTTCTCAGTGTATTCCCAGTTCCTTAGAAAAAGTGTATTTGCTGGGAGAAAAGTGCATTATTGTGCGCTTTCACCGTTCAGCAAATACATGTGTAGAAGCACAGCGCTAGCAGAAACGAACGTTTCTCGACGTTTTCTAACTCAGGGAACAAGTTGCACACTTCTGAGATGCATTTGGGCAACTTTGTCAGAAATGAGTTTTGTGCCTACAGAGACATGCCTATTTGCGCAGTAGTACAGATTCTGAGTATGTAACTGGGCTTGATGAAATCAGCATTTCTCTTGCTTCCCTGTGCGTAGGGAAGCTCAGTTTTAGTCACAGTAGCTCCCACAAGTGTCTCCTCAGTGTGTTCCCATTTCCTTAGAAACAGTGTATTTGCTGGGAGAAAGTGCATTACTGTGCGCTTTCACCGTTCAGCAAATACATGTGTAGAAGCACAGCGCTAGCAGAAACAAACGTTTCTCGACGTTTTCTAACTCAGGGAACAAGTTGCACACTTCTGAGATGCATTTGGGCAACTTTGTCAGAAATGAGTTTTTTGCCTACAGAGACATGCCTATTTGCGCAGTAGTACAGATTCTGAGTATGTAACTGGGCTTGATGAAATCAGCATTTCTCTTGCTTCCCTGTGCGTAGGGAAGCTCAGTTTTAGTCACAGTAGCTCCCACAAGTGTCTCCTCAGTGTGTTCCCAGTTCCTTAGAAAAAGTGTATTTGCTGGGAGAAAAGTGCATTATTGTGCGCTTTCACCGTTCAGCAAATACATGTGTAGAAGCACAGCGCTAGCAGAAACGAACGTTTCTCGACGTTTTCTAACTCAGGGAACAAGTTGCACACTTCTGAGATGCATTTGGGCAACTTTGTCAGAAATGAGTTTTGTGCCTACAGAGACATGCCTATTTGCGCAGTAGTACAGATTCTGAGTATGTAACTGGGCTTGATGAAATCAGCATTTCTCTTGCTTCCCTGTGCGTAGGGAAGCTCAGTTTTAGTCACAGTAGCTCCCACAAGTGTCTCCTCAGTGTGTTCCCAGTTCCTTAGAAAAAGTGTATTTGCTGGGAGAAAAGTGCATTATTGTGCGCTTTCACCGTTCAGCAAATACATGTGTAGAAGCACAGCGCTAGCAGAAACGAACGTTTCTCGACGTTTTCTAACTCAGGGAACAAGTTGCACACTTCTGAGATGCATTTGGGCAACTTTGTCAGAAATGAGTTTTTTGCCTACAGAGACATGTCTATTTGCGCAGTGGTACAGATTCTGAGTATGTAACTGGGCTTGATGAAATCAGCATTTCTCTTGCTTCCCTGTGCGTAGGGAAGCTCAGTTTTAGTCACAGTAGCTCCCACAAGTGTCTCCTCAGTGTGTTCCCATTTCCTTAGAAACAGTGTATTTGCTGGGAGAAAAGTGCATTACTGTGCGCTTTCACCGTTCAGCAAATACATGTGTAGAAGCACAGCGCCAGCAGAAACAAAGGTTTCTCGACGTTTTCTAACTCAGGGAACAGGTTGCACACTTCTGAGATGCCTTTGCGCAACTTTGTCAGAAATGAGTTTTTTGCCTACAGAGACATGCCTATTTGCGCAGTCGTACAGATTCTGAGTATGTAACTGGGCTTGATGAAATCAGCATTTCTCTTGCTTCCCTCTGCGTAGGGAAGCTCAGTTTTAGTCACAGTAGCTCCCACAAGTGTCTCCTCAGTGTGTTCCCATTTCCTTAGACACAGTGTATTTGCTGGGAGAAAAGTGCATTACTGTGCGCTTTCACCGTTCAGCAAATACATGTGTAGAAGCACAGCGCTAGCAGAAACGAACGTTTCTCGACGTTTTCTAACTCAGGGAACAAGTTGCACACTTCTGAGATGCATTTGGGCAACTTTGTCAGAAATGAGTTTTTTGCCTACAGAGACATGCCTACTTGCTCAGTAGTACAGATTCAGAGTATGTAACTGGGCTTGATGAAATCAGCATTTCTCTTGCTTCCCTGTGCGTAGGGAAGCTCAGTTTTAGTCACAGTAGCTCCCACAAGTGTCTCCTCAGTGTGTTCCCATTTCCTTAGAAACAGTGGATTTGCTGGGAGAAAAGTGCATTACTGTGCGCTTTCACCGTTCAGCAAATACATGTGTAGAAGCACAGCGCTAGCAGAAACAACCGTTTCTCGACGTTTTCTAACTCAGGGAACGAACTCCACACTTCTGAGATGCATTTGGGCAACTTTGTCAGAAATGAGTTTTTTGCCTACAGAGACATGCCTATTTGCTCAGTAGTACAGATTCTGAGTACGTAACTGGGCTTGATGAAATCAGCATGTCTCTTGTTCCCTGTGCGTAGGGAAGCTCAGTTTTAGTCACAGTAGCTCCCACAAGTGTCTCCTCAGTGTGTTCCCATTTTATTAGAAACAGTGTATTTGCTGCGAGAAAAGTGCATTACTGTGCGCTTTCACCGTTCAGCAAATACATGTGTAGAAGCACAGCGCTAGCAGAAACGAACGTTTCTCGACGTTTTCTAACTGAGGGAACAAGTTGCACACTTCTGAGATGCATTTGGGCAACTTTGTCAGAAATGAGTTTTTTGCCTACAGAGACATGCCTATTTGCGCAGTAGTACAGATTCTGAGTATGTAACTGGGCTGGATGAAATCAGCATTTCTCTTGCTTCCCTGTGCGTAGGGAAGCTCAGTTTTAGTCACAGTAGCTCCCACAAGTGTCTCCTCAGTGTGTTCCCAGTTCCTTAGAAACAGTGTATTTGCTGGGAGAAAAGTGCATTACTGTGTGCTTTCACCGTTCAGCAAATACATGTGTAGAAGCACAGCGCTAGCAGAAACGAACGTTTCTCGACGTTTTCTAACTCAGGGAACAAGTTGCACACTTCTGAGATGCATTTGGGCAACTTTGTCAGAAATGAGTTTTTTGCCTACAGAGACATGCCTATTTGCGCAGTAGTACAGATTCTGAGTATGTAACTGGGCTTGATGAAATCAGCATTTCTCTTGCTTCCCTGTGCGTAGGAAGCTCAGTTTTAGTCACAGTAGCTCCCACAAGTGTCTCCTCAGTGTGTTCCCAGTTCCTTAGAAACAGTGTATTTGCTGGGAGAAAAGTGCATTACTGTGCGCTTTCACCGTTCAGCAAATACATGTGTAGAAGCACAGCGCTAGCAGAAACAACCGTTTCTCGACGTTTTCTAACTCAGGGAACAAGTTCCACAATTCTGAGATGCATTTGGGCAACTTTGTCAGAAATGAGTTTTTTGCCTACAGAGACATGCCTATTTGCTCAGTAGTACAGATTCTGAGTACGTAACTGGGCTTGATGAAATCAGCATTTCTCTTGTTCCCTGTGCGTAGGGAAGCTCAGTTTTAGTCACAGTAGCTCCCACAAGTGTCTCCTCAGTGTGTTCCCATTTCCTTAGAAACAGTGTATTTGCTGGGAGAAAAGTGCATTACTGTGTGCTTTCACCGTTCAGCAAATACATGTGTAGAAGCACAGCGCCAGCAGAAACGAACGTTTCTCGACGTTTTCTAACTCAGGGAACAGGTTGCACACTTCTGAGATGCCTTTGGGCAACTTTGTCAGAAATGAGTTTTTTGCCTACAGAGACATGCCTATTTGCGCAGTCGTACAGATTCTGAGTATGTAACTGGGCTTGATGAAATCAGCATTTCTCTTGCTTCCCTGTGCGTAGGGAAGCTCAGTTTTAGTCACAGTAGCTCCCACAAGTGTCTCCTCAGTGTGTTCCGATTTCCTTAGACACAGTGTATTTGCTGGGAGAAAAGTGCATTACTGTGCGCTTTCACCGTTCAGCAAATACATGTGTAGAAGCACAGCGCTAGCAGAAACGAACGTTTCTCGACGTTTTCTAACTCAGGGAACAAGTTGCACACTTCTGAGATGCATTTGGGCAACTTTGTCAGAAATGAGTTTTTTGCCTACAGAGACATGCCTATTTGCGCAGTAGTACAGATTCTGAGTATGTAACTGGGCTGGATGAAATCAGCATTTCTCTTGCTTCCCTGTGCGTAGGGAAGCTCAGTTTTAGTCACAGTAGCTCCCACAAGTGTCTCCTCAGTGTGTTCCCAGTTCCTTAGAAACAGTGTATTTGCTGGGAGAAAAGTGCATTACTGTGTGCTTTTACCGTTCAGCAAATACATGTGTAGAAGCACAGCGCCAGCAGAAACGAACATTTCTCGACGTTTTCTAACTCAGGGAACAAGTTGCACACTTCTGAGATGCATTTGGGCAACTTTGTCAGAAATGAGTTTTTTGCCTACAGAGACATGCCTATTTGCGCAGTAGTACAGATTCTGAGTATGTAACTGGGCTTGATGAAATCAGCATTTCTCTTGTTCCCTGTGCGTAGGGAAGCTCAGTTTTAGTCACTGTAGCTCCCACAATTGTCTCCTCAGTGTGTTCTCATTTCGTTAGAAACTGTGTATTTGCTGCGAGAAAAGTGCATTACTGTGCGCTTTCACCGTTCAGCAAATACATGTGTAGAAGCACAGCGCTAGCAGAAACGAACGTTTCTCGACGTTTTCTAACTCAGGGAACAAGTTGCACACTTCTGAGATGCATTTGGGCAACTTTGTCAGAAATGAGTTTTTTGCCTACAGAGACATGCCTATTTTCGCCGTAGTACAGAGTCTGAGTATGTAACTGGGCTTGATGAAATCAGCATTTCTCTTGCTTC